>NC_134486.1:24037197-24347197 GCF_040206685.1 Ascaphus truei
AAAGGCAGGGTTGCAGACCTGTCTAAGATATGTGAATGTGCTTACAAGTGATCTTTTTCTTTGATTTAAGATATAGATATATATATATATTTAGAAAAACAAAAAACTTAAGAGTGATCTACCAAATTTTCATTGTCATCAAGATATACATGGATCAGGTCACTTGGGAAACCGCATATTTATACAGTACGTCAACTCCAACTCTTTCACCCATCTCTCTTCCTCTTCACTGGCACTGCATGATTATACAGCTGCTGAAGCAGCCCATCAGACTGGTTTAACTTCAATGAGGAATTTCATCTGAGAACGGCCCAATTGGGCTGCTTCGCTGGATATAGAATAAGCCCCTAACTGCAGTAATTGTGCAGTGAAAATGAAGAATAAGAGGGATGTGAAAACAAGTCCTCCGTCAGCATTGGCTCCAGGAGATACATATATATTTTTATCAAACCATTCTTTATAGTTGGATGTAAAATATATTCTCAGTGACAAACAGATCCCCATTTTATGTTTCATCGTGATTTTTTTTACATTTCTTAAAGTAATCCTACTGATAACAAACTGACATTTTTAGAGATGTGTCACAAGTTCCCCTCTAGCTGTGGAAGGGTTCGGAAGATGCTCAGCGGGTGTGTAGGATACTTACTTTGCTAAATATGCAGCACACACAGCCCCCTGCTTTAGATTTTGGAGTACGGCAGGAAAAGCGACCTGTGGGTTCAGCATATCCAAAGCGACCTAAAGAAAAGAGAAAAACAGATTTGAAATGGCATATTTATATATGTGAATAGGTTATGTGGCACTGAAAAACGGTACTGTGTATGTACTACATTTTCTATACTACCTTGCAGCCCATAAGAGTTAAGCACCTTCCAGTGTGAAAAGCAGGACACAGTGTTCTTTTCCCCTGAAACATGCTTCTCTCTACCTTAATGATACTGAGATTGTTCTCCTATCATATTCCCATTTCCCTTCTCTCTTCCAATGTGTAAATAGGAATTGTGTTCTACATGTTAAGTGTAAATAAGGAGGTGCAAACCTCTACCCCGGGGACGACAGAATTCAGTTGAGTTACTGGATTTTCCTTTGGGAAACTCTGCTCACAATGGCCGTTTGTAATAATCTGCAGGTAATTATTATTTTCACAAATGACTTACTGCATCAAATGCTACCGATGTCATATCGGGCAAATCGGAAATATCCTTGTTGATGAAATAAACGTTATCTGGCCAAGGCTCCCGGCACCGCATGTCCCATGTCTTCGCCCACCGAAGGAAATTCTTCTTGGCTACAGCATGGTGGTCCTCCCGCACTTCAAAGCTATAGACACGGCCCTCTGACCCCACTGCGGGGGAAGAGAAAACGTTCAACATTTACCCACAATTAAAATGAAGTGGGTGTACAGGGTTTGAGAGGAGAAAATCAAAAAGGGAAGATAAAACCATGCTTACAAGGGGGGGGGGCTATGTAACCAAGGCAATGCTGGAGCAGAGAGTGTGTTGTGACGCATTGCAGCATTGTTTGGAGCACAATGACATCTGCAGATGTTAGGAGCCAAAAAATTACACCACCTTAAACCTGGCGGATTTTGTGACACAGGTTGAAGGGAGAGAAAGTGACAGAGGCGAACAGTTTGACACATCTCATCACAATATGTGTGCATCTAACTGCTGCTTAGCGTCTCCTACTGACATTCCCCAAATCGCAGGCTGAAGTACCAATATATACATCTACTGTATATCTAGGTTTAAAAAGCTAAGTCTGGTGGTACTCCACACAATTAGGTGGCGAAGAAGATAAAGTTTGTTTTCCTACATTAGACCATTATAATTTCAGTTAACTTAAATCGAAATGTAAAAAGACTTTGGAAAGTTTTTCTACGTTCCCCCCCCCCCCCCCCAAGTTGCCTTTGCTTATAGTTTCATCCTGCAAATCTAATCCGAGTGCCTCACCTTACAGATGAGTTCCCCAAAGCACTATATCTTCATTCCCAAAATGATTACTGTACGCTCATTTACGTGTCTGTGGGTGTATGCATCTTAACCCTGGCTGTGCTCAAAGCTGTGACCATGCAGCAAGCTTAAGCCTGTAGGGGAACCATGTTGAATGGTTTTGAAGCAACAGGTGGCACTCTGTGCTCATTTGCATGTCATTTCCCAGAATCACTTGCTGCAGTGGAAGTGCTGTGTGATAATGGTGAAAGGAGGGGTTGCAGACCTGCCTAAGACATGCAAATGAGCATACAGTAATATTTACATTTGAGATATATATATATTTCTGAAAATCTTGGTTGCGAGTCTCTGTAGACCATTTGATTGGTCCGTCGGTCCGCCCTCCCACAGCTCTCATTGGCCGGTACGCTCTAACCCAGGGCTCCCCAACCCCCAGCCACACTGCTGCTGCTGCCTGAGGTGAGGAAATGCTCACTGGTGGTGGTGTCGGCTGTTGCTGCTGGGGGGAGGCTTAACTGAGACTGTGAGTTTTTGCCCCCCCCCCCCCCCAGCTCCGATTTTGACCCCCTCCAGCTCCCTTTTTGACCCCCCCCCCAGCTCCATTTTTGACCCCCCCCAACACACACACACTGACAAACACACACAGTGACAGACACACACAGTGACAGGCACACACAGTGACAGGCACACACAGTGACAGGCACACACACACACAGTGACAGGCACACACACACAGTGACCCCCCCTTCCCCCCAGCTCCGTTTTTGACCCCCCCCAACACACAGTGACAGACACTCACACACACACACTGACACACACAGTGACACCCCCCTTCCTCCCCGCCCCTGCCTTCCCCTCACTCCCCGCCCCTGCCTTCCCCTCACCCCCCGCCTCTGCCTTCCCCTCACCCCTGCCTTCCCCTCACGCCACCTCCCGTCTCTGCCTTTCACCCACCCGCCGCCTCACACCCCTGCGCCCCACAGCCGCCACCCGCACTCAACAGACACCCGCCATCTCTCCCCCAATCGACACACACCCGCCGCCTCTCACCCACACGACACAATCGACACACGCCTGCCGCCTCCCGCGCCTATGCACCGACATCACTGACCAGCCGTCACACCCACTCACCACCCACCCGCCGCCTCCCACCCCTACGCACCAACATCACTGACCAGCCGCCGCCCGCACTCACCAAACACCCGCCGCCTCACACCCTAGCGGGACCCCCACCCACAGCCAGCACTCACTACCCACGCGCCACCCGTACTGAACACCCACCCGCCGCCTCACACCATAGCGGGACACCCACACCCACAGCCAGCACTCACTACCCACCCGCCACCCGTACTGAACACCCACCCGCCGCCTCAAACCCGCTCACACCATAGCGGGACACCCACCCACAGCCAGCACTCACTACCCACTCGCCACCCGTACTGAACACCCACCCGCCGCCTCACACCCACTCACAACCTAGCGGGACACACACCTCACATTTTACATCATTTATGTCACCAAAATATACATTGTACTGTGGTGTCTTTACAAGAAACCATTTTTTAAACAACAACATCGTATTACATTTTCTTCCATGTTTCTTTTCAACATTATTATAAAACCTTTCCACCAAATAGTCATCCTATTGTTCCCCTATTTATACATAATACTACCTATTACGGATTTACATCCTGGACAACGCCGATATATATATATATATATATATATATATATATATATATATATATATATATATATATATATATATATATATATATATATATATATATATATATATATATATATATATATATATATATATATATATATATATATATATATATATCTATATATCTATATATATATCTCTTTTGTTGCCTTGTCTTTTCCTTTTTTTTTTTTGCAATTCTGTCTTTTGTCTTAGCTTGTATCTCAGAACATCCAGGGGGAGCATATAATGGGTTGAGAAAACAAAACAAGATACACAAATATAAGTGCAGACGTAATGCAATCAGTGAATAAATGTGGCAGTGTCTTGGCTCATATAGCTGTACTACTCACAGGACTAAAGTGTATATATAAGCAGTTGGCAAATAGGGTTGCCACCCTTGATGGTATAAAGGCACCGGACCCCTTATCGATAGTCAGCATAAACCGCATGTATAAAGAGAGAGAAAACTACATAGTGCGATCAATAATATAAACTTTATAAAAAATGAATGGGTAAAAAATGCGCACTTACAATGTGCTAATAGAATAAAAGCATTGGTCACAAATTGTGAGTAGGAGTTGTCCCGAGCAGCTCACCGCCTCCCTGGGTCATCAGGCTGAATGCCACGGCACTGTATCCACGATCGGAGCCTCCCTCTGTGCGCCCGTCTGATCCTCTGACGTCACGGCTGCAGGTTAGGTTCAGCTACGGGTCGCCTCCAAGACCAAAATAGGTCTGCTGGTTTCCTCTACGCGTTTCGCCCAGCACCAGAAACTGTTCACGGCTTCGTCAGGAGAATAATGAGTAGCATGCTAGTGGCTGTTTAAATACCCTTTGGGAATGCTAATTTAGCTAAAACATTCAATAAATCAATTAAGATTGCACCTGGAGTTGGAGTTGAACATGGTTGGAAGTTATAATACTTTGTGTTATTAGAGACTTAATAACGTGGGATAACATTGTTGTGGACACAGTTTGTTCGTACATTACGGCAGATATCATACATAAATCACAACTTTACCCTTAATGGGTATTATGAAATGTCATTCTGTATTTTACTTGCTAATAAATGTGATTGTCAGATTTAATATGTTTTCTGCGATCTCAATCGCTTCAATAGGAGATGGGAAGGGGAGGAATCTTCTTGTAATGAACTCACTATGTATTTCAATATTAAGTGGTGATGAATACTTAAATAGTAATTGGTCAGTGTGTTAAATCTGATCTATAATGACACAACCAAGTCCATACTTTATATATTTGCCTGTTCTACTATATAGACCTCATCAGTCTCTTTTTCGGACATTGTTTACATCTAATACCCCAATAGAGATCTTTGCCCTCCCTTGTTTCTAGATCAGATTTAACACACTGACCAATTACTATTTAAGTATTCATCACCACTTAATATTGAAATACATAGTGAGTTCATTACAAGAAGATTCCTCCCCTTCCCATCTCCTATTGAAGCGATTGAGATCGCAGAAAACATATTAAATCTGACAATCACATTTATTAGCAAGTAAAATACAGAATGACATTTCATAATACCCATTAAGGGTAAAGTTGTGATTTATGTATGATATCTGCCGTAATGTACGAACAAACTGTGTCCACAACAATGTTATCCCACGTTATTAAGTCTCTAATAACACAAAGTATTATAACTTCCAACCATGTTCAACTCCAACTCCAGGTGCAATCTTAATTGATTTATTGAATGTTTTAGCTAAATTAGCATTCCCAAAGGGTATTTAAACAGCCACTAGCATGCTACTCATTATTCTCCTGACGAAGCCGTGAACAGTTTCTGGTGCTGGGCGAAACGCGTAGAGGAAACCAGCAGACCTATTTTGGTCTTGGAGGCGACCCGTAGCTGAACCTAACCTGCAGCCGTGACGTCAGAGGATCAGACGGGCGCACAGAGGGAGGCTCCGATCGTGGATACAGTGCCGTGGCATTCAGCCTGATGACCCAGGGAGGCGGTGAGCTGCTCGGGACAACTCCTACTCACAATTTGTGACCAATGCTTTTATTCTATTAGCACATTGTAAGTGCGCATTTTTTACCCATTCATTTTTTATAAAGTTTATATTATTGATCGCACTATGTAGTTTTCTCTCTCTTTATACATGCGGTTTATGCTGACTGAGTATCGATAAGGGGTCCGGTGCCTTTATACCATCAAGGGTGGCAACCCTATTTGCCAACTGCTTATATATACACTTTAGTCCTGTGAGTAGTACAGCTATATGAGCCAAGACACTGCCACATTTATTCACCGATTGCATTACGTCTGCACTTATATTTGTGTATCTTGTTTTGTTTTCTCAACCCATTATATGCTCCCCCTGGATGTTCTGAGATACTTCTAAACTCGGGAACCCGTGAAACAGGTCCCACCAGTGAGGTTTGAGCTGTGGGTTTTTTGGTCATCACTTATATTTATTTTATCATTTACACCAATATTATTTATTCACTTCATATATAGCTGTTCGCGCCTTTTTGTTCACCTATTTACACAAGTTTTGTCTTAGCTTGGTCATGTACCTGGAAAGGTATTAAAAAAAATAAAATAAATATAAATGGACAACTTCAAAGTTGGTTGCCCTCTTAACTGGAGACCAAGTCTAGCGTGACAGTATTGGCTAAATATGGTGTGGATTGCATAGGTTGGCTAGTGTCGGATTTCAAAAATCAAAACGTGCTAACCTCTAGTAAAATGCCTACAGTATATAAAACAAAATAGTTGAGATACCTTTATTTTCATACATCTATGCTGAAGCCACATTTGATTTTCATGTAATTTATGACACTGCAAGGAAATGTACATTGACTACATAATACTCTCTCCTATGCGACGTGCCTCCTCCTTACAGTCGGCATGTAGTAGCGATGGGGAAGAAGGGTGCGGAAAGAATTGAGAGATTAGTGCGGTTTCAGAGGAAGAGGGAGACAGAGAATTCCTATTGTCTGCGCTTATTGTATTATTATAATTCCCTGTACTGTATTCTTTGTGAAGCGCAGAGTACATTTTTGGCGCTATATAAATAAAGATATACATACTGTACATAGTGTCATAAATTACATGAAAAACAAAACAAAAAGGTCTCTGCATCCTGAGAAGAAAATAAGGATATCTCAATGATTTTAGTTTTTATTTTGTATAGTCCCACTGGTATAGAGTACATTGTTTTACATATTCAATCTCTATGTTGAAAATGATTAAACATGCCAATGTTTTGAAGCCTCTAGCTTTAGCTGCTACATATGTATAAAATCAATGCGCGGTCTTTACCTGCACGGGATAGGAATAACGTCAGTCCTCCAGACCCTGATCCAGCTTCTAACACCACATCTCCTGGGCTGATATCCATCATCATCAGCATTGCTGTACTATCCTAAGGAGACATACATTAGAGTTAGCAACATGATTTATACAACTATAGTGTGCTATCCGGATGAAGCAGAACCCTACAAAATATGTAATAATTATATAGAACCAAATATGGGTCAGTATATAGCCGATCTTTTATTTACAGGTTACTGAGCAACACGTTTTTTGGACGTTAAGCACTTTCTAGTAGTATCACCTTTCAGATTTGATGTAGGGTGTGATTGCTACCTTCTAGGACAGTGATTTCCAGCCTTTTTTGTTTGGAGGAACCCTTGAAGTATTTCGAAAAATCTCGGGGAACCCCTATCTGGCTGACACATATTAGGTTCGACAGGGGTCAGTCACAAAATTTCACACCTCACGAGCCACCTCTATTTCCCACCCTCTACCCATGTTTTTGTCTCCCATCCATCTCACTAACTCTCCCCCCTCCCGCCTCGCATGTATTTATCCCTTGCGTCTCACTCTTACTCCCTCTTTTCCTCACTCACTCCCTCCTGCCCCCCTCTCTTCTCTCACTCGCCCCTACCTTCCGTCAATTACCCCACTCTCTCTCAATCCACCCTACAAAATACAGGGGGTCTGTGGTCCATAGGAGGAAACCCTGAGACTGCTTCCACGGAACCCTGGATGGGAAATCACTGTTCTAGGACACCAACATCATAGTTCTTCATTGATAAAATTAGTGTACAGAGCTTTTGAAACCTCATAAGTTTCTTTAAGTATACAAGAACGTTCGTGCCTCAAGAGTTATCACAACACATCTGAATGTCTTCAGGGACATCACGGGAGCTAGAACCTGGTCACCTTTCCAAAAGCCTTTTTGTACTTGGTACGGTGCCCCCCGCTCAGCTATATAACAATTCATATAGGCCGGGGAAGAAAGGGATATATAAAAAGACAAGCATCAAAGAAGGAAGGGAGTGAAACAGATCCCTGTGACTGCATTCAAACCCAACATGAAAAACCAGAACTTTTATTAATATAGATTAAAAGTAATGGTATCACACAGTTAAAGCAAACTGTGGACTTGCTGTTTGGCACCAAAGAAAAGCAGTATCAAAATACCCCCTGCTCACACCCAGAGCTGCGGGTTATTTGACATCTATATTAAAAGCAGCAGTCAGCGCTAATCACCTTTTATTTAATGTTTTTTTTTCCTTTCAAAATTTTGGAGATCTCACCTTTCCAAAGCCGTATAAATTTATATATATATATAGATATATATATATATCTATATATATATCTAAATTTATACGGCTTTGGAAAGGTGATATATATATATATATATATATATATATATATATATATATATATATACTGTATATCTTTTCTATCTGATGGTTCATTCAAAAATATATAGTACCCACGAGGTTACAATGAAGCTCTTTCCAGAGCCCAAAGCAGTCTAAAGGTTACCCTAAGGGCTGTTATATACTGGCCGTGTGCGCTACGCCGTGCGTGCGCGGCACTTATAATTGGCTGAGGTCAGCCCTTCTATACAAGGGCCGCACGCACGGCAGTGAGCGTGCATCTGGCCGACAGCGGGGAGGACGGGAATAGAATGATTTTGCGCCGCTATCGCGCTGAAATATATGTATATATGTGTGTGTGTGTGTACGTATGTATGCATGTATGTATACGTGTGTGTGTGTGTACGTATGTATGTATGTATGTATGTGTGTATATGTATGCGTGTATGTATGTATGTATGTGTGTGTGTGTGTATATGTATGCGTGTATGTATGTATGTATGTGTGTGTGTGTGTACGTATGTATGTATGTATGTATGTATGTGTGTGTGTACGTATGTATGTATGTATATGTGTGTGTGTATATGTATGCGTGTATGTATGTATGTATGTATATGTGTGTGTGTGTGTGTGTGTATAGTGTATATGTGTTTGTATATGTATGCGTGTATGTATGTATGTATGTATGTATGTATGTATATATATGTGTGTGTGTATATGTATGCGTGTATGTATGTATGTATATGTGTGTGTGTATATGTATGCGTGTATGTATGTATGTATGTGTATGTATATGTGTGTGTGTATATGTATGCGTGTATGTATGTATGTGTGTGTGTGTGTGTGTGTGTGTATAGTGTATATGTATGCATGTATGTATGTATGTGTGTGTGTCTATGTACAATGTTAATAAATATTTTATTTTTACCAATGTGTTTTTTTTTTAATAAATAATAAATCACACACACACACACACACACACACACACTGTATAACAAGCCTTAGGCTGCGGACATAGTGCACGAGCGGCACATACAAATGCATGTAAGTGCACCAGTCTGGCCATGCTGCTATGCAACGTGTCACGGCCGCGTTTGAGGAAATCAGGAAGAACCAGCCTGGTGATGTCACGGCCACGCCTCCCCGTCACGCAAGTGATCCGAGTCCACGGATCAGTCAGGCGACAGGCGCGCGCAGCACTATGGCCGCAGCCTTAGGCGCGCGCGGCATCAGTTCGACCAGGTGGACTACTGGCAACTCGTGACAGGGGCGCGCCTTGATGTCACATGGTTAATTCGCCCTCATTGGCTAAACCACCTCCGTGACGTGGCCAATGCTCGGCCGCCGCACCAAAAGACAAAATTCTTGTCTTTTGGCAAAGGATGTCGCGCATCGCACCGGGGCGCACAGGCAGCTACTGGGGCCAACCCCATAGAGGGCCGTACCTTGTGTGCACCCCGCACACCGTCGCTGCCACCGGGAACAAAGCCTTGGGCTGTGTCCACGCTGCTGCTGAGCGCGTTGAGTTCAATGAATGTCAATGTGTCTAGCCACGCTCACGCGGCACGCGCTCGTGCCTGTATGCTTGCGGGCACTGGGCGCTAGGCGCCTGGCGAGACAGATGAAATTGATTTCCAGGTGCACTGAAGGGTCACATGATCTTCAGCAACCAATCGGTGCCAGTCACTGCTCGGCCTCGCCCCCCGCTCGCACTTGGGAAGAAAAAATGCAGTACAGTTGAGTGCTCATGCTTGGAGTTGGTGACATCACCGCTCTCAAGCATGAGCGCGCTCAGCGGCGCGTTTGGTGCGTGCACTGCAATTAAAATAAATTGGTGCGGCGCACGTACGCTCTCCCAAGCTTGACGCTTGGGGAGACAAACAAAATTGACTTTGACGCGCGCTCAGCAGCAGTGAATGCACACACACACAGCCAGACACACACATATTACACACAGAAATAGCCCCGATCCATACCCCCAACGCTCGTGCTTGCAAAATTATGTAGGACACCCTGCGCTCATGCTTGGAGAGTTCGTGACGTCATCGCTCTCAAGCATGAGCGCTCTCAGCGGCCACCTAAGGCCTCGGACATGGTTGAAAAGACCGTGCTGAGGCGCGCTGAGGGGAAACATTATCCCTATCAGCACGGCTTTAGTCGGCGCTTCCGCAGGTGTGCTGAGGCGTGTGGAATTGCAGCCGACAGATTAAATTAAGTTTTCCCGCTGAGGGAAGCGATGGGCCGGTCACGTGACCGCCAAAAGCCAATGGCAGTCCGTGACGTGGCGAGCTAGCCCCGCCTCCCGTCCGCCTCCCACCCGGCACACAAGCGCGCACGCTGACGCTCATGCAGGGACACGAAAAAGCTCCTGCTTGAGCAGGAGAGCATGAGCATCAGCGCTGCTCAGCGCTCTTCCCTACACTATGTCCCAGGCCTAAGGGAGAGGGCGCGCTGGCGCTCGTGCGCTGCGTCCTGCTCGGCGATTCGTGGGCGGCTAGGTGCGCACTCGTCTGGGGGCGTGGCCACGACATCACGGAGCTGGTTTGCCCTCATTGGGCGAACCGCTCCCGTGGCGCGCTTGCGGTCGGCAAAATCAAATTTGCTTGCTCTGCAAGCATCTAAGCGCCGAGTAGGCGCATGCGCTCGCTCACGCTGACCGCACACATTGCCTCAATGTATTTCAGAGCGGACAGCGTGAGTGCGCCCGCCCGCCCAGCGCCACCCTGGCCGAGGCCTAAAATCTACTGATTAGGAAAACGATGAAAAAAAAAAAGAACTCAGGGCATGCTCAGGAGGCAAGTCACTAACATTGTAAGGCTGCGTCCTTAGCACGGGAAGCCGTGCTGAGCCGTGCGGACGCTCCGCGCTGAGCCCCTGCATCCTCAATGAGGATGCCATGAGAGGGGGCTCACGCGAGCGTCCGCAGGCGTGCTGAGGCGCTGGATTTTTCAGCCGACACCCAAGCTGTTTTTCAGAGCGCTGTCGGCTGAAAACATCCAATCAATCACTGCTCCGCCTCCCCCCCTCCCTATCGCGCACGCTGGCTCGCCTGCATGTGCATGAAATTGCACAGAATTCAGCAGGCGAGCCTCTGCGTCAGCGCGGCTCCGAACTGCTCCCCCCTCTATGGACGCAGCCTAAGAGTTCAAGTCTTAAAGCTGCAGTTCAGGCACTATCCTGCATGTGTGGTTTTTTTTAATAAATCAGTTCTGTATTAAGAAAAAATACTTTTAGCATTTTCTGTTTTAAAAAACAACAACTTTGAAAGACCAATTTTCTTGTATTCTATTTTAACAAGCATGCTTGTTCCTATAGCAACCATTTACATTCCCCATATTTAAAGATATCGCCAAACTATGCCGATCAATAGACAGAGAACGAATTGACCGGCAGCTATGCAGTTCTTTAGGTAATTAGAGATTGCCCACATGAAACTATTGAAGTAAAAAAATAAATTAAACAAAAAAAAAAGACTGAACTGCAGCTTTAAAAGGTTTGTGGGGTGGAGGGATCTTTCAATGGAAAGAATATTTTGACAGCTAGCGATTCCTTGCAAATAGTATAATATCTAGAAAATGATCTAGAGGGCTGTGAAAACGTTTTGCAAGGAAATAAACTTGTAATTGCAATTCCCAGCGGCGTTGAAAAGGGTCAAACTTACCCCATGAAACATGGTGCAATAAAAGAAACAACACCATACAACAGTTGTGGCCAGCAACAGGTCAGGTTTTCAGGATTACCCTGCTTCAGCACAGGTGGCTCAATCACTGGCTCAGTCTTCTTCAACTGAGCCACCTGTGCTAAAGCAGGGGCATCCTGAAAACCTGACCTGTTGGTGGCCCTTGAGGACAAGAGTTGGCCGCCCCTGCCATAAAATGTCAACGAACTAAGGGACACAATTATCAAGTACCGGTGTAAATGATCGAACCCGTTCCAGTGTTGACGCTTACTGACGTGAATGCGGTAACCCATTTAATAATGTGGCCCTGAGTGGGTGTATTTACTAAAGTCTTTCAGCTGCAAATTTAGTGCAAAATTATTTATTTTAATTGGATTCCTTAATAAAGCCAGGGCAGGTTTTGGCACCAGATCTGCCTTGGTTTTGCAGCTAGCAGACTTTAGTAAATACTGTAACCCCACCACCCAAATAATGACCTTTTACACAGTACACCCACGCACAAATTACAGACCTTTGGAATGATTGGGAAAACATCACATTCATTCATTATTTTGCTGTAGGTACAAAAGAACATCATAATAATGATTGATGGTAGAACTTTCAGCCACACAGCATTCAATACAAGACTTATTTTACTGTCTACAGCTCAGATGCTTTGGGCAGCAGTAAACCGTGATGCTTTGATGAACAAACCTTTGGATAGGAGACGGTAGGACCCCTCTTCATCAATAAGACATAGTCATCTAAAGAGGGTCTTCTGAGAATGAATTCAAAGTTACATGAAGTCTTTAATTTCAGCCCTGGCAACTTCCCCACTATCTCCTTGTGGCTGATGGCTCCCCAATTGCTCAGGAGTTTGCCAGAGTCTGTAAGGAGAAACATGTTCTTGAACTCTGTGTAATGCCTCCTCTTGAACTCAGCAAGGACCAGATCTCCTGGCTTAAGGGGTGAACCGTGAGGATATGAGAGTCTAGCCTCATCTTCTGAAGGTGGCTCTGAGACTATATCCTTATCTTCTGAAGGTGGCTCTGAGACTCTATCCTTATCTTCTGAAGGTGGCTCTGAAAGCCTATCATCTTCTGAAGGTGGCTCTGATACACAAGTGACCTCTGTGGAGGAAGATATCCGCTGTGTATGGAGGTGTACACCTTCTGTGTCAGGTAACTTGAATTCTGCCTCTGGGGTTCTGAGATCCTGGACCTCTTGTGAGACTAACTCAGGAGGGATCATCTGGCTGACCCTGTCTAAGGGAGACAAGGACCTGCCCCAGGCCCTTCTGCCCCTAATATGCAGAGATTGTGACACTTTAGTACAGAGAGGAGACTCTGTGGTCTCATCCCCCTCCTGTCCATCCCCCGTGTCCGCTGCTGTTCTTTCCCGGGGATCACCAGCTCCGGGGGTCTCTACCCAGGAAACAAAACGCTGCACATGGACCTGCGTACTGCATGCGATCGCTATAAATGACCCTGCAGATCCCAAACACCCATGCGGCGGGTGCCTGCTGCAGGTTAGCACAGCATGGCACAGCCAGGGTACCCTCCCTGCACACCGCTGCAGCATCCCGCTCCTTCATAGGCTGCTCCCAGGACCGCTCTGCTGCTCACAGGACCGCTCTGCTGCTCACAGGACCGCTCTGCTGCTCACAGGACCACTCTGCTATTCACAGGACCACTCTGCTGCTACCAGGACCACTCTGCTGCTCACAGGACCGCTCTGCTGCTCACAGGACCACTCTGCTATTCACAGGACCACTCTGCTGCTACCAGGACCACTCTGCTGCTCACAGGACCACTCTGCTGCTCACAGGACCACTCTGCTGCTACCAGGACCACTCTGCTGCTCACAGGACCACTCTGCTGCTCACAGGACCACTCTGCTGCTACCAGGACCACTCTGCTGCTCCCAGGACCGCTCTGGGTCTCCTTCATACCACACCGGAGTGAGGGGCAGAGTGCCTGAAGGGTTAACCTTGTGACAACGCAAGAGGGCTCTAGGAGTGGAGGTCACACGTCATCAGCCGGCGACAAGGAGGAAGTGCGCCCTTGCGTGTAGTGCACGTGGTTCCCCCACATGTGCAGATGTAGCTGTGTGTGTGTCTTTGCATTAGCATAGGTGCGGGTGCCTCCATACAGGGGGCTGCCGGGGATAAAGGGGACTGTTATAGTGACATAAACAGCAATAGCCTTAATAGACTCACACGAAGCACTGCTAGAGATAAAGTGTCCGTGTTCTGGTTTGCAGGAGGGTGCTCACATTTTCAGTTTGTTAAAGCAGTAGTAGTGCTGTAGTGTTGCATGTGAACCAGATAACTACGAGTTGATAGGTCAGTGTTTAATAGAGAGGAAATCTGATCCATCATTCTTAATTTTGTCCAGAAAACCCAAACATTATTATTTTTTGCTTCTGTGCGATGAATATGGTTATGTTAAAACTCACTGTTCTGCCTGTGTCACACAGCACGGTCACAGAAAATGATGAAAATACTTAAGTAAATCTGGGATTTTTGGGGTCGTAAAAAAAAACCACCCTTGAATTTAATTAGTTAAACTCGCTTGTTTCATACAGTATGTAGGCCTCCCATACCCTCCTACTGTAGCTATTTAGTAAGTACTGTACCTAATGTGTATGCTATATGTCTATTAAAATCTGATATACTATTTCTGCATTTGTGAGAACTCAGGAGTGTTCAACAACTTGTCTACCATTAATTCAAGCTCGAAATCTTAGTGTTAGGTTCCTGAAGATCATGACTGATTGGATAAATGATGAGCATGTTATAAAGATGTTATCAATACTTCTGTGATATACAATTATACATACAAATGAATCCCTATATATGCTTTTTTTCCCCCATAAATTATTTTTGCATACAGTATAATGAAATGTATGGGTCTGTATAGGAGATGCTTGCCTGCTTGTAAGTGCCTGCATCCCTCTTGATGGAAGAATGAAACCATACCTACTTTCATGTGCCAGTGGAGTTGGAGGGCCTGCAATTGTCACTCATTTCAAGTTGGTATCACCATAGGAATCCAGTTCAATTTTTATTATAAATAATGATCATGTCTGCAATTGTATGTTACAATTATTTTTGGAATCTGAATTCCATTAAAACATAATTTTTGTCCAAATCGGTTTTGCTATTTTTTGCATAACATTTATTTATTTATTTTATTTATTTATAAAATATTTTACCAGGAAGTAATACATTGAGAGTTACCTCTCGTTTTCAAGTATGTCCTGGGCACAGAGAAAAACAAATAATACATGGTTACAAGTACAGTTACATAAATGAACAAGGTATACATTATATACAAGACATTGCATGCACAGTTAAAGAAAATATATATTATGAGCGTATGAAACAGTTACAGACCAGGTTAAAATGTGAGACAGCCTTAGATTTGAAAGAACTTAAACTGGTGGTGGATGTGAGGGTCTCTGGTAGGTTGTTCCAGTTTTGGGGTGCACGGAAGGAGAAGGAGGAATGTCCGGATACTTTGTTGAGCCTTGGGACCATGAATAGTCTTTTGGAGTCTGATCTCAGGTGATAGGTGCTGCATGTGGTAGGGGCGAGGAGCTTGTTCAGGTAGCTGGGTAGCTTGCCCAGAAAGTACTTGAGGGTGAGACAGGAAAGGTGAACTTTGCGCCTAGACTCTAGTGATGACCAATCTAGTTCTTTGAGCATTTCGCAGTGATGTGTGTTGTAGTTGCATTGGAGAACAAAACGACAAATTGAATTGTAGAGGGTGTCAAGTTTGCTAAGGTGGGTTTGAGGTGCCGAGCCATATACTAAGTCTCCATAGTCAATAATTGGCATTAGCATCTGCTGTGCAATACGCTTTCTGACCAGGAGACTTAGGGAGGATTTGTTCCTGTAAAGTACCCCTAGTTTGGCATAGGTCTTGGTTGTCAGGGTATCAATGTGCATCCCGAATGTTAAGTGGGAGTCAAACCATAAGCCCAGGTATTTAAAACTAGTGACAGGTGTTAGGGTGGTGTTAGCGTTGGTTCTAATCAGTAGCTCAGTCACTGGAAGCTTTACAAATTTAGTCTTGGTCCCAAATACCATTGTTACAGTCTTGTCAGTGTTTAAAAACAGTTTGTTTTGGGAAATCCAGTTTTCGAGTCTCAAAAAGTCAGACTGAAGTATGTGTTGAAGGTCAGAGAGGCTATGGCTGTGTGCATATAGGATTGTGTCATCTGCATACATGTGTATTGAGGCTTCCTTACAAGCTGTGGGAAGATCATTAATGAACATTGAGAAGAGTAGGGGCCCCAGAACAGAGCCTTGCGGGACACCACAGGTGATATCCAGGGGTTTGGAGTTAGAGCCTGAGATGGACACATGTTGGGATCTTCCTGATAGGTAGGACTGAAACCAGTTTAAAGCATGTTTCCCTATTCCAGAGCTCTGGAGTTTGTTAAGCAGGATAACATGATCAACTGTGTCAAAAGCCTTTGCAAAATCTAGGAATACTGCACCAGTGAGTTGTCCCCGTTCCATTCCACACTGGATTTCATTGCAAACTTTTAGCAGGGTAGTTACGGTGGAGTGTTTGGGACAACAACATACAATGGACTGTATATATAATTTGTACAATGTCAGATATATGAGAGTATTTATATTGGGGGAGGGGTGAGGTTCCCCCGCTTAACCCCAAAAAGGTTGAACAGTGACAAAACTGGCAGCATATTTGTCGTTTTAGGCTGAGCTCAGACGCTATGCGATGTGTGCGCGCGCTTACGTGCGTGCATACATTCGCCACTCTTTCACTTTGGTGTGTGGGAGTTTTCAAACTGGAAACGACTCTCCGGCGGTGAAGTACAGCGTTGACACCGCTGCACTTGAAGGAGACAACTGAAGTTGCAATTTCAAGCGGCAGCCGCGTCACGTGTACTTCGCCAGCCAATAACAAACACACAGTTTTTTTTAAGTCCCGTCTCCAATCGCGTCATTCTGTCTGCTGGGGGTGAGCACACATCTCCCAGCAGAGAGGCGCGGACCCGCGGTAGTGTAGCAGCCTGGCTGAGCACCGCTGTTAGACTTGGTTTCAATCACTGCACAGATTGTTGTGCTGCTTTGTTCCGTTTTTTCTTGCTACCACTACGCGGGACACTCACTAAGTGTCGGTGCAATGTATCCATCGCACTTTGACCACGTATTAACTGCCATTCGTGTCAACTGTGGGAATGCAGTGCAATACCCCACATCGGTGCTCAGTGACTCTTGGGCGTATGCCCTTCATCATCAGTAGGAAACAGAAGAAAAGACTACAGTTGTAGACAGTGTCAAGACGCAAGAACTAGAAGAACGCTTTTTTTTTTTTAAACTAGAAATTTGCATTATTGCTGAGAATGTGGGGATACTGCTTAACATCCAAGAAACACAATAATAATTAAAGCAGCAATCCTGCCTGGAATAATTGTTTTAATTGATTTTTTACAAATATATTTGGAGCTGGGGGGGGGGGGGGGGGGTAGGGGGTGTTCCTTTGGTGCTTAACTGCACTATTTTTTAGCCCCGGGGACCCCAGGTTTCAAGATACTTAACGGTGAAAGTATCGAATTTAAAATTCCTTCCTTGGGAAATATTATGGCCGGCAAATCTCTCTGATGCCATGGGGAGATATCATCGGTTGGAGCTTCCTATTGGACTATAACAACACCAAAAAAGGTTAATTATTAGGGGTCCCAGGAGATTAAATTGGCACCAGAGGACGACTGCTTCCAATTATGTAAAAAAGAAAAAATCAGTTCCTATATTGCCGGGTCTGAGTTTTTTTTTTTGCTATCAAAATTAGTTGCGACTTTATTCTGGCCCTCGCTGTTTTGTACCATATTAATGTTAATTCGCTTCCGCCACCCCTGTGCAAAGTTCATTTTGTGTGATGACAAACTTTAATTATTATGCACTCCCAATATTAAGCGACTTTGCGTAAAGTTAACTTCACGTTATGTGTTAACGTGCATCTTCTAATCCCAATCATGTCATGTTAAATGATGGCTTTAGCCGGAAAAAGCATGGCATTAACTATAACAGCTGTTTTTGATGAGATGCAAAAGTAGCATTCACCGAAACATCCCCTATCTACAAAGGGCTGGTAAGGTTAAGGCTGCGTCCAGGGTCAACGCTTATACGCTGAGGCGCCCTCACGCTCGGCACTGATCCCCTGCAGCTGCTATGAGAGCGGCTTTAGCAGGGGCTCGCTTACGCTTCCGCAAGCGTGCGGAAGCGTAAGTCTTACCAAAATTTTAAAATCAAGCGCTCAAGAGAGCTCATGGCCGGTCACGTGAGCGGTTCGCCCAATGAGGGCGAACCAGTTCTGTGACGTCACTGGCCCGCCCCCCGACGGCGCGCGGACCAAGGCCAGGGAAAGCACCCGCTTTCCCTCATTCTTTGCGCGCCTCAGCACGGCTGCAGTCCTATGGATGCAGCCTAATGCAGGGACTTTGTGATGTTAAAAAATGTCATTTAAAATACTTTATTTTAGGAAAGTACCCAGTGACTTATATACCTCCCCAAACATGTGGAGAAATACCTGTGAATACACAAGTTATACCTGAGAATTTGGCTAATTTGAATATGCAAAGTGTTCCCAGGTATCTCTCCACATGTTGTATAAAGGAGTGTATTAGGAGGTATGGAAGTAATTGAGAACGCCACTAAAATAACAAACTATCTCTGTGATGTTATCAGTTCAATTATGTTACATTTAACTAACTTTGTGGATATATGTTAACTTCAGGGAAAATAACTTCTGTTATTGTTTTAGGTAACGTGATATTATGAGCCCTAACTTAAAGGAGCTTGTGGATCCAATAAGGACGTACAGAGCCAGCGAGACCCACTTAAGGACCCTTTTCGTTTGTCAGTTGGGAGCTCTGTAATTTTAAGTATTGAACTTGGATTTCCACAGTAAGAAACTCAAAATGTGAGTCACTTTATCTCCATGTACTGCAAGCACCAATCATAACTCGCTACATTTGGAGACCCTGCTGAGATTCAGACCTGGGATGCCCAAGAATTTCTGTATCATAACATATCCAAATTGTCCATTATGTTAACCCCGTCAAGTCAGGAAGTCCAGGCCTGGGCCTTCAATGTCGGAGAACCGCCCAATCATGTGGTAGCCATAGGGAATGTCCCTGCACTAGATTCCATGAGTGACATACGGGACTCCTTAGAGAAACTCTTGGGCCTAAAACCCATGTGGCCAAGAGCAAGGGAATGTGATACCACTTACCAATGGAGTACAATGCTATTTACAGCGGGCAAGGAAATATGTAGGGAAACTGCTCCTAGAGTTCTACAAGCCCCGGACGCCCCACCTGAGGGTTACCCCATAATATTCGCTGAATCACCTGTAATCAGAGAGATGTTTACCTCCCCAAACTCTACGACAGCTGAATTGGGTTCTGACGGGGCTATTGCCAGTGAATGGCGGGTGGCGGCCCCCCTCTCATGTACCCCTGCCAGTAACCCCCGTCCCCCAAGAGTGAGTTTTATTCCAAGTGCTTTAGAAGGAGCCACCAACTGGACCGAGAGCTTACCCGCGTCTACCGCTCCTGATAGACTATCTACGAACCTCCCGCCAATTCCCAGCGTTAAGCTTGGGCCTGATAGTAGCCGTATCAATGAAGGGCCTTCGTTGAATCTGACTTTTCCTCAGTTAATGCAAACTATAGCCATGTCGTCTCAATCCCAAAGTTATAGGAAGCTGAAGGCCTTTTCCGGAACACTACCAGTTCCTGTGGGAGAAGAAGGGATCGACGCCTGGAAGGAACATACTCTGAAGGTATTGGAGGAGTGGCCATGTACGGATGTAGTGAAAAGGCAGCATTATGGAGTGCCTTCGACCTCCAGCTTACACTATCGTAGGTATTCATAGGGAACAATACCCCGACCTGACCCCTAGGCTACTAGTGGACTTCTTGCAGGAAGCTTATGGATTGCAGGAAGATGCTGGAACCCTTTGGACCAAGTACTATACTCTATCAGAAGGAAGGAGAAGAGCTGTTAGGGTTTATCCACCGTATACAACTAGTCCTAGGGATCCTACTCAATCGCAAGTTGGTTTCCGTCGCCGAGATGGACGAAGCTCTTCGCAAGCAGTATTTGCGGGGCTCAATCCCCATCCACCCGATTGCCAACATGATACGCAGCAACCTTATGCAAGGGACCCCTCCCACATTCACTGGATTGCTACAACACGTGAAGGTACATGAAGCCCATACTTTGCTGCATTCGCCCGGGAAGACCCCTGGCCCGGCTAACCGTCCCAGAGTACCTACGTCTCCAAAGAATAAGGACTCCCGCAAGGGATTGCCTCGAGAGAAAGAAAGTAAAATAGAGAAAGATACGTACCCTACTGAGGTGCCTAGGTCCCCGCCCCGATCGCCTGGTAGTTCCCGATCTCGTCCGGATCTACGCTGTTACAATTGTGGTGAATTAGGACACATCGCAAGGGTCTGCTCCAATCCCCAGAACCCTCATACAGTAGCCAAGACTTACACGGTGCAAGTACAACAAGCACTCACTTCCTTCCCGGCACTACCCAAGGATGTAGAAGGAGAATCAAGGGAGAATCCGTAACCGGACGCCTACTGCCGAGTAGGGCCCACTGCAATAATAAGAGTCGTCGTGGAGGGGATATATTCTTCAGCACTGATGGACACTGGGTCACAGGTGACCATCATCTACCGTTCATTCTATGACCAACACGTCAGCCACCTTCCTTTGCCGAAAAGATGACGTTGTGGGGACTGAGCAAGGATGATTACCCCATAGACGGAATTGTGGCGGTCAAGCTAGACATCCTGCAGTTGAACCCCAACAAGTCACACCCCATGTTGGTGGAAGCCCTGGTCTGTCCGGAGGCTCGAGAACATCCCAGTGCCCCCATCATATTGGGCACGAATGCAGATATAGTACGGTCAGTAATTCACTCATTCCTGCAAGAAGCCGGAGAGCTACCGTTGGCATCCCTGAATATAGCCCCTGGCCTACGGGAGAATGCTATAGAGTGGCGTATGAAGAAGAGTATGGCGATATCTTTAATCTAGAGCAAGGGTTATTGGAGTTTCCGCCAGGGGGAGTGCAATGTGTGACGGCGCTGATCGCGTACCCCAAGCGGTATGAACAGGACAGATACTTTTCGCTAGAGACCCTTCCCGAGTCTGAGCTCCATTGGGGATATCGGATAATACCTGAAGTACGAGAATGGACATCTAAAACCCCCAGGAAGGTTACGGTGTCTATCCAGAACATGTCGCTCCATATCGTGTCACTTGAACAAGGACAACGGCTGGGTAGAGTTTGCCCGGTGGATCCTGTAGACGACCCAGTGACAGTCCATGCTGCCTGTATGGGAGGAGATCCCGAGGACCCAGAATTTGACTTCGCAGAGTCTCCCCTAGAGGAAGAATGGAAGGAGAGGCTACGTGCTCAGTTGAGAGAGCGACGGGAAGTGTTCTCCACTAGTGATATGGATGTGGGATGCAGTAGAAGCGCCCAGCACACCATTCGTCTGAATGATGAGACTCCGTTTAGAGAAAGGTCTCAGCGTATAGCCACCCGAGATGTGGAAGATGTGCGAAGTGTCTTGAACGAGATGGAAACGGACGGTATAGTGAGCGAATCTCGAAGTCCTTATGCCTCACCGATTGTGGTGGATCGCAAGAAGAATGGGTCCATGCGATTATGCGTGGATTACAGAACTTTGAACAGACGTACTGTGCCTGATCAATACACGCTACCCCCCATAGAGGAGATCCTCAGCGCACTGTCAGGAAACCAGTGGTTTAGCGTGCTGGACCTTCGATCTGGGTATTATCAGGTTCCTATGAGCCCAGCTGATCAAGAGAAGACGGCGTTCGTCTGTCCTCTGGGATTTTATCAATTTACCTGGATGCCCCAAGGTATCTGCGGTGCTCCGGCCACTTTCCAACGGCTTATGGAGAAGACGATTGGAGACATGTGTCCTCGTGAGTGTCTGGTCTACCTAGACAACATAATTGTATTCGGAACCACACTCGAAGAACATGAGACTAGGCTGATGAAAGTGCTGGATCGCTTAGGGAAAGAAGGCCTGAAGCTATCCCTGGATAAGTGCCGCTTCTGTCGAACATCTGTCACTTATGTGGGCCATATAGTGTCTGCAAATGGAGTGGCCACCGACCCGACTAAGGTAGAGGCGGTGGTGAATTGGCCCAGACCGGAGAATGTGATGGAGATGAGGTCCTTTCTCGGGTTCTGTGGATACTACAGGCGGTTTGTGGATGGGTACTCCACGAAGGCGGCGGTGCTGAACCATCTGCTGAAAATCTATCCAGAGGACCCCAAGCAGAAGAAGACCACACCAAAAACACCCTTTGGGGATCGGTGGACGTCCGCTTGTGAAGAAGCGTTTAAGGGGCTGAAAAAGAGTCTGACAGAGGCTCCCGTCTTAGCCTATGCTGATCCGGAGAAGCCTTACATCCTGCACGTGGATGCCAGCCTCAACGGATTGGGAGCAGTGCTACACCAGAAGTACCCAACTGGACTTTGGCCTGTGGCCTATGCAAGTAGAAGTTTGACTCCAAGTGAAAAGAACTATCCAGTTCACAAATTGGAGTTCCTCGCCCTCAAATGGGCCATATCCGAAAAACTACATGACTATTTATACGGGGTCACCTTCGAAGTGCGAACAGACAACAATCCACTGACCTATGTACACACCACGGCCAAGTTAGATGCGACAGGTCATAAATGGTTGGCCACCCTAGCCAACTACCAGTTTTCTTTGAAATATAAGCCTGGACCTCTCAATATAGGAGCCGATGCTCTATCTAGGAGATCAGGACTGGGTGAGACCGCCGACGATGGTCCTTGGGAAGAGATTCCCGGGCCAGGGATGAGAGCTATGTGTTCCACTGCTGCCATTGTGAACGATCGAGTGGCATTCTTCGAGCTGCGAGTTGCGGATTCCTTGGGGTGTCAGCTGCAAGCCCTTCCACAAGCTTACTGCCACCCCGATGGCATGGGGATAACCCAAAACGTTATCTTCACGTGGAAGGAACTGGTGCTAGCACAGATACATGATCCTGCCGCCAAGGCTGTCCGAGAAGCACTACACAAAAATGATTCGGCTCTAGTGAAACGGGCGCCACCCGGTGATGTGAGTCTCCTCATGAGAGAATGGGATAAGTTTGAGATGGATAACGGCTTACTCTATAGGGTTGTTCAGTTTCATAATCATCCTGACCGTCAACAACTATTTCTACCCCAGCGTTTGCAAGGCTTAGTTTTACGATCACTACATGATGATCATGGACATTTGGGGGTGGATAAGACTTTGGGTTTAGTGAGAGACCGATTTTTCTGGCCTAGAATGAGGGAGTCCATTGAACAACACTGCAGGAAATGTCTTCGGTGAATTCATAGGAAGACACTCCCTACCCGCGCTGCCCCAATGGGCCATCTCAAAAGCGCCGGGCCTATGGATTTAGTATGTATGGACTTTTTGTGCATAGAGCCGGATTCAAAGGGTATAGGAAACGTGTTAGTAGTGACAGATCACTACACTCGACTCGATACTCTCAAGCCTTTCCCACGAAAGATCAGAAAGCTACCACAGTGGCTAAAGTGCTGTGGGAGAAGTATTTTGTGCATTATGGTCTGCCCAATAGGATGCACTCCGACCAGGGACGAGATTTCGACAGTAAACTAATCAAAGAGCTGTTGACCCTGTTGAATATTCAGAAATCAAGGACTACTCCCTATCATCCCGAGGGAGATACGCTCCCTGAAAGATTTAATAGGACATTGCTGGACATGTTGGGTACTCTGAAAGACGCCCAAAAAGGAGAATTGAGCAAGCATGTAGAGGCCCTGGTGCATGCCTACAATTGCACTAGGCACGAGTCCACAGGGTACCCACCATACTTTATGATGTTTGGAAGAGAAGCAGATTGCCGATTGACATACGCATGCGGGTATCTACCGATGGGGTCCCCAATATGGCTCACTATCGCTATGTACATAGACTCCAGGACAGTCTGCACCATGCCTATCAGTTAGCAGAAAGAGCTACCGCTAGACTGAACGCCAATAACAAAAGGAGGTACGATCACAAAGTACGGTACCGAGAACTCCAACCGGGAGACGCAGTTCTCCTAGGCAACTTAGGGATCCCCGGCAAGCACAAATTAGCCGATCGCTGGAGAGAGGGACTCTTCCAAGTAGAGTCCCAAATGCCGGGTCTCCCTGTCTATCGCATACGTGACGCGAATGGCAGGGTAAAGGTCTGGCACCGAAACCATTTGTTGCCTATCCCACAATTGGGAGAAGGTGACACAGAGACAGTAGCCACCGACAGTGGGACTGAAGAGTCTACCGAGACATCGGGGGCCACCAATGAAATGATGCAAGACCCTGTGGAGGGAACATCCAATAGCGATTGGCAGGCACCTCCCGAAGGAGCAACGGGTAATGGGCCTGCGATTCAAGCACCATCATCAGAAAGTTCACCAAGTAACCAACCGTTAAATCCTAACACTCCCAGTTTTGTGCCCCAAAGAGACAATGTTCAGTTACAAAGAGACTTTTCCCAAACTGGTTCACCCTCTTCCAGAGAGTCTAGGCCTCAAGCCTACGATGGTATCTCTCAAGGTGAAGAGTTGGAGACTGAGACTCGCAGAAGTCAGCGAGTGAGACGCCCTCCCACTAGAGTGGCTTATGATTCGTTAGGGGCACCTCACTATGAGTCTCAGCAGCAAGCTAAAGCCAAGCTAGCCTCAGTTATAAATATGTTTGTTGAAATGTACAATCTCGTTTAGAGTTATCGTTAAGTTGTATTTTAACACTGTATTTTTATTATATAATGTAGATGTGCATTGTTGGTTCAAGCGGGGACGTTGAGTTTTCAACCAGGGGGAGGATGTAGTCAGGTACCCCCCATCGGGCTCCCTGTGTTCCGGTTCCCCCCCCCCTACCTTCAGAGTGCAGGCAGGGCGATAGAGTTGCCGGTGTCTTCCGCAGCAGGGCGCCGCCATGCCCACAGCGGCCATTACAGGAGTTGCAATAGCGCGAGGTGCAGAGTGGCGGCCATTAAAGGGAGAGCACGAGGCTCCCTATGTTAAAGGCTGCAGGCGGGACTACAATCCCCATGATGCTCAGGGGCAGTGACACCACCTGATACCAGGGAGCCAGTAAGGCTGCAGGATTCTGCCGAAGGAGCAGGAAGGACTATTGCCTGCTGGGAGAGGAAGCAGTCAGTGCGGACCAGGAGCCTGAAGCTGCAGGTTAGATCCACGGAGCAGTGCTCCAGGGACTAGGGCAGATGTTCAATCCCCAGGGCCCAGTTAGTTCCCTGAGTCACTGTAGAGGTGCTGAGAGTGCTGTATAGGGAAGGCATTAATGCAGGGACCTTTTCATATAGCTTGAGAGAGGAAATGCTGCAGGACATTGCCTGATTACCAGCGCAGCCTGAGAGTGTTGGTGTGGCATCTGCTCCATAGCAGAGACAGTGTGCAGTGGATCATCCGGCTGGGGATCCCTCCCCTTTGGAGTCAGAGTGTTCACCCTTCTGCAGAGAGCAGCACGGCGTGGGATCATGTGGCGGTGTTGCAGAGTTACCAAGGATTCTCCTGGTTAGGACCATAACCAGGAAGGTAATATCTTAAAGAGCACCAACGGGCCTCAACACAGGGAAGCGCTGTCCCTTACACACACACCCTGACTTCATAGCTGGTGGACACCAAGAGGTTAAGTGCCCTGGCACAGTGGTACATCAGGGACTAAAGTGATACAGGACTGATTCCAAGCACACACTCAGTTCTATATGGTGTTGATATAAATGCTGTGTTTGCAGAGTAATGCTATGTTGGTTATGTGCTAAGGATTACTATGCTGATCAGTAAATACTGTTTATCCAATCACGTGTGGTATTGTATATGTGGGTTCTGATAAGGGAGCACTCCCACTACGTTGGGATCCCTCATCAGTGGAGGCGCTGCACCGAGTGTAAGTACACCCCAGGCTCCCAGTGGCGGAGGCTCAGGACTCAGGTAAGCCTCACAGGTAAATGCAGTACCAGTAGTGCCGTACCCCAGGGGTACACACCCACATATATATATACACACATATATATATATATATATATATATATATATATATATATCAGTGTTTCTCAATAAGGGTGCTGCAGCACCAGGGGGAAAAACCCAGCCAACTGACTTAGAGACTGTCACCCACCTTTCCTCTCTCAGCCCAGCACTGCGGGGTAAGGCCGCGATTATAGTAAGCGTGACTGTGTGCGAACAAAACAAAGGACCCATATGAAGGCGGCCAAAGTGCGCACAATGGCATTTCCATGAGTCAAGAAAATTATTATTTTTTCCGCGTGACTGGCACATTACATGACATGATTATAACCAATCAGAGTGAAGCTGAACTTTTGAGACTGGTTACAGCAAAGTCTTTATTTTTGGTTGTTTGAACAGTGTAATAGTACTTTTTTATATACAGTATATAATTATTATGGATACATCTAGCACTGAACAACTAATTGGTGAGGTTTTTCAAAGAGATGCCTTGTGGAACCCGCAATGCAAGTCATACCAGACGGTGCCTGCATGACAAATTGTGGAGAGAAATTGGAGAAACATTGAGCATCACAAGTACGTACATAGATTTATTCATATTAAAAAAAGTTTAAAATGTGTAATTGATTAATATTTATGATATAAGTTACAAATCTGTGAAAATGTGTTATGGCACAATGATAGTGCGTTGTATAAATGTAGGCAAAAAAAGAGTTCAATACAAACTGCTTTACTATTTAGGTGTAAACCTGTTTTTTCTATTAGATGTTTAGGTGACTCCATCTCTGCACAGCAAGTGCCCGCTTGGTGGAAGGTTTGTGGTGTAAGTAATAGAAGTGTGTGTGTGTATTAAATGTTTATGATTAAGGGTGCGTGGGTCAGTGTGTAATATGGTGAGGAGTGTGCTTGTAAAAAGGAGGGTTAGTGTATGCTTGTAACTGATGAAAGGATAAGTGAGGTCTGAAGAGCTGAGGTGCCCAGAGATTTTATTCCTGCTCGGGAGAGATATATATCACACATGCCGGTGAATGGCAGCATGCAGTCCCCTGTGGCAGTGTGAATCTCTCAGTCCCTCCCTCTCTCATGTCCCTTCCTCTCTCATGTCCCTTATGGAGGCTGACATGACACTCCCTTTGCGTTCCACAGCGGGGTGACGTCCTACGGAGTGACGTCCCGCCGGGGGTGCGGCTCCTCCCCCTCGTGCAGCACTGCGCATGCTCCTCCCCTCCCTCGTGCAGCACTGCGCATGCTCCGGCCTTAAACACGTGGCTGCGAGCGGAGCACGGAATGGCGACGGGCGGCGTGCGCGAGCTGCACCCCCCTCCTTGCGCCTTCTCCCCGCGGGGCCGCGAGCTGCTGGCCCTGTCTGGGCCGGACGGACGGATCCAGGTGTGGGACACGCGAGGCGGGGGGCTGAAGAGGGAGTACGTGCCCTCCGCGCACCTCAGCGCCACCTGCACCTGTCTGGCGTGGGCGCAGGGCCGGACGGACAAGGTGAGGCCCGACTGGGGGTCCCCGGGGCAGTGTGGAGCTGGGGGAGGCTCGGCCGGGGTTCCCTGGGGCAGTGTGAGGCTGGGGGAGGCCCGGGGCAGTGTTTGGCTGTGAGGGGCCCGGGCTGGGGGTCGCCGGGGCAGTTTGAGGCTGGAGGAGGCCCGGCCTGGGGCTGTGGGAGGCCCGGGCTGGGGTCCCTGGGGCTGTGGGAGGCCCGGGCTGGGGTCCCTGGGGCTGTGGGAGGCCCGGGCTGGGGTCCCTGGGGCTGTGGGAGGCCCGGGCTGGGGTCCCTGGGGCTGTGGGAGGCCCGGGCTGGGGTCCCTGGGGCTGTGTGGGGCTGGAGACCCGAGGTACGGTAAGTGTACGGGGATATCAGGCGTAAGACCACCACATGGGGCCTGTTCCAGCTTCCTCCACTGTGTGTGTGTCCCGCGGGGAGATGTGGATCTGTGCGGTGTGGGTGCTGAGGAGAAGCACATGTCTCGTGTCCTGCCGTGAGCGGAGTGCGGGGCTGGGAACTGCGACGTGGTGCGGGGCCTGGGGGAGAATGTGCAGATGGTGGGGGATATGGGGTGTGTGGATGATCTGGTATGGAGGTGTATGGGGTGGGGGTAGGTGATTGGTATGGGGGGAGGTCGTTGCTTAAGAGACCTCACTTACAGTGAGTGATTTATAAACTCTGCCCTTTGACGTGTTACTTTTACTTGCACACAGCAAATAAAAATATAAAACTCAGCAGAAAATCTGATAGGGATACCCTGAGTCCACCACCCCACTTCCAGGCCTTTGATCCTCATCACGTGTGCTGAAATCTGGGGTCCATATGTTCTTGTCACCTATTCACTCCTTAATGCTGTCCTCTGATCCTTTTTTTAACCTGTCCATTGCTGTCTATTCTGTTGCTTTTCAGAGGGGGGGGGGTGTGTGTGTGTTACCGATCAGATTGGTGAGTCCCATGAGGCGGCAGACAAGCATGGGGCATGTGTGTCCTGTGTGGGCATGTTAGGCCATGCTTCAACTACTGGATCAGAAGTTCAAAGGGTACCCGAGGACCCTAAAAATCATTGATCTGCTTAACAAATCCGGCAGCTATGGGGTTAACTAAGGCTTATTAAAGGTTTCCTGAATCTACAGGAGGCACATACATCTTTCTAGGGAGCCTTGTGACCATGTTGTAGCCCATGTGGTGTTTAAAGTATTGCTTCACTGTACAAGGCCCAACATAGTGTTTTGCTGAAAAAAATATCTCCCTGAACCTTTTCATCCTGTTCACATCTGTATGTATTGATGCGTATTTCGGTTGGACCTCTTAAATTGAAGATTTTTAGTTGTTTGTTCGCAGCGGTTTTTGGAAGTGCTTCTGAATTTTGTTGCGTACGTAATTGGACCTGTACGTTTTAGTTGTGTTATATGATTTATTTGACTATAAATGAATGAACTGATGACTTCTGGTTCTCATGTATGCTTAAGTGGGACTGGGGGGTCTCCATGCCATAATGTATACGTGTGGCATATGAAACCCACAAAGCTTTGCGTCATAAGCCCTGTTTGTTGCTGAGTGAGCATCTGATGATGGCATTGGGGTTATGTTGCTAAGAGTTATAAAGACAAATTCAGCACATAATTGGCAATATGCTTGTGTTTCTTGGATGTCGTTGTGTCCTGAGAATTTATCACTGCTTGTGGCCAGTAGAAGTCACTCTTATGTATGTTACTGTTAACTGTAATTTTGATAACTAATCTAATTAATTGGGTTAATTAAGTTTAATAGGACAAGAGTTTGTTGTAATTAAGTAGCCATTGGATTTTAATGAGAAAATAGTATGACGGCTCTGTGACATGCCCAAATCAGTCTTTGGATAAAGCTGGAAATTAAATCCATACATCGACAAGCCACGCAATTTAACTCTATAAACCGGTGATTGGTTGGCGTATGGGGAATACTATTTTTGAAAATGGCATGGTTCTGAAGTCTGCTGGTGGGAGATTTGGGTCAGTGGGCTCTCTTTGCCTCCTGCCAGTACCAGAAGATGGCAAGCCTCCAATTAATTGAAGTCTTCTGCAGAAAGTTGGGAAACTGCTTCTACTTGGGAGGGTAGAATCCAGGATCTTTAAAGCATTCTAATGGGTGCAGCAGCTACTTTACCTCACTCCATTCATCCAACTCACCTCTCAGACACTAGCACATTAACTTTTCCCTGTTGGAAAGCATAAAACCTACATGGAAGCTCTGGCAGTCTACTGGTGCTGTGTATCAATTAAGACATGCCCTCAGTCCAGCACGTGTATGCTTTTTGTAGCAGGGATCTCCTTCCTGTTTGTCTGTCTTAACTTGTGGTGGTGTTGTTCTCCACACACTACTGTGGAATACTTTGTCACAGTACAAATATAAGATAAGTTACGTGGCTATTCAAACATCACTTCTACTCTCCTGCCCATTCCGTCGTAGCTTGGTTTTTCCTGTAAGTTTTAAAATGTTTCTTGAGATTTGGAGAGGTCTTGAAACATAAATGCCTAAGTGAACTAGTGAGAACGTGTCTGTCTCTTTGATTTGAGTTTATATAAAGATCTTTTTTCTTTACTAGGAAAGCCCTCAAAAAAAGAAAAGGAAATCGGAAGCTGTGGATGGAGACAAACCGTACGACCTCCTGAGTATTGGCACAGCTACCGGCAGCATTTTATTATATAGCATCATTAAAGGAGAATTACAGAGCAAACTGGTAAGCATTCCTACTCTGACATCAGGTTCTGTGTTTGTGTGTGTGTTTGTGTGTCTTCTCTTTAATGCCAGCACAGATAGTATGGGTAAAGATGGTCACTTTTGGTGTGAGTTTCCAGAACACATTTTCTGCTGCAGTGACCTGCAGGTTTTTTTTAAGCAACACGTCATATACATTTAAGGAAATTTTAACTCCTTGACTGCCGTAGGGGCCAGCGACGTCTGGCAGTGCAGTCTCCTTCGGTCGCTCCTCCTTCTCTTATCGTGCACCTCACACCTGGAACACCTCACACCTGGAACAATCTATCCGAGACTCAAAGCTGCCACCAGTCTAAATGCTTTCAAAAGGAAAGCTGTCTCATGTTAATGTGGTCTGTAACGGTTTCATACGCCTAAAAGATAAAATATGTTACTGTTCATGCAATGTCTATATACGTAATGTTTAACCCTGTTCATTTAATGTAACCATGTATTTGTCATCATAACTCTGTGCTCGGGACACTTGAAAACGAGAGGTAACTACATTTTTATAAATAAATTGAATGCGTTGAGTTAGTGACAGCAGATTTAGGTATAGGTATTTAGGTTATTCATTGTCGGTCTAATCTTTGTGTATATAACCAGTTACCGACCTCGTACTATATAAAACTAGGAAAACACTATTTTTATACCACGTTATTGGACGAGCGATTAAACCTAATGTCTTCATACCACGGGAAAATCAAACTTTGGAACACCATCAAATTGTCTTGGTATTCTCAAACTTCAGTTAAAAACGGTAATGCCTGCCAATTTAATTCTCGCACTATTGTGCGCTATTATACAAACCTATAAATAAGCCGAGTTACCACTGACAGTCTGGGCAACGATAACGAAGTTGCCCAGAAGGGCGGCTATTGTCTGTCACAACGATCAAGCGCTGTCTCCAAGTCACACACAAATGTAAATACTGAATATCACTTCAACTCAACATATTATTTTCAAGAAAGCCGTGATGTATGAAAAGTTATACTGACATCGTGAGTACCATGGAAAACCGACCAAAACCTATTGCGGAGCTAATAATTATCAGTGTCACATGGATGTCATAGTAAATCTGCAGATTGTTGTTTACGGTTTAAAATGGAGAAAAAAAGTGCGCTTCAAAAAGTGTCCTAATCACCAAATTATTTGTGGAGGAAAATAAATAAATATTAATACATGTATACACTGAGATGTATATACATTTTACATGTGCAATACACAAGTGTTACATTATAGCAAATGTGATAAAGTGCATAAACATTAAAAAATCAAATTTAATTAAAGAAAATTCAAGATTTGTTAAAAAATAAATAAAAAGCAGGTGTAAAACAGACCCCGGCTAGCTATAGCCCTTGTCTTTTCATATATTCCTATAATAATCCTCCTTAGATGTTGTACTTCAGTGTGAATCGGCCTCTCTGCCAGGTGCGTATGCAGCTCTCTCACACGCAGGGATTCCAATCCTCACTAGATAGAAGCAATGTAACCGCAAGAAAAGAGAGAGCGCAAACCCCACATTGCATAGAACTGTTTAATAGTAACAATCATTACAACCCCCCCATAGCATAGAACTGTTTAATAATAACAATCATTACAACCCCCCCATAGCATAATACTGTTTAATAGTAACAATCATTACAAACACAGGTAACTCATCTGTGATAGATTAAAAAACAAAAAGTCATGATGTTTGGTGCCCTTTAGCATGTGTCCTTGGAGCTTCTCACCGCTCTCCAAGACCTCGTCTACTCCCACCTTCTGTTACTCCTGTACTTCCTGTAGGAGACACGCTGGATTTCCAATTGACGCGTGGGATTACTGGGCTGGTTGAATCTCTGCTTTACTGGATACGCAAATTGCAAAGTTCAATCATACGCGTTTCGTGACTTTGTCACTTCATCAGGGTGAATGATATGATCACCAGGATCGGAGTCTTTTATAGTCCCAACAGTTGGTCTAATTGTCCAATTGACCTGATCATATGTTACTAATAATTGAACAACTGTTACATACATATAATTCTTACATAAGAAATCTTTGATCATAAACTGTTCATGTTTTCTGGAGGTGCAGTTATCTCCTATCCATGTACCTCTACATTGTGTCTATCTGTATCAAGCAGTATAGACAGATCATGAACATAATCTGACGAGATTATAGAAATAAATAATAATATTGAAAATATTTATTGGTAACGATAATAAAAAAGGGGGAAGTTAAAATGGCTCAAGTAGAAAATGTATACGTATTTACATTGTACACTGTTACCGTGGTTACCAAATCTATTTTAAATTCTTTGCAAATTTAGTACAAATTGCAAAATATTATAATTCATGTTTTTGCATGAAGAATCCGGTCAATATTACTATTTGGATAAAAAAAAATTAATTCCACGATATGGGCTGCACCGATTTGGTTGAAACTTCTGGCAGATCTTAGTTAGGATGTCAAGGCTTTTGGCCTGTGGACAGGAACACACGAACAAACACAGACTCACAACCAAAGAGGTCACAGTCTAGTTGACGTCTTCACTTCGCTCATCCAATAAAAGGCTTTGACATGTGCAATGCATTGTGGGTAACTGGCGCATACTGAATCCTAACACCCCGCGCTGTACATTTCCTGTCGCTGCTTACGCCTCTAACCCACGGTGCTTGATTCCCATGACAGGTCGGTGGCCACGATCGTAGAGTGAACTGCATACGGTGGCACCAGGACAACGGTCACTTATATAGTTGTTCGGAAGATAAACACATTGTGGAATGGAACGCACAGACCTGCAAAGTAAAGTGGTAAGTGCTTCCTGCACGTGTTTGTCAGAGCAGCGCTTCCCCTCTGTGCATGACCAGGTTTCAATGGTAATCAACCAATGGCAGATTCGTATGCAAAGCTTGTGCATTCCCCTGTGAGGTTAGATCCCAATGGAGGGTTGAGAACTAGTGTAAAGCTTTTTTTTTTTTTTAATCTATGGTGAGAGTCCCCAGGATATATGTAATATTCAAACTACAAATATGGCAGCAGAAAATCGTTTCCTGATGTGATTGCTTTCTGTAGGCCATTAGAGCGAGCCAAGACCTCGCAGCCATTTAGTGTTCATTCAGTAAGTGTTCTTGCCCAGTGGGCAAAATCCTTAGTTGTCTGGGATTCGTGAGGTCCTTACAGATTGGGTTACCAATGATTAGATAGAGGTGACCAGCGCATCAGAGACAGATTAGCTCCAAGGACACTACTTCCCCCCCCTCCCCCCCCTCCAGGTTCAGTTAAGCTCACATTTTAGTTTATTTTCTTGCATGACTGCTGCTTACGCAAAAAAAAACGATTAGTAAAGGTACATTCCCTCCATAGTTTGAGACTAGATGGTCATCTTAATATTTAGAACCTTTCTGTATATTGTTACTTTTGGTAAATGTCTGCTTAGAAAGTGCGATAAGTCATTAAGCACTGCAGTGTTTTTTCCCCACGTTTCCCAATATTGTAAAATGTGCATGTCCTACGTTAGACTTGTGTCCTTGTAGGAAGCTTTACATTTGAAGGATACAAACTTTTTCTTTAGAAAAAGTACAATGTGTTGGATTTCAACTTTAGTACTCCTCCTTTCTTATGCCAGGGAGATGAAATGTGCCACATTGTAACAAAATGCAGTACATATACATTTTATATGCACGTATGCACGTGGCAAAGTGTGAAATAACCCTGCACACTGACCTGGATGTAGAAGAACCCATTCATGTGTAAATTATTTTTGCACTTTTGAATGAAACCATAGACCATTCTTAACCCTATTACAAGGTAACTTGTTAGTGTCACTAACTTATATACTTGTGTGAACTGAGCTAAGATACGTGTGCTATTTGAAAAATGGTGGATTGTGCGGTGGTTCTGAGATTATTCCCAATATTGCTAAGTAGTGCATCCTGATCATGAGGTGGGAACATCATAAGAATTAAAGGTGCATTATATGTTTTAATTACACATGTTTTACTTTCACACTTAATGCAAACTAAGACAGCAGATTACAGTTCAGTTTGCATTAATCCTTTATACTAGATGTTTTTTTATGCTTCGATTTCTCATTTCTTTTTTTAATTAAAGATCTATTTCTTTAGATTCAGTTTCCTGATGGTTGTTACATGCTGAAGTTGATATTGCGTAGTGTTTAAGCTGCACATTCCTATTTAGATAAAGTAAGCTTGCTGTGATGATGCTAACTTGGTTTCGCTTATTTCTGATAAGTAATGAAGTCAAACTTCTCTTGGCTGTCTGAGCAAGCGCTATGCAGTGTCGTAGGAAACTTCTGATGTTTGTTTTGCTCCTCAGACATTTTTAGACTTTCTGTTTTTTTTTTGTTTTTTGACCATTCACAATAATTTTTTGGCTTCTTCCCTAAAAGCAAATGGAAAGGCGACGCCGTCAGCGTCAGCTGTTTGTGCATAAGCCCCGATGGAAAGATGCTGCTTTCGGCTGGACGAACAATCAAGTTGTGGGACTTGGAGACCAAAGAAATCTACAGGGTATGGAAGAATGGATGCAGTTCTTTAATGCATTTTATGGGGTACAAATGACAAAACAATGGTCTTTTGTAAACGCATTGTGCAGGTGAGCTGCGTTAAGCAACGTTTGACCTGTAAAGTGACCCTGCACAAGTTTCCACTGCTACACATGACAAATGTCACACTACCCTCCAAGTAATTACATGGGGTCCCTTACTATGACAGCCCTTCTCTTCTGATTTCAAGTGACCTGCTAGCAATGATGCACGTTTCCTCAGCTGTCCTGAGCCTGTGTGCCAGTGCTCACCACTCCCCTATAACTGATGCAAAATAAATCGATTTCTGTGAAATAGAAGCAGTTTGTTACATGCTGAAGTTGATATTGCGTAGTGTTTAAGCTGCACATTCCTATTTAGATAAAGTAAGCTTGCTGTGATGATGCAAACTTTGGTTTCGCTTATTTCTGATAAGTAATGAAGTCAAACTTCTCTTGGCTGTCTGAGCAAGTGGTATGACATGTTGTAGGAAACTTCAGACGTTTAGTTTGCTCGGACACTTTATAATTTTCAAAGCAAAATAAATACGTTTCCGTGACTGCCTCCACATGCATTGGAGTGTTGGTCTGGCCATGGAAAGGACTCGGCTCTTCTGTTTCAGAGAAATGTTTAATGACTCGACTCACCTTATTTGGGGATGGACACATTGCAATTTTGGGGGTTTAAAGTAGCAGTCCTGCTTACTTTATTTTTTTAAAAATTGGTTTGAAGCCGGGCCGCTTTCATTTCGGCACCGTGGATCCCCCTGCTTCCCAAAATACTTCTGTCAGTGCCAGTAGCAGCTCCGACTGGGCTATCGAAATATCCCATTGACCAATAGGGAGCAGTGACTTCATCGCCTTCGGCTTCCTATTTATCCGCGTTTACGCAACATTTGAACCTGCAGAGCTGTTGCTGGCACCCCCTTATGGAGGTATTTATCGCAGGGGGTCCCCGGAACAGAAATTAATGGGGTTCTGCTCTTGAGACCCCTGCTTCCCACCGAAGGGAAACACATTTCTTTGTGGGAGCGTCTGCTCCTTTAAAAGCCACCAGCGTAAAGCGCCTGTAGAGGCGCGGTGTGCTGGCCTCTTGCCGTAAAGGGGTTACGTGAAGTACTTCAGAAGGTTATTCTGCTTCAGTCCTCTTCTTAACTGTATCTCTCTCCAGCAATTTACAGGTCATTCGACAGCAGTCACATCACTCATGTTCATGACAGTCCGACCTTCCCAGGGGTCTCAGCCCCTTCACGACCCCACCGGTCTATATTTCCTGTCCGGTGCAGTACACGACCGGTTAATCAGTGTGTGGTAAGTAATTGCTGCCCCAGAGAGAGCTTTTGTAAGGCGCATCGTGGTGTTACCAACACGGTATAGAATTAGCCAGTTGGGTCACAATCTGGTAATTCCAACCTAATGGGGCTACGCAGCATCTTCTACGAATATTATTGGGGTAGCGAGACACGCCTTGTCTACTTTTATTGTAAGCATAACTCGGATCCCACGTTATTGGACCTCTCTCCTGAAAGAGGACAACCTGAACCCCGGTTTCCAGGCTGAAGTTACCAGTATTACTTCCTGGTTTTTAAAGGGGAGTTTGATGGCCGTCCAATAAGAATCCACAACCAACGGTGCTGGGGCTTCCTATTGGCCTAACCTCCTTTCACTCGGACAATTGCCTGCTACCTTGGTACATTCTTTTTCTTTATGCTGGCCCCTGAGAATAAACGCTGAAGCACTTGAGAGGTTTTGTTTGCAAACAGATCAGTGTTTTGGCCAAATCGGCCACTATTTTTGTTCCCCTGGAGGGAGTTTTAAACCTGGTAACTTCACGGGTTAAATATTTTGGGAACCAGGGTGTGTCTAGTGCTGAAAATATTCAGTTTGCATCAAAAATGCTTCTACCAGGTTTTTTTTGCTTTGATTTCTCTTTATATAAGAACAAAAGACACAAAAGGAATATACTGCTCACTAACTAATAATTTTATAATATGTGAATGTAAATATGAATTGTGTCCACCATATGAGCTAAATACATTCATTATTTATTATTTTTATGTGTAGACTTTTTTTTTAGCTTAATACCTAATAAATGTTATGTTTTAATAGTCTGAGTGCATCTAAAATGAGCTTCTAGTTGGAGAGAGGGTGATAATACATCTTCCCCTCTAACTTTGGTATAACTCTTTATATAAGATACCAACTTTTATATTTAAGTAGATTCAGTTTCCTGCGGTGGAAGCAGCGGTTTGTTATATGCTGAAGTTGAATATTTAATTTGCACATTCCTAGTCCTGTTTAGATAAAGTAAGCTTGCTGTGATGATGCTAACTTGGTTTCGCTTATTTCTGATAAGTAATGAAGTCAAACTTCTCTTGGCTGTCTGAGCAAGTGCTATGCAGTGTCGTAGGAAACTTCATGTGTTTGTTTTGTTCCCCAGACGTAGATTTTTGGGGAGCTCAAAACAAAGCTGGGTTTACTGCTTGAAATACGAAGTGCTTTAAAGCTTGTAATTTTCCCAATTAACTTTGGCTGAATGGAACGTTCTAAAGAGCTGCAAATGTCTCTGAATAGCATAAACTTGTGTGTATATTTACATGTAAGCGGCGCTTGAAAAATATCGCAATTGTCTACATGCCAAAAATATGATATCGCACAATAGCCGTGAACTGCTGCAGGGCTTGCAACCTTAGGCTTGGGCCATAGTGCCTTCGCCCGTGCGGAGGCGTGCATGGCTGTGACGTCACCCGCTTAAAGCGGGTGTGTTTTTCGGCCATGGTACGCGCGCTGTCCGTGGGCGTATTTAGGGGCGTGCAAGTGAAGTCACGGAGCTGGTTCGCCCTCATTGGGCGAACCGCTCACGTGACCGGCCTGTCGCGCCAAGAAATCAGTTTGAACTGATTTTTTGCGCAACGTACACTCACTTCCGCATGGACGCGAACACTGCCTCAAGGCAGTCTGTTCGCTCAGCGCACGGTCTGTGGTATCATGGCCCCAGCCTAAGGCCTCGTCCACAGTGATGCGGGTGCGCGCGCTTGCGCTGGCCGCGATGAAACACATTGCTGCAATGTGTGTGGCCAGCGTGAGCGAGGGCTGGCGCTTAGATGGTTGCAGAGACAAGCAAATTTGAATATGCCGCTCGCTGGCGCATCGTGAGCGGTTCGCCCAATCAGCTACGTGATGTCATGGCCACACCGCCCGCGTGCATACCTAGCTGGCCTGGCCGCAGTCTAAGACACACCACACGTCTTACGGATGTAACGAGACTTGCTGTCTCCGGTGCTGCAGCTGAAAAATCCAGACGCTGCGGGCCTGGCGACCGTATCGCGCTGCGGGGGTTCCATGCTTCTGATTGAACCCGCACAGCGGTAATCCTCCAAGGTGATCACGCAACTTGCCCTGGTGCCCGAGACACGAAGTCCTGCTTACATCTGCAGGTCTGCCCTTTGGTGAGCTACAGGTTGGGATAACGTAAGCTTGAGGTGTGAATGCTGCAGGGAGTGTGAGGGGGTTGAGTTTACGTACCAAGGTAGCTATGTAAAAAAAAAAAAATAGCACCGTTGTGCGGCATGTTATGTCATTGTTTTCATATTCTTTGTTCGGTGTGTCCTGGTCATGCATATAAGGGCATTATGCATTTGCAGCTACATTAATTGGTATTTTAGGCAAGAAAAACTTGACTGGCTGCTTTGGTGCACAAATTGGCCAACTCCTAACACCAGTTCTGTTTTTTTCCTTTGTGAAAAAGTTGACGGACGGAAGACTTAAATTGGTTTTATACATTGGTGCACGGACTCGCTATACTGCTCTTCTGCACGACGGTTACGTATAGCCCCACATGTGGAATTGCAGCCGGTATAGTCTCCCTCATTGCTAGGCTGTGTAGTTTGAAGAGCAGTCTGTGCTGGCAAGCTGCAGGTCTATAGTCACCCATGTTTTAGGGACCTGTGAGATGTGTAATTGGGGAGGGGGATAGGCCGCTCTAGGACTGAAGGTGCTACACAGAAGAAAATGGTAAAACAATACTGTATAACTGGGGAAAGAGCCTCCGATGGTACCTCTTGTTATTATACATTGGTGTATAATAGGGAACAGTTAAACAAAAAACCCATTTAATCAGCGTAATGAAGATGAGTAAAACATAACATTTATTCAGTTGTTCAAATAAAATAATTGGTACAGCAAGGCCCCACCGAGAAGGGTGCCGCCATGTCTGCGCGTGCGCAGAACGTGCCGGGGTCGCGCGTGCGCAGAACGTGCCGGGGTCGCGCATGCGCAGAACGTGCCGGGGTCGCGCATGCGCAGAACGTGCCGGGGTCGCGCATGCGCAGAACGTGCCGGGGTCGCGCATGCGCAGAACGGGGGAGTTTGCCCAGGTTGCACATGCGTGGAACGGCGCATGTGCAGATACCGAAAATTGCTGGTTCCGCTTTCCGGCGATTTTTCGCTTTGTGGCGGGCCCTTAGAATGGAACCCGCCGCATGCCCGGGACCCTCCTGTACATAGAAATAACTAATCAAAAGAGGGGGTGGGAAGAGAATGGCATTTACTGGGAGCTAACCGCTATTACTAGGATCTGGCTGATATACAGTCGTGGAGACATTGGAATATATATTCATGAGGTCGGTATTGGTAAGGTGAGACTATAGAAGAGGTATAGTCTGTAGCGGATTTCCCGTTGGGCCTGGGCCCGGGGCGGCAAAAATGTCCGCCCCCCATATACTTTTACGGCACTCCGGCCCATCGGACTAATGGGACGTTATTTTATCTGCTGCGGCCTCCTGAATCGTAGCCTATACACCGCTGGGTATAGTGATTAACCCTGGGGGCATTAGTATATTTAGTGTACCTTGGATACAAATACCTGTGTGGTGCCCGTGATTGTACTTAAAATAACTGGAGTAGTTTAGAAGAGTGTGTTAGTGCAGTTATTCTGAGTAAAGGGGTATATTGATGTGCAGAGTAGTCCTGTGCTATATGAGCTATTTTAATACTAAGCAAGGCTGTCAACAAAGCAAGCCTTTCAACCCCTGTGTAACTGCTCAGCACACATCTCTGCAAGTACTAGCCCAATAATGCCCCGTTGGTCTAATAGTTTTCTGCTTAACTTTATTGACCTCTTCTAGCCTTGGATACTCGCCATCTATTTCTAAGTGCTTAACTTGATGCACTTGCTGCAAAAACTTCCTGACTCCCAGTATGGAGCCCCACTGACTCCTCACGGAAGACATTAGTTCCTTGCCTGTGTCCGAGCTTTACCAGTAACCCACTTAAACACCTAAGATATCTACTCTCTCCTTTTCATTGCTAACCATCCCAATACTGAATGTTGTGTATTACTGCATTTACTTACTGTGCCTAAACCTCGCCCTAGCCACTGTTCATAATAAGCTGTGTACAACATAGCTGCACTGTATTCATGAAAGCTAGAGCTTCTTTACCCTTCTGTGCAGTGATGGCTTGAATTGTTGATGGGTAAGAGGCTGTTAAAGTGCCATCATTGCAGGAGAAGGCGCTATATATTAATAGACCTCCAATAGATGGATGGCTTTCACATGTGATGCAGCAGGAGAGCTCCGTGTCTTGGTTACTGAAGGAAGCATCTCCAGTAATTGGTGGTTTGTGTCTTTTTTTTTTTAGGCAGATCCGGTCTGAGAAGAAAGAGAAAAGCGCGGTGCTGTCCTTCACACTCACAGAGACGCCAGTTTCCATAGACCTGACTCCGTCTGAGAGCAAGGAGGAGGTAATGGGGGAGCTAGAATTACATTGGGGGTGGGGGGCGAAGCGAAAACAAGATGTGGCAACACCCAGTCTTCAATGTAGCGTTTTGTTGTCCGTGTTCATCAGGAAACTTGTCCGATTCCTGATGACGTAATACTGACCACGAAACATTGACACCCACAGAAGGCCTAACAGCAGCAGTACTGTTTCTGACAAGCACCCAGTAAGGAACCGCAGCCGCCATTATCGGCAATGCAGTATGGCGGGAAGTCTCCTTTTTATCAATTACTAGAAATACATTGCAACCCGTGCTCTGCTCAACCCTGACCGCATCAGAATAGCAACTGAGAATGTGGCACTTCCATATGGGTCGTTACCGAAGCCCTGGCGTCAGTCGTCTTCCCCTCCCCCCGCCCCATCTCACTTACCGGCGGCAGAAGAGGAGGACTGAAGACCACAGGAGCGGAACAGGAGGAAGACAGCTGGCAGCGGGAGAAGAGTACCATGTCATCGGAGGGAAGAAGTTGAGACAGCGGGTAGTGGCAGGAGAAGACGTAATCGGAGCAGCATGGGAGGAACGCGCTGTAACACCGGAAGTTGACCGGTGTCTGCCAGTGATACAGCGCGTTCCTCTCCTGCTGCCGCCCGCTCAACTTCTTCACTCCGCTGACATGATTCTCCTCTCGTGCTGCCAGCTGTCTTTCTCCTGTGGTCTTCAGTCCTCTTCTGCCGCCGGTGAGCCTGGCAAGTGAGAACGGGGTGTCGGCTAAGCGGGACGCTGCTGTACTCCTTTTTAGCACAACCGGCTTATAATCCTTTGCATCCTGGGATGTCCGACTATCCAATATGCGATCTCAAATTTGAAAAGGGTTTCCACCCCTTTCCCCCCCCCCCCCCAAATTCAATTCCTGGCAAAACATTTAGCCGAACTTTGAAGAGCTAATACTGAACTCCCACATTTACACCATCGGTTCACGGTTCTGCCAACAAATCGCAGCTCTACTCCCAGTTGGCAAAGTGATTTGCCAGGCATTTCAATTCTGCTTAATATGCCAACTCCCATCCCGAGCCCGAGATGGGGCTTCTGTAAGAGAGTATTTTCAGTAGAGTAGCCATTCCCTGTACACCTCCCCAAACATACCTTTTTATGCAACATCTGGGATCACATACAATGTGACAAATGGCAATACAAGTGCTGCACTGATTTAACCATCCGGGATACAATGTTTATCATTAGTATTTTTCACTCTTCCCCATCACATTATGGACCAGATGTTGGTTTTTAATCTGGACTGGCATTACTGTTCTTTACAATTCTTCCCCGTGGCCCTGTTCTGTATAGGAGTTGTGCTGCTTTGCTATCTGCCTTCGCAGGGCTGCTAACCCGTGCAGTTTATGCTTGTTTATTGGATAGCTAGATTAAACGTGGGCTCTACTGAGTTGGCATGTCTCCATGTGGTATGCTGATATCAAAAGTCCCACTACATTCTTACTGATAACACTTGCTGTTCGGTGCTGGAAAGTCTGATACAGAAGTTTCTGGATCCATTATTCTGATCCCTGAAGGTCATCTGTATGCTCTTAAAATAGCATTAACTGTAAGAAGCTGTCTTTTTGGCTTCACAATATTTGACTTACTAAAGGCCAGTTTCTTATCTGGTGTAGCCATTGTTTTCACCAAAGGAATGTATTCATGGTCTGAGCCAAATGCATTGCCAAACTGCCCAGCACCTATTTTTCTACCTAACGCTTTCAGTCACTTAAAGCAGCAGTCCAAGCTGTCCGTTTTATTTTTTACCTCCCCATTCCACCTTAAGATGTGCTTCATTACAATCCACACAATAAGTAATTGGTTACGTTGCTGATCGATCCATTCTCCTGTGATCGATCGGCGAAGATTCGGCTCAGGGGTTAACTAAATGGCTGTCGGTGCAGCAGAATTGAACCAAAGATGTAAACTTCTGTGGGGAAGATCATGTGTTCAGGCAGTCACTAGATACAATTGGTGCACTGCTAGAGAGAGCAGGGCTCAAAAAGGTGTCAGAGCCTGTTTCAGAAAGGGATGTGGATGTGACTTTGTAAACCGTTGCTATAGAAACACAAAAGGCCTGTTACATTATAATACGTTAAATGTGTAAGTCAGAGTTTTTTTTAAAAAATGCTACAAGTATTTTCTCAGTAAAGTACTGTTTTTTTTTGTTTTTTTTTTGTTTTTTTTTTAAACCACGTTTGATATTGCTTGGTCTGCAGCTTTAAGCCTCTATTCAATGGTAGTGGTGCAGATAACTATTGATTTACTTATACTTGAGTGCAAGTTGATGCATTTTGTACCCGTTACCACATAATTCAGCATTAGCAACTGTGCTGGACATAGCCTTCTGTGAGGATAGAGAACACCGAAATAACATGACTGCAGGCATAGGTAAGATTTTAACTTTGATGGGCAAGAATTTCTTCCAGTAATAAGACCAACACCATCTCGCATCATATCCGTTCCCCCACACTTCCGTTTAACCCTGCACAGCCATTGTCCTAATGTGCTACTTTCTATTGAATGTGCTGCATGAACGTCACTTTATTCTGCAAGAGCGGTTCTTCGGCTGCAGATATGGCCAAAAAAAATAAAAAGCCTGCCCCCCACGCCCAGGGGAAACCAGAATATAGGATTATATTGCTTATAATGGTCTCTGCGGTATTAAATAAAAGCGGGTTGAAGCCCCGTTCCCATAGAGGATTTGAAGTTCAACATTGTTGTTTGTACTGAGTGAGCATACAAGATGCAGGATTTAATGCATATACCAGTCGTCTCAAATTCAATGTCCGGATCTTATAGTGACATATATAGAAACCGTGCCTTTTATGTCCACCCACACTGTTTGTCTGTTTTCTTGCAGCCCTTGAAGCTGGCGGTTGTATGCAGAGATGGGCAGTTGCACTTAATTGAGCATGTTTTGAATGGGTATGTTTATTATCAGAACACGTTACTGTATCACTTAATGTCTCTTCTCCTGTGGTTGGTAAAAATAAACCTTTTATTAAATTGGGTAATTGCACCAACTTATAATTCATGCTGTAATGACCTAATGCAGAGGTGCACAAACTGGGGAGTGTTGGGGGGGGTAAGGTGCAAGAGTTTTCAGGGGGGTGCGGCAGTTACAGAGGCACAGTGCTCTTCCCCAAAGCATTTACATTAAATGCCAGGGTATCGCACAGAGGCCTCTGTAACTTCCCTTACCTTGTCTTCAGGGTCGCGTCACGTGGCCCCGCGATATCATTTGACACCGGAGACAAGTTGTGGGGGGGGCAGTGGGGAAAGATTGCGCACCCCTGATGAATGAATGTCTCCAGGAGGCAACTGCAGACTTTGAGAGTGGCGTTGCTAAACTGGTAAAGAGGAATTTTTGTGGTTGAAAGGGGATTGCTGCATTAAAAAAAAAAAAAAAAATGCTATTCCCCCCCAACTTTTTTTAAAAAAAAGTTTAAGAGCCAACATCACCTGGGGTTCCTCCATTATTACTGACCCTTGTTAATGTCAGATCCGGGGGTCACACACTGCTCCTTTAGTGGGTTAAAATGGCTGTCATATACAGTAGTAAGCCGCAAAACAATGGTTATGGCTCCAGGTATGAGAGCTTGGTGAAAGGGTTATGTTTGAGGCCATGCTTTCAGATATAAGCTTTTGGACCTTTAGTTTCTAAATGTTTACATTTTTTTTTTAATGTAAATGAATGTGAAAGCTTTGAGGGGATAGCATGAACTTCTGATCTAATGAACGTAGGTTAGCACCTGCTCCCATCCTAAACATTTTTATTCTGTCCGTTGCTGCTAATGTGCTACAAACTCTTCGGCGTAAAGTTCCTCACTGTCCCTTTCTTGTCTAGGAACTACAAGAAGCCTCTCATGCCCACCTGTACTGTACAGATCGCCACGTCTGGCAGTGATGGAGGCTCCACACCAAAGCCTATTCCTATCCTTGCTGCAAGCTTTTGTCCAGACCGACAGTCTTTGCTGCTGCTTTATGGCAGCACTATGCAGCCTGTCATTGAGAAAGTGGTAGGTCTTTGTAGTGTCTGACTTACAGAATTTTAAATTATATGAAGTCTTTTGTGGGGTCAAAGTAAGGTGCAGTAAGGAGCGTGGGGGGGTGCTGTAGCTTCAGTATCGGCACACGATCCGTGTGCTGTACTGTCTATTTTTGGGGATTGGAAAGAGTCCAGGGGACTTGGTGGTTATCCCAAAGCTGCACCACACTGTCCTGGGGCTGGCACAGCGTGGCATCATTGGGTTTTTTTAGTGTGGGGATTATGTATTCTTGATCAGTCGGTTCCGTTCTACTGCTCAGAAGTAAGCGTATCTCCTGCAGCATGTGAGCAGCCTCGAGTCTGCTCCTTCCCACGCGTTCTGTTACCCTGATCAGTCATGTGTGCAGTGAGGTCACACAATAAAACTGCCTGCTCCGAGGCCTAAATTAATATCTTGTCCAGTAATGGTGCAATTGATAAAAAGAAAGGGTTGGTATTTTTCTTTTTTATATATATATTTTGGCCTCTTCATAATGATTGATCTTGAAGGCACAAACTAGAATGATGAATCTAAACCAGGAGTGGCCAACTTCTTTCCTCAATGGCCACCAACGGGTAAGGTTTTAAGGCTATCCCTGCTTCAGCACAGGCGTTCATTGAGCCACCTCTGCTGAAGCAGGGATTTTCCTAATTCCCTAGCCTGTTGGTGGTCCTTGAGAACTGAAGTTGGCCACCCCTGCTCTAAACACTTAGGATAATCTGTTAGAAGGAGGGTAATACTTGTTGGACCAACATTTGTTCTGACCATCTCTAATTGTTTCCGTTCTACAAGGTGCTGAAGACAAATGAGCCTCACATATGCTTAATAAGGGACATCCAGAAAACGCTGACGCTCAGAAAAGATATGCCTGTGACAAAGGTGAGCATTATGGGTAATCGTGCTCAGCCATTGCTGGTTTCCGGCTAAGCTTTTACTGTGGAATTTGACTAACGCACGGCTTGAGAATAATTTTACTTTTCTGGTATTTCTAAATATACATAGTGGACCTTCGTGCACTGATTCAGAACTTTTAGTTTGCACGAACGCCACACAAAAAATCCCCTCTGTATTTGAGAAACAATGTCTTTGAGGAGAAATGGCATTAGGTGAATATATACAGCTGAAAACTGTTATCAGACACTTATTTTAGTGAAGCGATGTATGATCGGACAGAGAGTAGGTGCACTCACTTGACTGCATTCGGATGCCTGGAATTCAGGCAGCATTTTCTTTTCCGAATACCCCTGGACTGCCGGCACTCCAGATCTCGAGGCTATACCTAAGTGATGTATGATCTTAAAGGGGCTGTTTTAAAGCCTTCATCATAAAATAATGTTTTATTTTTATTCTATATAATCTCTTAGGGGGCAAAAACTTGTCACATAGTCATTCTTTCCCCTATTTCTATCTCACCCTCAACCCCCCCGGTACACTTATTTTTATTACATTTATATTGCTATCAATGTCGGTTAGAGATTTGGTAGCGTCCTTTATTTTCTTTGTTTACTTTTGACAGTCTTTACCCATTTGTTTTCGGGTGATGAGACGTTCAGTTATCAAATCTACAAGTACCTTTTCCCTTGGTCTTTCAACAGTAATTATGTGATGATTGAAGCAGAAAACAGAAGTAGCCAAAACATTCATTATTCACAGCATATAAATAAGTAAATAAAATGGGGAATTGAATATTTCTAAGGAAGCCAATTATATGTATATGTATGTTTGTTTTTTACGTGCAACTGTCGTCATTTATTTCTTACAAGAAATACAAAGAACGCTGAATGTTCAAGTGCTTTTATTTCTGTAACTTGGGGATTTACAAGCAGTCCAGCATTTCTTTTTTATTTTATAGTGCTTTCATCCTAAAATATTTTGTTCCTTCATAAACTTGCATCATATATACTGTGTTTGGCCTATGCATATAAATCGCTCAACAAGTAAGCCCTGTTTTATAATCCGTATCCCAAAGTTTTTTTCATAATGGGAATGAGTATGGCTTTTCGTTTTAAGTGAGAAGCCGCAATGTTTGTAGGGTCTTCTATAGGAAGCTGGTCCTGTAGTGTTTGCTTGAGTAATATGAAGCCCCTTGCTGCGTGGCCGGCCCTAGCTCTGTAATATACGCACGCTGTGATGATCAGAGAATGGTTTCGCATACTTCTGAACACTGTGATGCTAGAATTCTCTTGGCTGTCTGAGCGTACTGTCTAATGAGTTCTCCGGCCTGTCTGCTTCTCAGGTACTTAAACGTGCACTCCCAAATATGACCTAATATTTCCTTTCATTTGTACTGTTGGGAAGCCACTTTGCTCCGGCATGTAGCATTGCCAATCCTTTTTTTTAAAATACATATTTTGGGTGAGTTTTGCTGAAAATCTTCCTGCTAGTGAAATTAAAATGGCCACTGCCATTCTCGCATTAAAACAAGAACTGGCCACGGTAGCCGTTGATGCCAGTGAGATAATAAACGTCTGAATAATATCGACCAACAGTTTATCGTATTGATTTATTTTTGTTTTGGGTGGTGGCTGCCTCTCAATTCGGTAAATATTGAAATGTTGACCATTCATGTTGAATTTAGCATACTCCTTTTTGTTCCACCAGTTTAAGTTGATTCTGACATGCAGGGTCCGTACATAATTCTGATTAACCATTCAATCCCCATGCAGTGAGGAGGTGTTTTTGAAGAGCGATGACTAAATGACAACCGTGGATTTTCCAGCATTTCAAAAATTACTTTACAATATCTCCCCCCCCCCCCCCTCCAAAAGGGCATAAATTGCTTATTTTGTTTATTTTTTTATTCCACAGCATTAAAAAAAATTAAAATAATAAATAAATTGTATTGCTGTTTGGCAGCTATACCCCACTACATTTTATTACCACGCTTTTCTTTGAATATATTGTCCTCTATGAAATAGCTTTCTCACTACAGCCTAGTAGTAGGTGCTCCCATTGACCCAACTCTGCAAGTTCTCAGCTGGGTTTATGTGTTGGTGTAATTTTAACCTCGAATGTAACCGCTGGTGGACGCCGCGTTACACAAGAACATCGATTTATTTGTGACCAATACGCTTACGTTTTTATTTTGTTTTTAATAGGTGAAAACTCCGGTTGTAACTTCCGATGTCCAGGTTCTAGTCCCGGGAATTCCCGGTCACAGCGCGGCAATAAAAAGCGCGCCTTCTGTAGCCCTGAAACCGGACGGCAAGAGGAAGCCAGGAGACAAAGAGGTGAGCTGGGGGATTCCTGCTGCCACCTTTACTTGCAGCTTCCATCTTTAGCGTGAAAATGCAACTTATTCAGGGGAGTTGGGAACAACCGATAGTTTGGTGTTGCTTACGGACATGTAATCATGGGCCCTACTTTAAGGTTTCCCAATGACCTGGTGCTCTCGCTTTGTGTAAGTATCTGCACATATTGTGGTCTGTGGCAGTGAAGTAGTTAAATTCCATTTATATTTAGTCTTGTTATACATCAGCTGGTTTAGCTCACACTGCTAGAGCTGCTGTTCTGAACAAGAGATTGTGTGGGTCCAACTTCTGCTCCTGTTGGGTCTAACATCATACCCCATTCCTCATAAGGTGCCTTAGATTTGTCAACCCAATAACACTAAACACACTGGCTGCCACTTATGCAGTTCTCAGTTTTTGGGGACATGTCTGTTTTGGGGGCAGTGTGAAGAGGCAGTTACCTGCAGCTTAGTAGTTTTTTATTCGTGAAGATGAACTGGCTGGTCTCAATTTTGTCGCGACACAATAACTATCCCTGCTGTGATGACTTAACACTGGTTTCGCTTGTGTCAGATACTCTGTGAAGACACTTCTCTTGGCTGTCTGAGCAGGAGTTGGGTATTATTTGTTTATTTTATTAAACGTCTGCCTTGTCCTTTCCCGACAGTATTAATGTGCTTTACGATGAAAGATGGTGGAAAGTTCTCTAACTTCCCTCTACATTGGCCAAACCAGAGCCTTCTTTATTAACTTGTAGTTCTCTGGTGAAGCTGTAGTATTTAGTTAAAAAAAAAAAAAAAAAATCTTGATTGGGTAAGGAAAATAACTGATGAAATTAAGAAAAGTTGTCTGCTTCCTTGTTTCTTTTATGGCCCCTAAGGGCTGGAAAACCACTTCTCTCCCCCCCCCCCCCCCCCCCCTCGGTCCTTTCTTACCGCGGGTCTTGTTTTCCAATCGCAATAAAAGCCTGGCTTGTGCATTACTATAGGCTGTGCTGCATTTCACCCCCAACCGCTGTCATATAACCCAGGCTGGTAACGCGGTGAGGGTCTGCTTCTGAAGACCTCATGCATAATCCTACAACAACTCTAGGTTAGGTAGGAAAGCCTACTTGATTTGATTGAAGTGCCATTGAAATGTGTGTTAATCTGCCGCTTGTGTGTTTCAGGCCAGCATTGCAGATAGACTCGGTGCCATGGATATTGACATGGCAAAAGTGGAAAGTAAAGGTGGCTTGCCGCAGACGGACAGCTTCGCGGTGCTCCTGGTGCAGGGACTGGAAAGTAGCGATGCGAACATCTTAAATGTAAGGCTTGGGGGAGACCCTTTCCTGTTCCCTCTTATGTTTTGGTTATGTAGCACAGTCGGGTCTGTGAATCCCACATCAGTGCCCTGGATTCTCCTCTCATACCCACACTTTGTGTGCTCTTGTTTCACAGAAAGTCTTCCAGACCAAAAAGGATTCCTTAATAAAGAACACGGTGTCCAGGCTCCCAGTCTATGCAGTCATCCCTCTCGTGCATGAGGTACGATCTGTACCAGGTGGTAACACCCTCTCACAAGCGGCTTTCTTGCCTAGCTGTGGTCAATTGTGTCTTTTGGAGGAGTGTTGTGGTTTTTATTAATGTAAATACTATGTTGAAGTCGCAGAATAAAGTGGATAGTCCGTCTCCGGATCAGTGACCTGTTTATTCATTTGTTCATTTTCAGCTGACGAAGAGATTGCAAGGACATCCCTACAGGTAAGATTATTCTGCATCTGGACACTTTATACTATGTGTCCTGAATCCCGTTCTATAATACTGTAGACGTTATTTGTTTGCCATAATATGAGTTGGCGCAGTGTATTGCCGCAGCATGCTTGTTCTATTTCCCCATGTCCTGAAAGGCACCCAAGATCTCTAGCTGAAAATGTGTGTAGTATCTTTCATCCATTGCTATTGCACCAAAATCTGCAACTACTTGATTCAACCACGAGGTGTCAGCATGGACTCCCCCATGGTATTTTTGCTTCGTGAAGAAAACATTTACTAACACTAGAGTGGAAATGTATCTCTTGGATACATTATCCATTTATCGTAACTGGCAAGTTTTGTATTTTTTAATACCGTGTGGGTTCTGGGTGACAAAGGCAGAGTTGTAGAGTAATTGCTAAAGTGCTAACCGTAGAAAGGAAGTTGGCGCTTTTTGTGCATTCCCGCGAATGTGCTGCTAGGTATCAATCCAAAAAAGCTGGTAATACAGAATAAAGGTGTTGGTGTCGCACTCGCTCATCGGGTGATGCATTCGGTGAGAAGCAGACGTTTGAACAATACCCGACCTCCTTTCACACTCAGACAATCGCCTACTCCTTGGTTACGTTGGGTCTTTTTCTTGATGATCTGAGAATAAATGTGGAAGCACTTCAGATTTCTGCTAGTGCATTACAGTTACTGCAAATAGATCAGTGTGCTGTCTGACCACGCGTGTCCTGCTATACTGTACATACTGCACATGAGGATTTAGTACTGGGGTTTCTCCCTAATGTGACTTATTTTCTGGACAAGATGTGATATTAAACATTGCACTTAAACTCCCAGTCCCCATTTGCAATATATTATTTTTCCTCCACGCAATTAGGTCTCTGCCTTGTAACCCGTTTTTGTAAATTTAAGTTATGTTTAATAGCTCTACAGATTTTCTGCCCAGAACCCCTCTCTTTGAAAAGCGCAAAACCAAATCACTGAAATAAAGTTCTTTGTCCTAACACGGCTGGCTAGTTATCGGCTGGTATCTGGGAGATGGGCTGAGTTGTGACGCAGTTATACTAAACTAGAAATACTTTAATCCGCTGCTCTGTGCTGGTTTATACAGTTATATTTGTAGGTATAATGCAACATGCTGCCCTACAAACCTAGTAGCGATTATGAATAAATATCCGTAAAGAAAAAGCTGCTGGTTTACTCCTTTTGTTTTGATACTTATGTGTTTCTCGCTAGTGCCCTGCTGATGGTCCGGTGGTTGAAAGCGGTTTTTGTTCTTCATGCATCCTACCTTTCGACTGTAAGTATTTCTCTAGACTTTCCACTAGTAGCACAAACCCCTGTGTGGAGGCTGCGCGCTCTGCTTGAGTAATATGCAGCCTCTTGCTGTGTGGCCGGCCCTAGCTCTGTAATATACACACGCTGTGATGATCAGAGAATGGTTTCGCATACTTCTGAACACTGTGATGCTAGAATTCTCTTGGCTGTCTGAGCGTGCTGTCTAATGGGTTCTCTGGCCTGTCTGCTTCTCAGGTACTTAAACGTGCACTCCCAAATATGATCTAATATTTCCTTTCATTTGTGCTACTGGGAAGCCACTTTGGCAATGCTACATGCTGGAGCAATCTTTTTATATTCTGGGCGTGTATTTTGCTGAATTCCCCTCCTAGGGAAATTAAAGTATATATGCATACAATGGAAATCTCAAAAAAACAGTCACCAGAAGACAGATAAATTATTCACAATTGTATTTGTCCCTTCTGGTGCTGCTATACATTTCTTCTTTAGATGTCCATATGTAGATCAGATTAAAACTTCTGGGTGCCCTCAAATACAACAGACTATATAAAATATAAGAGAAAGTATACTTAACAGTAATTGAGGTGCGCGCAGAGGGACCGGGAACGGCAAACCAGTCCAATAAATATATGCAGACCTGTCTAAGACGTGAATGTGCTCACAGGTGATATTCTTTTTTTGTATATAGAGATATATATCTATCTGTGTTAAAACTGACTGGTGGCCTGTGAAGTACTTTCTGTAGCAGTGGAGCACTTCTTGTTGCATGCACAGCGCCTTCTCTCTTTGCTGGCTCTAGATGAATTGAACCCCTTGTGAATGCTTCTCTGCAGCTGCCAGACTTGGTCCCACAGCTGGGGATGTTGTATCAGTTAATGGAGAGCAGGGTTAAGACCTTGCAGAAACTTTCCCGCCTTCATGGAAAACTGTACCTTCTGATCACGCAGGTAAGATGCTCTGGGGGATAGGTGGCCTAAATATAGATCAAATATGGGGTACGGTGATGGCTTTGCTGCTGTATGCACCTGCAGTGCATTCCTGTGCCGGGCTGAAGGCCCCACTACTTTAGCAGCAGGGTAAATGCAGTGGGTTTGGGCATCGCTTCTACTTATGAGGGGAAACTTGGCAGCCACCTGCCGCCTCCAACATGTTCCTGCTATGGGTAAACTATATGTGGAGATTGTCTTTCCTGTATGCAGACTATTACTTTAAATGGTTACGATAGAGTATTGTATCTTTATTTGGGAAACCGTGTGGGGCAAAGTCTGACCAGGACATCAGCCGTTGTGGTAACGGTCAGCATTACTTTTCCGCTTGCAAACAGCGGTGTTATTACGTGAGGTTGCAATCTCTGCTCCTCTCCCTGTATAGGTTGCAGCATCGGAAAAATCGCAAGATCTGACGGATTTAAATCAGAAAGCAAAACTTGTATATGAAGAAGGTAAACTATTCATTTAAAACACTAGAGTACGTTATCAAAGGAAATTTAATTAAAATTGTCACACACACACACACACACACACACCCACACACACCCACACACACCCACACACACCCACACACACCCACACACCTATATCAATGCATTTTACTCACTTTGCCATTTTAGTTGGCTAGAAAAGTAATATGAAGCCTCTTGCTGCGTGACCGGCCCTAGCTCTGTAATATACGCACGCTGTGATGATCAGAGAATGGTTTCGCATACTTCTGAACACTGTGATGCTAGAATTCTCTTGGCTGTCTGAGCGTGCTGTCTAATGAGTTCTCTGGCCTGTCTGCTTCTCAGGTACTTAAACATGCACTCCCAAATATGACCTAATATTTCCTTTCATTTCTGAAGCCATTTTGCTTTATTTTTTTCTTGCTTTTCAGTGCTAAATAACAAGTATACAATCTCGCTATTGTGATCTGAAGAGTTTACACCTGTTAACAAAGTGATGCCATTAGGTCACTGAGTATTTTACTCTGGCTTTGCTACATGTAGACTTGCCTTGGAAGTTTCTCTTGTGAAGTGCCGAGTACAGTTTGGGCGCTATATAAATAAAGCTATACAAGTTTGATACGTAGTCTGTATGTAGAGGGTCCTATACAATTATCCAGTTATTGGGACATTAGCACCTTTCTTTGCGTTCCCCAACACTTATATAATGCTTATTCGCACACTGAACCAGTTTATTGCAGAACTTCTGGAGTTGTAAACTCTTATTTTATAGCTGTTAACTTGCTTTTTACACTATTTAACAAAAATGTGAGACCTGATTTTTTATTTTTTTTTAAATCACACAGATACCCAGTAAGGTCATAAACCCCCCCAAATTACCATAAAGTGTGTGTGTATATATTTGTATGTGTCAAAAGGAGTGCTACTGAGCGTGGCACTGTATACTACAAAACACAAAGGGAGCCCAGAGCTACTACCAATATGACAAAAATAGTGGAAAAAAATAAATATATATATTTTTTTTTCTTTAAAAAAAGGGCCTTTTAGTTTAACCCTTTGGCCAAAGCATTATAAGCCTGCGAGCCACTTCAAGGCATGACCATAATATCGCAGGTCCTAACACTAACTGATTAAAATTCTTATTTACCTGTATAATTACGAGAATAATGATCTGCATTGGATCTGTCACAAACATATGGAAATTGGGGAGAGGTGAGCTGAACCCGGGGAGGAGGCACCTGTTTTTTTTGCCCTTAAAGTCCTTTGAAAACCCTGGATATTTTCACCTGACCTTCCGTTCGGCGTAGACATCAGACCCTCTTTGTTATGATTTTGGTGCTGTTGTCCCATTAATCTCGGTGTGAGAACAATGCTGTAATATTGCATTGTAATATCGTTCAATCCTCTTCTCCATGTGACAAGCAGGATAACCCCTTTCTCCGTGTCATACCGTGGGACATTCTGAGAAATATATATTGATGTGCTTTGGTCATCTTACTGAAGACTTGTAAAATAGAACCCAACCCACATGATGGCAAATTTGGGATCACTATGGCGCCTAAATCAATTTGGGGTCTAGAGCCGCATTATTCTTTCTAGCAGCTATTGTGCATGTAGTTGAATGTCGTGTTTTTGGAACTCCTTGGAACCCATTTAAATTGGTAGACAATGTGCTACATGCCGATGGCAAATACGATGCATGTTTCTGGGAGGAACTTGTGCTTTAAATCAGTGGTCTCGTCGGTGCATATGTATAATGAGGGGAGGAGAGGTCCGGTGATCCCGGATTGGCTCTGAACTCCACCGTCCACGAAAGGTTAAACATAAATTGGGGGGGGGGGGGGGGGTGATGGCTCCTTTTTAAGATTTTGATTTGTTTTTACAGAGTCCTCAGAAGAAGAATCGGATGAAGAGATGATTGCAGAGCGTGAGTCGGATGTGAGTGTTCATTTGAATGTTTTTATGAGGCTTAACGGCGGTCTCATTAACCCCTTCACTGCAAAGCGATGGGTTCCACGTCGTAGCAGCAAAGCATTGGGGGGGGGGGGTTTGATGGTGATTTGTCAACACCATGGGAGAGCGGCTACCATGCGGTGTTTTAGCATGAACTTCCATAGACCAAACGTCTCACATTGCAATGGTCTTACTTTTGGGACTCCCGTTCTGTATTCAATGCTCTCTCGGCAAGATAACCGGTTTGAGAGCTGTGTTCAACAATCTAATTTAAATTAATTAAGATGTTTTGCTTCTTGGAATATATTCATGTGGCTGTATCTATTTCTAGATCTGTTACTTTCTGGTCCCTTTCACTATCCTATTTCCCAGTGTCCCACACAGGCCTCTCCTAGGGGGAACCAGCCCCTTGTTTGGTAAACTGCACCTTGGAGAGGTCTGGTTTTATACCAGCCTGTACTGAGCTGCTTCTCCATGGCTGTGTGTTTTTATACCAGCCTGTACTGAACCGCTTCTCCATGCCTGTGTGTTTTTATACCAGCCTGTACTGAGCTGCTTCTCTATGCCTGTGTGTTTTTATACCAGCCTGTACTGAGCTGCTTCTCCATGCCTGTGTGTTTTTATACCAGCCTGTACTGAACCGCTTCTCCATGCCTGTGTGTTTTTATACCAGCCTGTACTGAACCGCTTCTCCATGCCTGTGTGTTTTTATACCAGCCTGTACTGAGCTGCTTCTCTATGCCTGTGTGTTTTTATACCAGCCTGTACTGAACCGCTTCTCCATGCCTGTGTGTTTTTATACCAGCCTGTACTGAACTGCGTCTCCATGCCTGTGTGTTTTTATACCAGCCTGTACTGAACTGCTTCTCCATGCCTGTGTGTTTTTATACCAGCCTGTACTGAACCGCTTCTCCATGCCTGTGTGTTTTTATACCAGCCTGTACTGAACCGCTTCTCCATGCCTGTGTGTTTTTATACCAGCCTGTACTGAACCGCTTCTCCATGCCTGTGTGTTTTTATACCAGCCTGTACTGAACCGCTTCTCCATGCCTGTGTGTTTTTATACCAGCCTGTACTGAGCTGCTTCTCCATGGCTGTGTGTTTTTATACCAGCCTGTACTGAACCGCTTCTCCATGCCTGTGTGTTTTTATACCAGCCTGTACTGAGCTGCTTCTCTATGCCTGTGTGTTTTTATACCAGCCTGTACTGAACTGCTTCTCCATGCCTGTGTGTTTTTATACCAGCCTGTTCTGAACTGCGTCTCCATGCCTGTGTGTTTTTATACCAGCCTGTACTGAACCGCTTCTCCATGCCTGTGTGTTTTTATACCAGCCTGTACTGAGCTGCTTCTCCATGGCTGTGTGTTTTTATACCAGCCTGTACTGAACCGCTTCTCCATGCCTGTGTGTTTTTATACCAGCCTGTACTGAGCTGCTTCTCCATGCCTGTGTGTTTTTATACCAGCCTGTACTGAACCGCTTCTCCATGCCTGTGTGTTTTTATACCAGCCTGTACTGAGCTGCTTCTCCATGGCTGTGTGTTTTTATACCAGCCTGTACTGAACCGCTTCTCTATGCCTGTGTGTTTTTATACCAGCCTGTACTGAACTGCTTCTCCATGCCTGTGTGTTTTTATACCAGCCTGTTCTGAACTGCGTCTCCATGCCTGTGTGTTTTTATACCAGCCTGTACTGAACCGCTTCTCCATGCCTGTGTGTTTTTATACCAGCCTGTACTGAGCTGCTTCTCCATGGCTGTGTGTTTTTATACCAGCCTGTACTGAACCGCTTCTCCATGCCTGTGTGTTTTTATACCAGCCTGTACTGAGCTGCTTCTCCATGGCTGTGTGTTTTTATACCAGCCTGTACTGAACCGCTTCTCCATGCCTGTGTGTTTTTATACCAGCCTGTACTGAACCGCTTCTCCATGCCTGTGTGTTTTTATACCAGCCTGTACTGAACCGCTTCTCCATGCCTGTGTGTTTTTATACCAGCCTGTACTGAACCGCTTCTCCATGCCTGTGTGTTTTTATACCAGCCTGTACTGAACCGCTTCTCCATGCCTGTGTGTTTTTATACCAGCCTGTTCTGAACTGCTTCTCCATGCCTGTGTGTTTTTATACCAGCCTGTACTGAACTGCTTCTCCATGCCTGTGTGTTTTTATACCAGCCTGTACTGAACCGCTTCTCCATGCCTGTGTGTTTTTATACCAGCCTGTACTGAGCTGCTTCTCCATGCCTGTGTGTTTTTATACCAGCCTGTACTGAGCTGCTTCTCTATGCCTGTGTGTTTTTATACCAGCCTGTACTGAGCTGCTTCTCCATGCCTGTGTGTTTTTATACCAGCCTGTACTGAGCTGCTTCTCCATGCCTGTGTGTTTTTATACCAGCCTGTACTGAGCTGCTTCTCTATGCCTGTGTGTTTTTATACCAGCCTGTACTGAACTGCGTCTCCATGCCTGTGTGTTTTTATACCAGCCTGTACTGAGCTGCTTCTCCATGCCTGTGTGTTTTTATACCAGCCTGTACTGAACCGCTTCTCCATGCCTGTGTGTTTTTTAGGATAACTGGGAGGAAGAGGAGGGGGAGACGGAGAATAAAGAAGATGAGACTTCGGAGGAGGAAGAATCAGAGGAAGAACCAGATATGAACGTGGACAAAGTAAACGGGGATTCCGATCTGGACCCTGGAAATGAGAGCGAGGAAGAGTAGCGTCCGCGCCGTGCGACAGCGGCGAGCTCTCCCGAGGCACGGAGGACACATCAGACCTCGCAAACTGTTCCCCGGGGACGACTCGAGCCCCAGCAGTGTTCAACGGTGGCTTTCTTTTCAGGAACCCTGCACATTTCAACCATCACCATGTTAACCCCTCTGTGCCAGTGCCGTGGCACTTCCAGATCACGTGACTGCTCTTCGGAGCGAACACGTGATCGTTTATGTACTTCGGCTGTCGGGCCGGATGTGACTGAGAGGGGGCGGCCCCCTTCAGTGTGGTGCAAAAAACAAAACCAAAGGCCAATGGCGTACAATGTACGTCATCGGGGCCCATGGGGGTGACACTCGACGTACACTGTACGTCATTAGGTCACTGAAGGTGTTAATTAACCACGACTGCCTTCTCGCCATCCCTCTGAGAACCAAACGTCCTTCCGCAACTAAGAAGCTTTGTTCTCAAGACCTTCTGACCAACTGGTCAAGTCAATCTGTGGACATAAAATCTGTATTTGGAATAAATGCCCACTACCATCGTATGGTAACTTTTTTTTTTTTTTTTTTTTTTTTTCCCCTTTTCCTTTTTGGTTTATGGAATTTGTAACCAAAGGAGAGAAATCGCCCTTTATTATTATGATGATGATGATGTGGTATGTGATTTAATGCATTTCACTCCATTTAACAAACCCAACAGACAATATGTTGCAGTCTGTCAGAAGTCTGACGGTGCAATTACTCTTAAAATGTGAAAAACTTGTGGGGTTTTTTTTTTGTTTTTTTTCCCCCTGTCCATCTTACATTTTGACGGTCTTTAAAAAAAAAAAAGCCCTTAAGCCCAGTTTAAGCATTTTCATGACTGTAATCATCAGTTTATTTACAATGTTTATTTACCTTATGAGAGAACTGCATGGACAGCCACGTGTGTTCCTCTGGAAAACTGCTTTGTGAAGTCCCATCTTACTCATTTTTCTGAGTCTTGGGTAAAATACCGAAGTCCCAGCTGCAGTTTTTCACCTTGTGTAAGAGTTATTGCATCTTTCTCCCTTTCCATGCCCAGTGTAGATTGCAGACTGTGTGCAAACTGCTGGTGGTGACGGAGACTTCGGCAGGTTCTTGGTTTTTTCGCTCAGTGATGTTGCGATTTAATCCCCCTTTCTCCATGAAAATCGTGGACTATTTAATTTTTAGCCTAGCCCCTATTTTTATATGTAACTCAAAAGTGTATTTCTCATTCTCGTGCTTTTGAGAAATACCAGATCTGAGCAGATTCCTGTAATTCTCCCCCCTCTCCCCAGTATGCCTGTATATATATAAATCCAGCAAAAACGATTGCCATATCCCCTCTTTGATTGTACAATGCAAACCGCATACAGAGCGTGGACTTTTTTTTAAAACTTTGCACGACAGAGTTCTGATCTGTTTTGTAAACCAAGACCGAATCAGTTTAAACTTTTTTTTATTTTTTTTGAGCGCGGGGGCTGCAGTGCTTTAAATAACCACCGGTATAATGTACAGTATATTTGTCTATAAATGGAGCTGTTAATGGCAACTTAATACCGCCTTCTTTGTAAAGTGAATAAAAATATAGTTCTCCTTTACCAAGCTAGTCCTGTTAAACTGCATCGAATCAAATGTTCTACAGCCCAGGAAGCAAGAGCCCCAAATATGTTAAGTGGCAACCCCCCACCCCATAATGGTAATGTGTACTTACTTGATACCATGCCTGCAGAGCTGAATGGTGCTATTTTTTGGGTTTGGTGAACTCCACACACCCCGTAAAGGTGCTGCCTAAGCCCCACCTGTAACATCGATTCTGGACACCATCCGTGACCGATACAAAGCCACAATCAATGACGACGTGGTGGCGTCCTGTTGACCCGGGAGACTTGAAGGGAAAGAAGTTTACCTAGCACGGCACCTTTACCTGTAATTGTCTTTTAACCAGAGGTACTGTATGTACCACTTCAACTTGGTGGACTTCCCTGGTTTCAAATATGTTGGAAAAGAAACCCTGATTTTTTTTTTTTTTTTAAGGAGCAGTAAATGACATCAAAAGAGGACATTTGCTGTAAATTGCTAGGAAAGCAGTGGGACTGATGACTAAAACACCAACATCTAATCCTTAAAATGCTGTAAATAGGTTATTGGCTGAGCTTGCGCCGCACGTTGACACATTATGCTCTCGGGGGAAACGCCCGGCTGTTTTCCTTCCAGACATGCTTTTCACCAGAACAGAAGTGCGCGGGTGATGGAGGCGCATGCAGGCGTAAATATCTGCGTGGGGAAAGGGGTTTGTTGCTAGATGTTATGGAAGCATTGAACAAACCATCAGACGGCAGTAGCACCGTGGGATATTGGTAATGCAGGTAGCAATTGCTAATAAAACCCCGTCCAAAAGTCATTGCTCGTAGAGATACTAAGTGAGGAAACATGACTGGTGGGGAAGATGCAGGACAATGAGATGTTATCTGCCAGGAATGCAACTGCCTAATGATTACTTTGCAAATGGTATGGCTGAAGCCGAAGTACAACGGGGTACAGTGGTGAACACCTACCAGTCTGTATTGTAAGAATTAGGACGCATTGATCAACAGTCCCAATTCTCAAATTCACTTTAACAATATTGTGGCTTTTATTTAAAAAAAAAAACCTGCTTTAAGGTGGACATTTCAGACCAACACAGTATAGCAGCTTTATGTCTGATGCTGAAAGTGACACTGGGACTGTATTTGTATGTCCTTTACAAGAACAAATAACTTTCGGGTATGTATTTGGATAGACTGAAGGATTCCGTGTCCTGATTTTTACTAAATTACGCCGCCAATGAAAGACACATATTTGACTACATGGATGCTTTTAATGCCATTGATGGAACAACGAGAAACCAGAATTGGCAAAAGCAGTCGCCTGTAATAAGTGGTTCACTGCCAAAACATAGCCCCGTACGGGAAAAAATAATTTCATGTGGAAATGGAGTGGTGCTGAGGGGAAGTAGAGCTCCTTTTCCTTCCAACAATGGTGTGAGATGGTGGTATATTCACAAGGAACTAGCAATAGATTACGCCATTTTTGGTAACGAATGGGTTCTTTATAATAGAAATAGACTTTAACAGGAGTGTCCGATGTTTGAGTGTACTTAATGTGAGTGTATGCCAAGGAACATGTGGTGTAGATTGAGTGAGCATAAAAATGCACACTGCTTGGGCCCAGATCCATGAAAGGGTTCAAAGTTTGAGCACGTCTCTGCACCCATTCATGAATGCGAACGCTTAGCACCCTTGTTTAGAGCTAGGCCTTATATACTATTGTGTTGGAGGGATTGCTGCCTGGCCATGGTCACCCTGCAGTAGCACACTCCTTAGCACCATTTGCCTGTCACAAAATCACGCTGTGTAATATTGAACGCCTCCGTCTCGCTGGGTCATACTCTAAATGTAGCTGTGGTCCGAGACTTCCCCAGCGGCTGCGCACACAAAGTACAGCCCTCTATGGGGCTGACCCCCAGTCGGTGCGCGTGCGCTGAGGCCGTTCCCTTACTCTACAGCACGAGTGGCCAAATCCAGTTCTCAAGGGCCACCAACAGGTCAGGTTAAGGCCATCTGCTTCAGTGCAGGTGGCTCAATCAAAATGACTGAGCCAGCTGTGCTGAAGCAGGGATATCCCGAAAACCTTGACTTGTTAGTGGCCCTTGAGGACTAGAGTTTGCCACCTCTGCTGTACAGCTAAAGCAGCATTAAACCTCTGTACTCAATGTCTTTTCTGTAAAATGCTGTGTACGTGGTTCAGGCAACAAAAATACCGCACATGTATGAGCCATTTTTTCCTTGTGACCAATGTATAGTAATTAATTTTGCAGCCTTTACAATTCGTGTGCACGAGTACAATATTTATTGTCCTTGTGCATTTGAGCTGCCGGTTTAATTACACCCTGGCGGGCTGGCTATGGGTCATTGCTAGCCGAACATTCGCTGTTTGATGAGGTGCTGCTAAAAGCTTGCTGAATATGTATATTTGGGATATATCATGTTAAATGATGATTCTGCTAAGGGCAAGTTTCACAAACGTATCCCTGTATGAGACTCGTCTGTCAGCACAGGACACAGACGGAGATGTCTAATGACTGCCCTACATTTGCCGCAACCAAACGCAGACACGTTGCATAAATTGCAGTGATTTATTTAAGTGAATATTAATTTTGACTCCTAGAGGTTAATGGCCTTGAAGGGTAACTTAAAATACATTCTAACCAACTTGTTTCTTGGCCAACCCTGAATTGTTTTATTCTGAATATTTGAGTAGATTAATGCAAATTAAACTCCCGTCCTGGTAAAGTGCTACTGGGGTTGTGTATTGAACTCCACAATTAAATGTATGGATCCAAACCTGCTCGTACTGGGTGCGGATAAGTCAGCAAGGTCACGCCGTCTTAGTTATGGCTGCAGCCCATACTAAACAAACGCCCCTCCCTTGGTTTCCTAAAACGCATAAGACCACGCTGGAACGGGACCTTTTTTGGCCACGACCAAATCGTCACCGGTGCACCGCCACCATGACTACTGACCCCGCAGGGCGAGTCGCCACTAAGTGGTCACCGCCACTAAGTGGTCACCGCCACCTAGACAGAAAGGTAACCACCCTGAATGTCTTCCAATGGTTTCTGCAACCTGGGATAGAACAAGATGGCCTATGGCAGCTTCACCGCTTATCACATTAGGTTGTAGATAACAGCACAATGTGGGACAGACTGACAGTAGGGGACCAGAACCTTTTCTTTTTCAAAGAACATGTAAAAAAAAAAATGTTTTTATTTTTGAGCCATACATCACATTATCTTTTATTGGTAGGGTGCGAATCCTCAGGTGTGCAGTGACGTGCGAGGGAGGACAAGAACAGGAATAGTGCATATAAGAAAGATGAGACCATTAGAAAGGATGTCCCTGTGTAAGAGCTTACACTCTAGAAAGCGGGCAGGGGGAGTGCTGCTGTGAGATGCAGTGTGGGAGGAGGCTCCGCATTTGTGATAGTTGAGTCCAATACCACAGGCAGCAGCAAACAGCCCAAATGGACCACAGTGGGGTACCACGAGAGTCCCTTAGATAGAATAGGGTTGGCGATTGTCCCACTGGCCGCATCGAACAGTTACGATTCCTGGCTGGCTGGGGAGGCTCACGATCCCAAACACTGCTGATCTATGCAGATGGTTGAGGGACCCTCTCTGGGTGGCTGCTTTGTTCAGGTCCACGGTGAGGTATGGAGAATTCCCTCCAGGACTGCAGTGTAGACAATGAGCAAGTCCTGGTTTGGAATTCCCATTTGCTGGTCTGTTAGCAGATTTGAATTGCTGTGGCAAGTAGCAGTTTTGGTGAGACCCCAAAATGAAATGATCATACACATGTGAACCTCTTCACTGCCTGAGAGGCCTGCAAATCATTGTGTGGCCCTGATCTCTGCATCATTATTATTGTTACTGCACCTTTTCGTTTGTGCTCCTAACACAAGCAGCATGGCAGGCTTTTCTCAGTAAGGAATTCATGCCTAAGTTTGCAAAGGTACGAACTACTGCCAGGAAAGTCTGAAACGATACAGCAGAGATGTTTTTTGGCTGAATGCTTTTAGTTATAGGTTAATGGGGCTAATTAGGGTTGGCAGGTGTCCAGTATTGAACTGGACTGTCCTGTATTTCGACACTGTTGGTAAAAAAAAATAGAGAATCCTTGACATGTATGTGTCTGGTATGACCCCTTTGGACATAGTGACCTGACCTTTTTGAGGGGTGGGGGGGTGATTTCTTCCCCTCCCCGAGCAGGGCTGTGAGGGGGCTGGGCAGCTTCCTCCATCCTGATTGGCTGCATTACTCAGCAGCAGCCAGTCAGGAGCCTGACGGTGGGACCAAGGAGAGGTAGGTGGGTGGGTGTGGTGCTCACCGCTCCTTTCACCATTTGTGTCAAGTATTTTTGGAGAAGCCACATGGCAACCCTACTAAGGATTGAACTGTGTCACTGTTGGTAGCATTCACAACGCATTGTACAGCAGTTCAGGTAAGGCTAAGGCCCTGCTACCTCAGTCAGCGCGCCCGTACTGCAGACAGGCGGCGCGCTGACAAGCACAGACCGCGATATGCGGTCTGTAGGGAGGGGGGGGGGGGCGTGGTAAAACTTTGCCAGATCGTGGTGCCGACCACCCCCACACACACAGCACATACATATACACTCACATTTTTCCCCGCAGCTCCTTCCCTGCTCCCCATCCAAGCCGCCTCCCATCCGTAGCTCCCTCCCCTCCCTTTCCTCCCCTCCTCCCCATTGGCTGACACGCGTACCACGTGACGCGTCAGCACTGAAAAGCACAAGGAGGTTGTAGTTCCAGCAGGCTGACGCGTCACAGTACGTAGTCAGCCCTGCCGGAAGGAGGCAGCGGGGGCAGGGAGCACTCGGGTAAGGGTGTGGTGGCCCGCGGCCACCGCAGCGGGTTCGCAGCCTAAGAAAGTTTTGCAGGCTCGGGTTTAAAGAGATCACTCCAACAGTGGGTCAAAAAAGAGACCTTCAACCAATTTAGAAGAGAAGTTAATAGAACGACGCTGAATATTCGTGTGTACACACAAGTATCTTGATAGTTGAAAAAATAATCCAAAAATGGGAACACGGTATCCAATCCATAGGCTCACATATATATATCATGATCATATAAAGAGGGGGGCAAAAATAAAGACCTAGACGTCAGTCTGCACGACTACCGCAGAGATGGTCAAAAATGCACACCCCACTTAAAGCATAAACATCCCCATTAGGGGTCAAAGGTAATAAGATAAAGGCTATTGCCCATTACCTGCCCTGGGGGTATACTGAAGTCCAGAGCGCCAATACACTATAGTAGTTCCTCTGCGTGCAATCCTGGAGTGTAGAAGCAATAGAAGTAGAGTGGAGCAAAGGTGCACTGCAACTGGAGAGATTCTTAGAAAAAATATCACGGGCAAACTCCAAGATAAAATAGAGGGTATTTAATAAATGGACTCGCAAGTAGATGAGCATGACAAACGCACCAACGCGTTTCATCCTGTAGGACTTTATCAAGGTGATACGTTGATAGAGTCCTACAGTATGAAACGCGTTGGTGCGTTTGTCATGCTCATCTACTTGCGAGTCCATTTATTAAATACCCTCTATTTTATCTTGGAGTTTGCCCGTGATATTTTTTTCAAAGAATCTCTCCAGTTGCAGTGCACCTTTGCTCCACTCTACTTCTATTGCTTCAACCAATTTAGAAGTTTATTCTGTTTCCTCGGGAAGATGCAATCGGTTTGAGTTATTTGTATAGGGTTCCATGTTAAAATGGATAACAAAGAGTAACATACTATGATGTGTATGTGATTACCCAGAATCCCTTGCTGCAGGGGATGCACTGTATGCTAAGTGATAATGGTGAAAGACGGTTGCAGACCTGTCCGATATGTGAATGTGGTATTTTTATTTACCGTTGCCTATGAGAAAAATGAATGTTTTTTTGTTTTTTCCCCCCCCCTTGTGGTCTGCTGAATTGATGTTTATCAGATACTTATGAGTATCTATTTGGCTAATGACGTTATTATAATTACTACACACGAAAGAAAATAATAAAACAATGTGTTCTGCGCAGTTTTATCACCAGAAAACATCTGTAAAACAAAACATCCAGTGTGTCTGTTTAACATAGAAAGGTTAAAGGTTTTAAACTATTTTACAATGGTCCATTAAAGAAAGTGTATCAGTCGGCTACATTGAACCTGTTAAACCTCACCTTGCCATGAATTTCCTTTTAATCCTATCTCGATGGACCCTGTATACAAGATGGCACAGACTGGCACATTCTCACATACAATCCATCTTCTCTCTGGCTGTGAACCTGTTAATTACTAAACCCATTCTTCACATTCTGTCTGTGACCGAATGGGGCCGACAAACAGAAAATGATTTACAACCATGGGAACCGTCACCAGGGGAAACTGCGGGGGAAACAGACCCCCTTCTCATATCTATCAATGGATGGAAAGAAGAAAAAAAATAAGCTTGGGTAGACGTGACCGTTTCTTACTTTATTTGCGGAGGGAGACCTCATTCCAAGTACCACGGACCAAATCTGGATCTGCAAACTGGTTTTGAAGTGGAGTCTCTTGTCTTCGGCCAAATGGAGACGGATATTTCATGGCTGGTGTAAGTGGCGTTCCAGCGACTCTGTCACACGGTAGGATTTATTGGTTTGTGTTTTGTCCATTGTTTTTTTTTCACTCCGTGTGATTTTAGAAACTTGATTTGCTGTTATTAGTTGTGTGTTTCGGACAATCCAGGATTGTCTGAAATATATCTTTCTTCTTGGAACCCGTGAAACAGGTTCCACCAGAGGGTTTGAGCAGGGTTATTTGTAACTTATAACTTATTTTCAATGTGGTTGAATACTGAGCACATGTTGATAATTGCACTTGTTATTTGCACTCATTTGTTTTAATATTTATATAAGGAGTTAGCGCCTTTTTTTCAATCTAATTCACTGCATATTAGTTGTGTGTTCACAATCTGCATTTATTTATTTATTTATAAAATATTTTACCAGGAAGTAATACATTGAGAGTTACCTCTCGTTTTCAAGTATGTCCTGGGCACAGAGTTAAGACAAATAATACATGTTTACAAGTACAGTTACATAAATGAGCAGGGTATACATTATATACAAGACATTGCATGCACAGTTATCTTTTTTTTTTTTTTTTTAATTCATTCACCCTAGTAAAGCTATCTTGTATTTTTCAAGGTGATTTGAACACTTACCACTGTGTTGTAAATTCCGGCCGGAGGTTATTTAAGAAGTTGCAGTAGTTGTCAGAATATAGGAGACGTGTCAAGTCGCTGATTTACAGTCCGTCTCGCTGGTAGTTGGATCAGCAGTTTCAATAGGCTTTATTGGTGTTTCACTTAGTAATGTTTCTGATTAAATTGCAATATTTTGTTCTCAACCCAGCAAATCTCACTATGTTTGATTCAGGGCGGGGAGGGTGGAAACACCTCTGATATAACACCAGACTTTTCATTATATGCTGATTTTTCTGCATGTTTGGTGTTGATTTTTATAGGATTACACATCTGTGATATTTGCGTTTTCTGAACACTTGAGTATTGGGTGATACCTTTTTTTATTTGGACTAACGATACATATTGTAAGATATTTTAATATGTACATGAATCATCCCTGAGGGGATCGCAAAAAGACACTTTTTGCACCTTCAAATGTATATCTGATACACACACATATTCCTGTTTATCTTATAATTATTATATTATCTGGTTTCTGACCAAAAAAAAAACAGTTGTCAACTTTGAGTCCCTTTTTGCACCTTCAATTGTATATCTGATACACACACATATTCCGGATACTTTGTTATATTAAGGTTGAGCGGTGAAGTCTCCTGTACTGTATTGTTCATGAAGATTTTATATTATCTGGTTTCTGAACAAAAAAAACAGTTGTCAACTTTGAGTCCTAATCGTGAATCAAATGTAATTCGTTGTGTAATAGGGTTTTTACTAAGTAATAATAATGTATATTAAGAAAATACAATACATAGTAAAACATTTTGTTTATTTTTTAAATTGCCTTAGTGCCAGGGTTACAAAGTCATACAAAGCATTAATTTGCAAAGGAGAGTTGCTGTCCCATCTGGCAATGAAGCGGTTAAAAAAAAGGATGGAATACAACAGTGGCGGCCAACGCCAGTCCTCAAGGGCCACAAACAGGTCAGGTTTTAAGGATATCCCTGCTTCAGCACAGGTGGTTTAGTCAACAACTGAGTCACCAGTGCTGAAGCAGGGATATCCGTAATACCTAACCTGTTGTTGGCCCTTGAGGACTAGTCGGCCACCCCTTGGAATACAACATATCATATTTATATAGCAGACAAAAAGCACATTGGTTTGCTATGTGGGATGCTAATTCTATCCCCATATGGGTGAAAACAAAGCCCAAACAGGACAGGGTTTGCATGTCGTATAAACCCTTGCCATTTGACAATATGCGTATGTCAAATGTTTCACATCCTTTAACCGTTTAGTTCCCAGAGAAGCTTGAAGCAGACAAATAATAATTGTCACTGTCTCTTGGGGCATCGAAGCGGTTCTCTTTCTTTTGCATTTTTCTGTTACCAGAAGCATAATCGCTGATTTCTTGTAAGAGCGATGCCTCATATTTACTAAGCTCGTAAACACCTTCCAGCTCATTAAGAACTTACAGCGCTGTAAGGTCTCTCGTGCATTACCACCACTTTCTAAAGATGGGTCTTGTGCAAAAACCGCACCAGATTTACCAAAGAGAGAGCATCCCATTGAAAATGTTTCCTTGTACGCATTTGCCACATATCTGCAACCGGGAGGCATTAGCCAATAGCCCCCCCTAGTGTCCATTTCATGGTGACATAAGAAAGGAAAGTGGGCATTGGCTGCATCATTGCCAGCGAGCCAATCAGTGAGAGGAATGTCGCCATAACATGTGGAGTCTGATTGGTTGCTGCAGCCAGCGCCCACTCCTTAGCTGGGCCTGGTACCCTGTGATTTAAGAGTTCAGAGCGGATTGGGAAATGCTGTTTTAATCCCCAATAACTGGTTGTTGTTTTGGTATTTGATGTAAGACGGCGGTTTACACCACACAGACATTTGCATAATTAAGGGGTAATGGGTTAATCCAACGGGATATCTTGCCTTTCTGTGGCACTTGGTTGGGGATTAGTGTCGGGCTCTGGTTTGCGCTGCTGCTTGCTTCCCTCCAATGGAGATTGAGCAATTTTTTGTAGTTTTTTTTTTTTTTCTGTATAGCAGCGGTGCGCAAACTGGGGGGGGGGGTGGGGCGCCCGAGACTTTTTTTTCTGGGGGCGCGGTATTTACACAGGCCCCGCACAGAGCGTGAGGCCTCCTTTAAACTTAATTAGCAGGCTCTGGTCACTCGTCTCTGACAACGCGGCGTCACATGACGCCCGTTGCTATGGAGACGTGACGTCAAATGACACCACAGCGTCATTTGACGCATCATTAGACACGAGGGGGGCGGCGCAACCGAGTTGGCAGCAGGTACGAGGGGTGGGGGGGCGCAGGCACACTGCTGCTCTAGAGAGAATTATCCGCCTTCAGATCGCTAGGTGAATGAGACGTGTTTGCAGAAAATTTGTGAAATTGCTCATAAACCAGAGTACGACCGTTTCACACATCTCTAATTTATACTGATTAAAGTAACATATTAAGAGCATTTCATAATAATAATAACCTGTGTCTTGCATAGCACTGGCAGTGTGCTCTGTGTATAGCATTTTGCTGACACTAAGCCGCTGCCCCCAAGGAATTTAAAGTCTAATTTTGGTGCCCTAGGCACAGGGAGAGGTCACTTGCCCAAGGTCACAATGAGCGGCCACGTGGATTCGGACCCATTTCCCCCTACTTCAACGCCAGTGAGAGCGCCACGGAGCCACGCTTCCATTCCCGTGTCACTGGTACGAAAATGTGAGCAGTTTTTGCACGTGTTTATTTTCCCTGAAAGGCTCACATACATGCAGGCTGCAAGAAGTAAATCGGTCCCGATAGGCAAAATATTACAACACATACATATTGAGAGAAATGTGATGTACACCCAAATGGCCCTCTCCCACTGCTATCAATAATCAATAATCACTAAATACAAAGGGCTATGTAACAAAACACACGGCAAAGACAAAACATAATGTTTGTGCTGTAAGGCAGGAGTGCTCAACTCCAGTCCTCAAGCTTCCAACAGGTCAGGTTTTCAGGACATCCCAGCTTCAGCACAGGTGGTGGCTCAATCAGTCCCTGCTTCAGTACAGGTGGCTCAGTCTTTGACTGAGCCTCTGAACCACCTGTGCTGAAGCTGGGATACCCTGAAAACCTGACCTGTTGGGAGCTTGAGGACTGGAGTTGAGCACCCCTGCAGTAAGGCATAAATGTTCTATTAGTAATATTATATTATATTCGAGTAGCAGAAAGATGAAGCAAACCAATGTGCAAAAATGCATTAAATAATCCCCAAAATACAAAAAATGAACAACATATAAATACTATAGAAACACATACGGATAGAAAAGGCTAACACCATGGCACAGACGCAACGTTTTGGGCCCAGCACAGCCCTTTATCGAGGTGTCATCCTGCCCTATTTTTACCTTTTTCTACCGTAAGGAAGCTCTTCATATTTGTCTTTTTTTTTTTGGTTAAAGTGTAAAATAATTCTTTAACAATACATATTCTTGTCTGTGTTTTTTTTAAGGTGTTAATCAGCGACATGTAACCTATTAAACATGCCAGTGTGCTTAGTTCACTTTCTCCGTACGACAGACGGCCCCTTTCATGAATCCAGTTCCAGTTCTTACATTCTTGACAGGTTTAGTTTGATTTATGCCCTGCCAGAGGAAAGGCGTACTCTTATAGTGGGGGAGAAAGATGGCGGCTTGTGGCGTAAGAGAGCTCATGCGCTCCAAACTCAATAGAAAAGTCTGATACATTTCTGCACCCATTTGGGAGAGCAAACAATGGAAAATATTACAGGTACTTGGTATTTCTTGTGCACAATAAATGTGCTTGTGCTCCTCCCTCCCCCCCCTGCCTCCCTTTCCCCCCCCCCCCCCCGCCGCCTCCCTTTCCCCCCCCCGCCTCCCTTTCCCCCAGCCACCCTTCCTTCCTCCTCCTTCCCAATTTACAATTTTGGAAAGAATAATTGATATTCTAGAGGTACGCTGAGGATTTTTGTGCGGGGAATACTTTGTACGTTTGGTGAAAATTGTATGTACTGTGTAAACAGTAAATGAAAACATGAGGGGGGGGGGGGGGCGTTGACCTCATCTGAACCATTTCAACCCCCAATACTTACTGCAGCTCAAAATACAAAGGGGGAGGTTCGGGAAACATGATAGCCAAGGTTGTGCGTTAACCATTTAGATAAACCTCTGTGAACACTTGTTAACCATCATGCATACGTACATCACCCCCAAAAGAGCCTGATGTAGGCGAGTCCCCCTACCCTGCCTCGGGTGCGGGGGATCTGTTTAGTGGTTCCACGGAGCTCTGCGCGATCGGGAGGTGGGGGTGGCCATTTTGCGAGTAGCGCATGAGCAATACGGTGAGGCGCACATGTACAGTGGAGGTGGCGGCCATCTTTGTGTAGCTCCGCAAATGCAGCTGCGTAACTACAAGTCCCAGAATCCCTAGAGGGACGGACTGTACCACATGGGACTGTCCAGCCAATAGGATGGTAGCAAGGGGGAAAACAGGATATCCTCTGCGTGCAGGGAGCAAACGCACCAGTCTGGACGGAGGAGGCAAAGAAGAAGGTACTGTCCCAGGAGCAGTGCTTGCTGGCCTAGGCCTAAATCTTGCCCCAGTTAGGCTCTGAGCCATAGTAGAGGAGTGTTGCAGGGAAGGCCCCAGATAGGGACTCTTCCCCTTACTGATATGTCTGCACCGGTGACCGGACAGCCGTGCGGTGCTCTGCGACCTGGGATCAGGCCGCAGTATCCCAGAACACTCAGACGAGACCCTGCGGCTGGAGCTCACCTCACGGGGAGGATCAGGACCCTAAGGAGAGGGAATTTGTGTTGGAGGCCCTGCTACCTGGGACCCGCTCCAATCCATCACGACAAGCAGCACCTGGGTACTGGAGTACCCAGGCAGGTACCCAATGTGCACCTACATCCACGGGGTAGCGCTACCTCACATTTGGGTGGGACTTGCTGGGACAGGCCACCAGGGGTATTGGTGCCACAGCACCCTCACTACTTTGGGGGGAACCACCACATGTTGAGGCACTGGGTTCATACTGTGGATATTGTTGTATGTGTGTACAGTAAACCATACAGTGTGTGGTGTATTACTTATTACTGTATATCGGTTCCTGTGAGGGGTTATCCCGCCAATGCTGGGATCCCTCAGAGGTGGAGGCGCTGCATGCAAGGAGAAAGAGCTCATCCTGGCTCGCGGAGGCTCAGGCCTCCTGTGAACAACAGGTACAGCAGCACGCGTCGTTCCCTGAGACACAGGGAGAGGGGGACTCCTGGGTTACAGGGTTTCCCGCATCCTGCCTTCAATATTCCCGAATACCCGAATATGAGACCTGAGCGCCTTCTAATGTTAATCAGGACAAATCAGGGGTGTCTGGCGGCCAATCTCAGGTCTATAATTTTCCCATTCTGCTAATATGTTGCACCTTTAGTTTACTTTGCAATGAAACCAGAGAAAGGGGGGAAAAGCCGACACTGTCCCCATACAACCATGACATATCTACGCACGGGATCACTTTTTATTGCTTGGTAGACGGTGTGTGATGGTCGGTATACTATTCTGCTCTCTCCATGACGGTCATTATCTTTGTTTCGTCTACAATCCATTGACGAGCGATCTGTCATCCCAACCATTCTGTAGCTGACGTCTATTCAAGTCTTCAGTCTGACTCCACTTGACGCTCGTTCGAAGTCAATATTTATGCATTGGGACCTGCGGGTTTGTTGACCTTAACCCCACCCAGTGTGGGATTGACAGGTTTACTGAAAACTACGTGGCTTATTTATCAGCTTCAGTGCTGGACGGGCCAGCAACACCTCGCAAAGCATAGAAGGGGTTAAAGCAGCAACCCCTGCAAAAAACATCCCGGATTTAGTACAACGGTGTAAGCCCCCACGCGTCCGGCCCAGTAACTGGCCATCTCTGCGATTGGAGGGGGCTTGGCATAAAATAAATATGTTTGGAGAATGGATTGAAAGTGTGCATTGCTTTAAAAATAAATCAGTTCCTCGCCTAAAATCATTCGCTTGGCTATGTCTGGCTGTTATTGCTTCAAGAGACACAGAAAGTACCCCGCTACAGCTTTAATTGAGATGAAAATGATGAACTCACTAGGTAGGGCTTACACAAATACACAAGAACACGAAACCTAGTTTCCAAGCACTCTTATCACTGAAAATGGTTAATGAAATATTTAAAATAATTTTAATGTCCAAAATGAATATAAAATATAGGGCTTTAAAAATTAGAACAACATAGTGTAGTGACTTGGATCGATATAGGAACACTAGATGAGTGCTCTCGATCACGCACTGGTAGAGGTAGAAAGACTATCAGGTCTTAGTATAAAGATATATATAGTATTGCCTAAGACCTAATAGTGTTTAAAGAGATTGTTCTCACCCGGTGTCCAAACACTTTACAGAATGTAAGGAAGGGGGGACTAAAGGATTGACCATTAAAGGGACTGAGAGAGTGTTCTCACAGGAAAGGGGAGGAGACGGGCTCAATATGTTGGATCGCAGGGATGCTTATTGGATGTTTATGCTTAAGACTCGTGCTCCCTGCGGTCTTAACATTGAATGGAATCTTAGTCATTTTTTGAGACCTTAAGTTTCTTTAAAAGTTTTTTTGAAATATTAAAAATATATGAAATGCTGGGTGTGTTGACATATACTGAGCATTCCATAAAGAAGAGCACAAGAGAGATATGTAGGGGGAAAGCTGTTCCTTCAGTTATCATCCTGTACGGCTGTCATCATCCGTTATATATGTACTCTGATATGCCTTTTGGTCAAAGGATGGTTATCTTGTTTTGAAGGAGGGGAGGAGTGGTTGTTCACAAATTTAATGTGTGTGCAGAATGGGTTTGATATGTTTTTTATTTTTTCATAGAAGCATTCTACCCCTCTACCCCCCACTATAGTCTTTGATAGTGCAAAATATCAATATAGCAAATGAACATATCCTAACATATCCCTGAAGAAGTATTGACGAAACGCGTAGGGTATGTTCATTTGCTATATTGATATTTTGCACTATCATTGAGCACTTATTTTCCATGGTCAGCGTCTGTGCAGCCCGTGTTACAATCTGACAGTCGCATATATAGGACGTGGGTTCAGTGACGTCTATTGGGCGACTGCACATACTCCACCAATGGGACCTGCATTCATCAGCTGTCTACACTGACATTGGCGTGAAATCTAAAGCCGGTGCGAGTTCCCGACACATTGAGTGGAGCGAGAGTACCCCTTTTATCTGCGATTTTGGGGGGAAGTTGGAGGGCACTTCTTGCATACCGGGACCCGGCTACAACATTAGACGGAGGAGCGGCTGGGAGACATTACGTGTCTGCAGGTTCCATCGACTACCGTGAGGTGCTGTGCTGGATTGTCGTTCGGAGGAGGACTTTTGATGACGCTGACTGCGGTTGGTAACATTAGCCAAAATTCATGTACTGCTTGATTTTCCAAAGTTGATGTACGTGCATTTATAACCATCTTCACTTTTTCAATATAATTGAATTTATTACACTATGAGTTGTGCGCGGTTTGTCTCTTTTTTTCTTCCATTCACACCCTCGATCTACTCCCTGCTGCTGGGGATCTCCCCTAAGCCTGAACCCAGACATACACACCTGATCTCACCCACGCCTCCCTGCCATCTCTTCCCCTGTAAATGGTGTTAACCTTCTGATTTAACACTGACTTAACTTAAAACTTGCCCCACAAATCAAGCATCCGAACAGCCTGCACTCATGGCTATTGTCCCACACCCACAGACACTCCATTATGGCCAAGCACTGCCATACACAGCACTTATTCCCTCACCTGCTGTCTCTGATATGTTGGGAGACTTACACTTCCATTGTAAGCTCTTCAGGGCAGGGATTTCCTTATTTATTTATATATATATATATATATATATATATATATATATCTTAACTCAGTATTATGGTTTAGCCTATCCCATAGCCTCTCTTGCATTCCCAGTAAAATCAACCCCACACTGATGAGACCCATCAAGGTCGAAACAGCTGTCTGTGGGTGGTTTTCTGGGTATGCACCTTAACCCTGGCTGTGCTCAAAGCTGTGACCATGCAGCAAGCTTAAGCCTATAGGGAACCATGTTAAAAATGGTTATTGAGGCAAAAAGTGACACTGTGTGCTCATTTGCATGTCATTTCCCAGAATCCCTTGCTGCAGTGGAAGTGCTGTATGCTGGATGATAATGGGGAAAGGCGGGGTTGCAGACCTGCCTAAGACATGCAGATGAGCATACAGCTATATTTTCATATTTGCTTTCCTGTGGAGGGTTTTTGTCACTTTTTTTACTCACCATAACTTAACTCAGTATTATGTGTATATATATATATATAACCTGATTTTGCTGTGCTTATTGTATTATTATAATTCCCTGTACTGTATTGTCTGTGAATCGCTGAGTACACTTTTGGCGCTATATATATATATATATATATATATATATATATATATATATTTGCACGCCCCGGGCGAGTGGATTTAAGATCGTGGCGAGCTCCTATTGGCCCAAGCAGCACACGTGTGGTACTAGGTGGCGAGTAGATTTTTTGGTGATTTGTCGACCACTGTATATACACACACATACTGTACATCTATACATCTGAAGAACAAAGCCGCGTGGCCTAAAAAGCTCATGTGCAGCAAAGCTCGCCCAAAAGTCTGATGTTGGTTCAATTAAAATAACTGAAACTGCACACCCAGGTATAAATATGGGGGCGGGACGCTCTTTGGTAATTCCATATGCGATAAAAGTACCCTAACCCTTTGCCAGTGTAAGAGTGTGACCCACCTCATGGATCCTATTGCTATCTGGTCCTCTATTCCAGGCCTGCACAACACGCGGCCCGCCGGCACTCACTGTACGGCCCGCGGCGGCTCTCCTCCTTCCTTGAGTCCGCTCTCCTCCTCCTCCCTGCAGGGGGGTGAGGGGAGGTGTAGGGGCTTATGTGAGGTGAGGAGGTGCAGGGGGGGTGATGTGAGGTGCAAGGGTGAGAATGATGTGAGGTGCAGGGGGGGGAGAGTGATGTGAGGTGCAGGGGGGGAGAGTGATGTGATGTGAGGTGCAGAGGGGGAGAGTGATGTGAGGTGCAGGGGGGGTGAGTGATGTGAGGTGCAGGGGGGGAGAATGATGTGAGGTGCAGGGGGGGAGAATGATGTGAGGTGCAGGGGGGGAGAATGATGTGAGGTGCAGGGGGGGAGAATGATGTGAGGTGCAAGGGGGGAGAATGATGTGAGGTGCAAGGGGGGAGAATGATGTGAGGTGCAAGGGGGGAGAATGATGTGAGGTGCAAGGGGGGAGAATGATGTGAGGTGCAGGGGGGAGAATGATGTGAGGTGCAGGGGGGGGAGAATGATGTGAGGTGCAGGGGGGGTGAGTGATGTGAGGTGCAGAGGGGGAGAATGATGTGAGGTGCAAGGGGGAGAATTATGTGAGGTGCAGGGGGGAGAAGGATGTGAGGTGCAGGGGGGTGGGATGTGTGTGGTGTGCAGGGGGGTATTGTGTGTTTGTGGAGGGGGAGTATTATGTGTGTGGGTGAGGGGGAGAGATGGGGGTATGAGAGATAGATGGGGAGTATCACAAAGGTTGATAGTTTGGGGTTCTGGGGGAGATATATGATGATGAGAGGTGCTGGGGGAGATATATGATGATGAGAGGTGCTGGAGGAGAGATGATGATGATGATGATGATTTTTACCCGTGCGGCCCAAATTATTTTTCCCTTGGAGCAGTTCGGCCCTTCTCACTTTACGAGTTGTGCAGGCCTGCTCTATTCCAATGGAAGTCAGAAAGCTGAGCCGTTCCAAGCCTGGTACAACCCAGCCTTAACATGGCATGAACTCAGCTTGGCAAGACTGTATATGTTGCTCAAACTCCTATACAGCACATCGATGGTTATGATCCCTCAGTGAGTGATTGCTCTGTTCCTTATAATAATGTGAATACACTTTTGTCTGGTTAGGATGTTCCACTCACTCAACCGTTTCAAATCCAAGTAAACATTCAGAGATTAGTTGCATTGGGGCCTCCCGCAATCTATTCTGGGCAATTTTTAATCAACACCATCGCTTCCTCGTTCTGTAATTGCCTCATTAGGAGCACATTCTCCCTTCAGCCAATGGGTAAGCCTGGCACATTGAATCAGTAATGATGTGTTTACTAGTGAGAGAGACAGTCTGCAAACCATTAATGCATTATTACATACAGGCTGTCGCAGAACAATGCGCATTATTCATTGTTGGCAATATAATATGCACATTGGTTTTCTGTGGCTTAATGATGTAATGGGTGTCAGTGCGACTATTAGCTGTGCGTTTTGTTTGGAAAATAGTTGAAGAGAGGTTTTGTTTAACCCTCGAACAGCAATGCTTTGCACCACTCTCTGGCATGATGTGCCTTTCACAGATATTTTATATTCTTGCAAAAAAATGTATTTAATAAAGATTAAAGAAGTAGCCAAAACAGCTCTGCAATATTTTTTTGGGGGGGAGGTCTTTAAATGCAAATGAGCATGTGCAGTAAGTGGGTCATTTTCATGAAATTATCCCTTTACATGCTATTCGATTAACTCTGAAGAGCTGAGATCTAGTCGCCACAATCTCCTGGGTTGCCATTTTCTTTTCACCCAGCCCAGAGTAGCGTTGGCTGTTTCTGCGCTGCGCCCACTGCCTGCTCAGTCCCAGTGCCCACGCCCCATCTTACCTAGAAACCGGGGTCATGTGACATCACGTCACATGACCACACGTTGCCATGGCGATGTGTCGCCTGAAGCCAAGGTAAGTTAGGCTGCCTTTATAGTAGGCACACGTGCGCGCGCGCGCGGCAGAGCGCATGGCGACACGCGCGCCTGTTGCTCGAGGCGATCTCTGCACTGTGATCGGAGGCGTGGCCGTGACATCACGAGGCTGGTTCGCCCTCATTGGCTGAACCGCACACGTGACCCGGCCATTGCGCTACGAAATCAACATTTTCTGTCGGCTCAAAATTCTGCTGTGCGGTCGCTCTTCATCGCTCGCGCGCGCGCACTATTGGTGGCCTCATTGCAGTCCTGCATTGTGTTTGCGAGGCGTGTGCCATCGTGCTCACTATAGTCACGGCCTTACAGAGGCCTCGTGCGCTACCCGGCAATTCATTTAAATGCTTTGGGGAAGTGCGCAGGATCTCTAACTGCCCCCCACCCCCCAAAAAAAAAAAAAAATCTCGCGCACCCCCTGATCTGTTGTTTGTCTATATATAGAAAACCAAACTAGCCCGAACGCCTGCATACAGTATTAAACAAATAACGTACAATTAACATGTATTAACCCCCTAGTAACCATAGTGGTCGTGAAACCTTATTAATAATATCTAGGCGATCCTGGATCCTGAAGGCCTGTGAGGACCGTCTGCTTGGATGGGGTAAGTGGGTTTCTTGTTTTCAGTAACCCGTTTTCGTGCCTGTGAGGTTACCTACTGTAGGACCTCCCATTGAGAGCCTAGATTGCCTCATTGGCACCAATTGGGTCAATGAAAATGGCAAACCCCCTTACACCATCCAAGGAGAAAGGCGTCAAGTCCCAGGACCCCATGGAACTAACCCATTTGGTAATCCATTAAGAAAAGGGATATATTCATCCAAAAATTAACCCATTCCTTCTTTCATCCCTTCGGCAGGTCACAAAACAAAACGCAAATAAAACCATGCCGCCATGAAACCCGAGGCCCAAACAGGGCCCGGCGGCCATCTCCCATCCGCATTAAGCCTTGTCCCACGATGAACCTTCTTAAATGTTGAGTGAAGATCAGTTTATAGAAGAATATTCCTTTAGTTTAATTTCTTCTTATTTTAGTCTTTATCTTCTTTCTTTGTAATGTGTCCTCTCTGATTTGTATTGAAATATCAGTTGATGTTTTTTTCCGAGCTGCTTGTTTGGAGTATATGAAACGGGCGCCGAAGGGCATTATGCATCAGTGTCCCCATTTCTGTGTCTAGATGTATATCCGTTGCGTAAGAAGAGAGTTAAGAATAATGAACCCGGTTTCGTAAACCTGATGAAGGACTCTAATCTAGGGACAGGCCACAGGGAAAAACATCACGTATCCCGGATCAGTAATAAATGCTTCCCATTACAATATGTGCATTGTGTAACTCCTGGCAAACTTCTCCTATTAATCAATATAACCAGTCTCTCTACCAACATAAATCTGACCATGTGTTACTACATAGCTGCATGGGCTCAGGGCTGCCAACAGAAATCATGGGGCCCGGGATGCCAGTACCCATTGTCCCCCCCTGTTGGCGGCCCTGCATGGACTTGCAATGTTTTGTATCGCTACGTGTTCTAGAATACAACATTTTCGTATTGATGTTGTATTAAGTATCTCTAGACGGAGCAGAAATGAAGTCCCTGCAAACCGAATTAAATTCCTTCCATTATATGATGTGTGCTGCGTAACTTGCCCCTAACTTCTCGAGGCCTCCATCTGACCAGGGGAAATTTGCGGCGGCCATATTGGAATCAAGTGAACTGCATCTCCCAGAAGCCTCGGGTGGGGATAGGTCACATGGGCCGTCCCAGCCAATTGGGAGCGAGCGGCCATTTTGTGGATCAAGATCTCCTCTATGGGACTAGGAGCCAGCGGAGTTAGCCCTGAGGGAGCCAGCAGACGGATGTGTCCAGGGAACAAGTAAGCCCCTGGACTAGACCAGAACTTAGACCTAAGGCCCCAGTTAGGCTCTGATCCTTACTAAGAGTAGTATTGCAGGGAAGGCCCTAGATAGGGACCCTCCCTCCTAGAGATCCACAACCCACGCCACCGTGCCGTCGGACAGACGTCCATGTGGCGACTTTCGGACGAGACCTCAAGGGACAACCACCTGTAAGGCGTGAGGGGAGGTTTTCAGACCCTGCATAGTGGGACCACAGATGCGGCTCTGCTGGCAGAGGATCCTCCTGATTCCCTGGTCATAGCCCGGAAGGTACCACCGTGCACCACCACACCTCAGGGAGGGTAGTGCTACCTTCATAAACTTTGGGGTGGGAATTGTTCTGCGGATACCGGGGTTCTAGGTGCCCAGGGCACCCTCAGTACTTTGGGGGAACACACAGGGGTACTGTGGTACTGTGTTACTATGTTACTGTGTTATTGTACTGTATGTACTGTATTATTTGCCATACTGTGGAACCACAGTAAAGACGAGTTATATAATATCTGGTGTGACATTGTTTATTTCTGAGTATATTGTTTCCTATGTGGAGTAATACCGCTTACGCTGGGATCCTCATAGGTGGAGGCGCTGCACCGCGAGATATATCACCCCCGGCTCCTCAGAAGCGGAGGCTTTGGCCTCCTTGGAGCTTCACAAGTAACAGCAGCACGCTTAGTCGCCCACGGTTTCCTTAGGCATAGGGAAAGGGGGTTACACAGGGATATTCTGAAAACCTGACCTGTTGGGGGGCTTGAGGAGTGGAGTTGAGAACCCCTGTTCTAACCTTATGATATCACCTTTTGGGAATTTGAGTGCATAAAAACGTGCTAATTATTATCTGATGCCGAATATTAGACTTACATCACTACAGATGTGGAGAATTTGGGGGCGCAAATAAAAGGGAAAAATAATGGCACAGAGAGACGCAGAATGTGATGCATCTCATTATAGTCTGTGCACCATGTAACTCCTCCCCAACTCCTCCTGCTGACTCTCCCCAAGGTGCAAGCTGGGACAGAGACACAGAATGTGATATATCTCATTATAATCTGTGCACCATGTAACTCCCCACAAACTCCTCCTACTGACTCTCCCCAAGGTGCAAACTGGGGCAGACAGTGCAAAATTGGAGCAAATTAGTTTGATACATAAGTGTAGGGTGAAAATGCCCCAGATTTGCCCCCAAATTTCCTTGATACATATATCCCTAAAGGTTTAAGGATGTATTTTTTAAAATACTTCCACTTGTCTGATTTTTTTTTTGGGGGGAAAAAGAGCCAATAATCTGCATCTAACCAAATAAACACGACACCCACTGAGAGATCGCTAGGAGGGACTGGCCCATTCATTTAAGTCCCCATTGTTTTGTTTGAGAAATTAGCGATCTGGTTGATTTGCAGGTTCGAATATTCTGAATTTTTCTGTGTGTATATTCTGACAATTCAGGAAACATAGAAACGCAGAATTTACAGCAGATAAGAACCAGTGAGCCTGCCAATGTGTGTCCCTATTTCACAATGTTCACCAATATCGATCAGCGTTTTTTGGGGGCTTTTTTTTTTTTGCATGAAGCTATTTTGTCCTAAAAGTGACGCGCAGAAGAATAACCAGTGAATGCGCCTAGATGTGGCGATGTCTGAAACCATTCGAATGGGTTGTGCGACGTGGCAACTTTCTTTTCCACAGGAAGAAGAATACACTAGGGGGGGGAAGCTAGGGGGGGGGGAAGCTAGGGGGGGAAGCTGGGGGGGGGAAGCTGGGGGGGGGGGGAAAGTTGGGGGGTTGGATTTTGCTGGTGGTCGGCGGTGGTGCACGTATGCAGATAAGTACAAAAGAATTGCACGTAGGCGCCACTCCTGTGCCCCAGAAATGTGTCACGCTTACATGGCGCGGACCGTACAAAGAGCAGGAAAACACGCGGCAAATGTAACAACATGAAATGATGACGACATAAGCCGCTAATGATTTTAGGCGAGGAACTGATTTCTTTTCAAAGCAATGCACTGTTTCAATCCATTCTCCAGACACATATTTCTCTTATACCGAGCCCCCTCCAAATCGCAGAGATGGCCAGTTACTGGGCCGGACGCGTGGGGGCTTACACCGTTGTACTAAATCCGGGATGTTTTTTGCAGGGGTTGCTGCTTTAACCCCTTCTGTGCTTTGCGAGGTGTTGCTGGCCCGTCCAGCACTGAAGCTGATAAATAAGCCGCGTAGTTTTCAGTAAACCTGTCAATCCCACACTGGGTGGGGTTAAGGTCAACAAACCCGCAGGTCCCAATGCATAAATATTGACTTCGAACGAGCGTCAAGTGGAGTCAGACTGAAGGCTAGAGTAGATGTCAGCTACAGAATGGTTGGGATGACAGATCGCTCGTCAATGGATTGTAGATGAAACAAAGATAATGACCGTCATGGAGAGAGCAGCATTGTATACCGACCATCACACACCGTCCAAACAGGACATAGAAATGCAACTCTCTACCAAGCGATAGAAAGGGATCCCCTGTGTAGATAGATGTTTCATGGTCGAGGAAACCTGAGTGTATGTCTCTATCCTGTAACAAGAAGTGATCGCAGGACCTAAAACCAGTCCTGTTGCTGCCCTGAAATGCCTGCTTAATAAAGTTAAAGAAAGTGCCTGGCGCCCTGTTCTATTATTGCTCACCATACCAGCTCTGCACGAGGTTCCAGCGCCCTGCGATATAGGGCACCACTGAGTATCACCTGCACACACAAGAAATCTCACTGTAGGAGATAGTGACTGTAAGCTTTCATGTGATTTAGGTTATGACTCAAATAAAACATACCCCTCTTGCTGAAAGGCTCTACATATTGCAGTATATCTCTGTGAGTACTGGTTTAGTTTATCAGAGCTTAGCCGAATAAATAGCAATTACTGTGTTAACTTTAATAAAATTAGTTAGCTAGGCAAATCCGCCCTAAAGCAGTAATCACCTCTTCTCACAAAAAGAAAAATAAATGTTATTATTATTATTTTTAGTTACCATTGAGGAGCCTATTTCTTTCTGTCTTTAGTGATGCGAATTACCGAAGATTACTTTTTTTTTTTTTTATAAATATATTCACACAGGGAATTTAAAATGGCGACCATTCACACATGGACCAAAGATCCAATAGGAACTCCCAATACCAGGGAAATCGAAACAGATGAAACATACCCCCACCCCCCAGAAATGATTGATTTGTTATAAAGACAAAACAAAAGTAGAAACAGCTGGAGAACGCATGCACGATATTTTCTTAATCTGGAGCCCCTAGATCAGTTTATATAGATAAGGAAATAAACTATTCACATAAAATGCTGATTATGGAACCAAAATACTGGAGGGCTAAAGTATGTTTAGTATAACTCTGAGATTAGTTTACCCAAAGTGTCAGTAATAAAGCTTCTCCTGCACAGGTTGCTACTGATTAGCTTTCTCATTAGATTCCCAGTGACGCTGTATCTTCAATCTCCGGCTCTGAGGAATTAATCACGGGTTGATGTCAAACACAGGCTGTAAGGCGATCACACCCGTTCAGACAAACTCGCCCACTCGAAGGGGGCTCCAAAAAATGTACATTTTTAAACATAAGAATAATCGGACATTCTTCCACAAATCCAACAAGATAATCTGCAAATAGGTTGCATGTATATCTCTGCAGAGGCGTGTGTGCGTATCGGAATCTATATCTTATGCTGTAATGTCCTATTAGCAAATCATTAGCATTAAGAAAGTTTAAGAAATAACCAATTCACAGATTTGAAATCTGTTTTCCAATGTTTAACATTTGAGGCCCAGGCACCTAATACTCAGTTAAAGTGGAGTCAATATTGCACCGGGTAACAGTTTTTTTTAAAAGAGTTATTACCGCAATTTTGAGTTGGTATTCGCCAACATTGTAGTAATAATTTACCAGGTGCGATATTTGGCCCAAAGTCGTGATGCGGGAATTAACGTGACCGTTAATAATGTGTTAATACCGCACCCCGATAATATTTCTATCAAAGGCTTCTGTAATATCTATTTTTACAGAAGCCTCTGAAAACATTACCGAACCCTGTTGGCCACATTTAGTGGCTAGTAAAGCATTTCCATGCAATGTGTTACCAACCGGTAAGGTAAGCAAGGGGTTAACCTCTCCAACCACCCCCGGGAGGCCTAACTACTTACCTTCGGGCAACGACCTTAAATATATTTAAACCATAAAACCATTGTCGCTGTGGCTACCTTGGCCCTTTCAACGGGGGCCTATATATATATATATATATATATATATATATATATATATATATATTTCCATATATATATATATATATATATATATATATATATATATATATATATATCCATATATCCATATGGGCATCAATAATAAGTACATGACTTACCCACCCCTCTTCTCCTCTTCATTACTTTAGTGCCTAGTGCTTTAATAACCGCCACCACCCCTTGCCCCCTCCCCCATGGAGGCTGAAAAAACCATCCGGGGCAACTACCCCCATCACCCACCCCTACTAACCCCAACAGGAGTGCCCCACCCCACCCCCCCCACAGAGTAAGGGGCATTAGCCTTATTATCCAAATGTGGTTGATAGAACTTTTGACCATTTAAAAGCATACAAAAATACATAAAATAAAAAATACATTGCAATAAATAATAACACAATAAAAACTAAGCCAATAAAACCATTGATCGTCACTGTGGCTACCCAGGCCATCAAAGGGGGCTTAGATAGCCACATCTGCAAACAGTGTACACCCTAAATAAATACGTGTATTTATTTACCCCTGCCGGGATGAAGGCCGGTACCGAAATATTTAATGGATCAAATAAAAAGTGCTTTATTTTTGACGGTGCGGTGTTGATAAAAATGGGGCACTTTTTGGCGATTAATACCGCATTTTTTGGTTACCGCATTTTGATGTATCCTGGCCTAAGTGTCAGGAAGGAGTTTGATCATTGGCTGTTTTTTTTTTAGCTTCCTCTGAATTAACATACACAGAATGGGGAAGGACTCCAAATATTGAACAGGATGGACCGGGAGTTTTCCTTCGGTCGGGTGTATTTTGTTACTATGCTACTGTGTCGGCGGTGGCATTTTGCTTCAGGTCAGTGTAACAAGTCCCTGTATCAAGTCAGATCTCTTGGATAACACTTATCTGATTGCACTTCTGTGAGCGGTGTCGCTGTGGCATGTTAATTATACAGTCACCCATCCAACAAGAATGAGGTTGTCATGGGGAAACCCAGAACTCCCAGGTCAGAGAGCCAGAGAAGGACAAAAGGCACCTGGTTGGCAGAAGTTGCTTGCGCTTAATGTATTGCTGAACCTACCTTCGCGATGTGGGAAAAAAACCTTATAGAGAGCAATCCTTCAACAAAGGACTTTGTGCTTCCACCATGAATGAATGGCTGTTTGTATTTCATGTTCGGCAGTGGGCCACGTTCAGGTACTATGAGCCAACAGATGATATGATGAGGGCTGACACAACAGAATGCACAAGGTGAAGAGAGCCAAGACCTTCACCACTTTCTCTGTTTGTCCTGGTTCTTATGCTAGGGGCACATATAGCAAGTACAGCTCAACCCCGTTATAGCGCGATCCGTTACAACGCGAATCCGCTTCTAACGCGATGCAAGCGTGGCTCCCAATTTTCGTATTTATGAATACTTTACAACACGATTATTAGCGTCTTAAATACTTTATTGTACAATGCATACAATTGTACATTATTTCTAACGCGATCCGCTTATAACGTGATGTGATTCTTTGGACTCCAAGCACAGCGCTATAAGGGGGTTGAGCTGTATATATTTTAAGTAGTCCTGTTAACTTTCTCTCACTGTTTACTGCATTGCTGGTGTGTTTGGCATGGAAGGTGCTACAACAGGAAAGGGAAGGGTAGAATATCAAAGCCTCGTGTTGAACTGTTGTATGGGGAAATTCCAAATGATTTGAGGCTATGGGGGCTCTGATAAATTGGCGCAAGACCACATCATTAATTGGAACACGATGGTTCTCTAACGCCATCACAAGATTTAAAAAACCAATGGGGAATATGTACCAAGGCAAAAGCGGAGCAATTCTGGGACAAAAACATTGCTCCAGATTTATGAAATTAAAAAATCGTATTGATTTCAATGGGATTTTTATTTTATTTTATACATCTGGTGTAGAGTGTTTGCCTTTACATATGGGCCATAGTCCCCTGTGCAGGCAGCGTTGGGTAGATATGCGCCAGTGATGGAAGAGACAAGAATTCTGGCAAAAATCTAAACAAACAATCTAATTATTATGGACATATTGCTAAAAACACAATGGACCAAAGGACTTTTAGTGCAGTATTAGATTTTAAACTGTGTGTCAGCCCTTTTACAAACGACGTCTTCATGATACTTTTGGAGATGGTACAGAAGTGTATAAAATCACGTATGTTTGTTATTAGCATGCGGATTGAATGGAAGATGTGGCACCTTTTGGCAGACCAACGCTCGAGTTCTTCATAGATGAAGGTATAGTGCACACTTCAACAAGAAACCTTTTGAGGCATAGAAATCTCTGTAAGATATAATTTCATCTAGGAAGAACGATCATGTTGGTCGTCTAAAAGGTAGCGATGGGTGAATCCGCCCAAAATCCGTTTCCCGGATTTGCTAGAATTTTCCCCCCAAAAATCTGTTTCGCGGTGTGAAATCCGCAGACGGATTTTTTTGTCGGTTTTAATCCGCGCGGATTCATGAAAATCCACTATTGGGTTCAATCCGTTGACGAATTTGTCGAATCCAATCCGCTCATGGATTCGTAAGAATTGGATTCTGCTAATCCGTCCACGGTCTGCGGAATCCGTGGAGTGTATTGGTAATAATAATGCAAAAATTCAGCAAAACGCGAATCGCCCTTTTTGAGACGGATCCGCGGAAATCTGCGGAACAAAGGAACCGGACGGTCTGCTGGGATAAAAATGTATCGCAACCTACAAAGGTCTCTGCTTTTCTCCTGAACAAATACAGCTACAGGAGGGCTCCGGGTATACGGCGGGTTCCGTTCCAGGGGCCCGCCGTATAGTGAAAATCGCCAGAAAGCGGATCTGGCGATTTTCAGTTGTTTGCATGCGCAAATCGGCATTTTTGCCGATCTGCGCATGCGCGACCTATGGTCTGCGCGCGCAAACTACAGTATGCGCGCGCAAACTATGGTCTGCGCATGTGCGCCGGGCGCAACCGCCCGTTCTGCGCATGTGCGACTTAGGATCCAAGATGGCGGCCCCCTTCTCGGTGCCGCCGTATCGGCGGATCGCCGAGAAGCGGGGCCCTGCTGTACTACAACTTTGAACTAAATTACCACAATGTTCCAGGACATCTGTGACTTTGTATCACATATTCTACAACTTGTAAAGAACAGTGTCCTGCATTGTCGGTGTCATATAAATAGAAATAAAGGCATAGACTGCACATTCATACAACTAAGGCAGGGGAGCGCAAATTTTCCCCGCTGCGCCCCCCTGCCTGCTCCTGTCCCCCTCCTTACCTTGTCTTTGGCGTCATTTGGCGCGTCGCCGAAGACCAGGTAAGGGACGTTGCCTTGGGGGGAAGAACGCGGGGCCTCTGCAACCGCCGTGCCCTCCTGAAAAATTGTGCGCCCCCCAGTTTGCGCACCCTTGAACAAAGGCACTGAGAATATGGGTTATTGTCAGACATTATGCCAGTGTCTCTTCAATCATCAATTAGATTGTAAGCTCTTCGGGGCAGGGACTCATTTTCCTAATGTTACTTTTATGTCTGAAGCGCTTATTCTCACTATCTTCTATATTATTATGTCGTGTATTACTGTTGTGAAGCGCGATGTACATGAATTACACCAAAAACAGACATACATACATACATACATACATACATACAAGGGGAAGCTATGTATGCACATTTCTTTGGCATTTAGCAGTGCAAAGTTAGGCAGAAGGTTTAAAAACTCTACACCTACTGTATGAAGTACTTTCTAGTTCACATAACAGCTCCCACCATTCACATAGTAACCCTCCATGCAGCGCACACACATGCACACACACACACACACACACTTCTAAGGCCCGTTTTATAGTGACGGGTGCGTGGAATTTTAGTTGGCTGGCGTTAGTCTCCTTTCTATAATGGCGCCGCGCGCACGGCCGGGGGGCTTGGAGCGGAGCGACGAGGGAGATCATGAAGAAATTAATGATTTTGCGCCGCTACCGGCGCTGTAGTGTGTGTGTGTGTGTGTGTGTGTGTGTGTGTGTGTGTGTGTGTGTGTGTGTGTGTGTGTGTGTGTGTGTGTGTGTGTGTGTGTGTGTGTGTGTGTGTGTGTGTGTGTGTGTGTGTGTGTGTGTGTGTGTGTGTGTGTCTCAGTCAAAGTTAAATAAATAAAAAATATTTTTGCCGCGCCGAACAGCCCAACGTCCGGCGGGGATACCACCGGAGGCCATGTCCGGTGCCGGGGGGAGAGAGAGGCTGGGCCTCCTGTGTGGCTGTGGACCTAGCGGCACCCACAAAAGGCTTGGCGGGTGCCATGGTGCCCGTGGGCACCGCATTGGGGACCCCTGCTCTAGTTGGTCCATTGCAAAATGCCGCAGCCCATGCTGGATGTAAGACTCTGGGAGATGAACGTATAACAGAAAACCTCTCGGGGCAGGACACGGGCACGCGGTAAAACCCCAGCTCTCTGCTACTCCGAGGCGTAATATTACAACTACATCTCATCGCAATGCTCTCGGGATTAACCCTTTCATTCTGCAATGCGTTGCCGGCCCCTCCGGCAGTAACGTTGCTAAGGGGATTTGACTGCCTTCTCCCCCTAAATGGCAACCCTAATGGATCTCCTTTATATTATAAAACACTGATTTACCTCCTACTGCCAATCTGTGGAGTGCGGACAGTGCCACCTGCACCGATACATTGGCACCAGAACAGGGCCAACTCACAGTCCTCAAGGGCAAACCACCAGCTCAGGTTTCAAGGATATCCCTGCTTCAGCACAGGTGGCTCAAACAGTGGCTCTGTCTTGTGTGGACCGGAGTTAGCCACCTCCTGCTCTAAAAGCTCATTCGCCTATAATATATATTATCTCTAACGGTGCATGCAATGTCTTGTATATAATATATACCTCTGTTCATAAAATGGCAATGACATGTGACCCCCCAGTTGAGCTCCCAGCAGGGCAGATTGCCGCACTGTGCTAGGGCTCCCAGCCCCGGTACAGCAGGCAGGGAAAGGGTTAGCAGCACCGCTCCCCCGCTGAGAGTGTCCCTGCTGCCAAGGACACCTCGCATTAGCATAACAATGCCCAGGTCTGCTCCGGGAGTGAGAGGAGTCACACTTTATATCGCTGCTGGTTGCTACGCGGCCCGTGTTTGCTCATGGCATGCGCGTGTTTACCTGTGGCATGCAGAGCATACCTGGATAAGCCCAGCCTGCTAGTGATCCTATCGCCTGCCCGGGGTCCAGGCAGCGCACACCGCCAGCACTTTCACCTGCACGGAGAGAGCAGGCAGGGCAGGGGTGGGGGGAGCACATCCCAACCTGCGGGATTGCTACAGAGAGGTTTGGGCTGCAAGATCCAGGTACATTTTATCCGGAGCTGGGTGTGTGACATGCGGAGGGACGGCGCTAGTGCCATGAAACCGCGCGTAGTGGAGATGCACGCTGCACTTTCAGCTCCGGATTCATGGGATGATGCTGAGCTTTAGCCTTAGCTCCCGTTCAAGTGGCTGAGCTGGGGAGTGCTATAGCTCAGCACCCTTCTGTGAATAGGAGTTAAGGTGTGATATAGCTCAGCACCCTTCTGTGAATAGGAGTTAAGGTGTGTTATAGCTCAGCACCCTTCTGTGAATAGGAGTTAAGGTGTGTTATAGCTCAGCACCCTTCTGTGAATAGGAGTTAAGGTGTGTTATAGCTCAGCACCCTTCTGTGAATAGGAGTTAAGGTGTGTTATAGCTCAGCACCCTTCTGTGAATAGGAGTTAAGGTGTGTTATAGCTCAGCACCCTTCTGTGAATAGGAGTTAAGGTGTGTTATAGCTCAGCACCCTTCTGTGAATAGGAGTTAAGGTGTGTTATAGCTCAGCACCCTTCTGTAAATAGGAGTTAAGGTGTGATATCCAGCACCCTTCTGTGAATAGGAGTTAAGGTGTGATATCTAGCACCCTTCAGTGAATAGGAGTTAAGGTGTGATATCTAGCACCCTTCAGTGAATAGGAGTTAAGGTGTGATATCTAGCACCCTTCAGTGAATAGGAGTTAAGGTGTGATATCTAGCACCCTTCAGTGAATAGGAGTTAAGGTGTGATATCTAGCACCCTTCAGTGAATAGGAGTTAAGGTGTGATATCTAGCACCCTTCAGTGAATAGGAGTTAAGGTGTGATATCTAGCACCCTTCAGTGAATAGGAATTGTGCTGTAGCTCAGCACCCTTTAGTGTGTCTGGGTTTTAATGAGAAGTTTGTGTTTGAAACAAGAAAGCAATGTTCCTTTAGAGCAGGGGTGGCTAACTCCAGTACTCAAGGGCCACCAACAGGTCAGGTTTTCAGGATATCCCTGCTTCAGCACAGGTGGCTAAATCAGTGGCTCAGTCTTCGACTGCACCACCTGCACTGAAGCAGGGATATCCCATAAACCTTACTTGTTTGTGGCCCTTGAGGACTGGTGTTGCCCACCCCTGCTTTAGAACAAAGTGCAAATGTCCTAAAGATGTTTGAAGGCAAAAACCATTGTTACAGATGTTTTAATGAGGAATTGATATTGATTCCACTGGTATTTATTTCCTTTGCCACATACAGGTGGTCCTCACTACCCGTCGTTCCGTTATCTGGGGAACGGATTATTTTACGTCGGATAATGCGTTCTGCGGAACGCTTTATCCCACGTCAGAACGCATTATCCGACGCTCACCGCCGCGGATTACCATTGGATCCGCAATCCAACGTTTTGCTATCCGAGGGCAGTTTGCGGGGTGGGTTCCATCGGATAACCGAGGACCGCCTGTATAAATGGTGCTGTACTTTACCCCATATGTGCACCTCGTTTGCTTTCATACCTATGCCCCCATCCATATAAGGTGTGTTCATGTTACAGAAGGGAATAGGTTATTTGTAATACAAACCCCTCTCTGATGCTTTAAATTGGAATTACAAAAGATGGAGATTATATGTTGTCCCACTAAACATTAAAACAGTGTAACCTGCAGATAAATGTCCATGTTGAAAATATTGATAACTTGGCAACAAAAAATGTCAGAAATACAGATCCATTTGAATTTGCCTTGTAATATATTATTGCTGGTTTCTTGTTATCACAAGAGGACGTAATATCGCATGAAAACCCCCATTAAAGTCAATGGGACTTTTATTCGGTAGCACGTCACCTGCGATATCACACCTTTCAGAATAAGTGTGTGTGTGTGTGTGTGTGTGTGTGTGTGTGTGTGTGTGTGTGTGTGTGTGTGTGTGTGTGTGTGTGTGTGTGTGTGTGTGTGTGTGTGTGTGTGTGTGTGTGTGTGTGTGTTTAATATTCAGTATATAATATGGACATATGAAAGCACAATCAAGATGTGCTATGTAACAATTTCATAATTAGCATGATGTAAGAAGGAATTGGCAGAAACAAATAGGGATCTCTTTATTAAAGTCTCCCGCTTGCAAAACGTGGGCAAAAACAAGGCAACAAGGAAAAGCTTTCCAGTTGAAATCAATGAGATTTTCTTCTTTGGTTATTCTAGACAGTATTTTTGTTCTAATTTTGCAGCCTGAAAGACTTTGATAAATACCCCGCCCACCCTCCCATCAAATGTGAACTATAACTCATTATTACTATTATAACCGGAAAACGTCTGTGATTTACAGTAGTGTGATCACGAGATCAGAAAATGGTAACGTGCATTTTAAGAAAGTCCTGTAGTAGGACTAACACAATGTCATTTAGGATGTTATACAAATAATATAAAAAATATCAAGAATTGAGTATTGGGCGATACATTTTTATTTGGACGAACGATTGATGTAATAGGACAAGCTTTCAAGAGTTCTCCTCTCTTCTTCAGGTCGAGCGTTAAGGGAGGGGTTCGCCTATTCAAATCAGACAGGCATACCAAGGAGTTGTTAATTAGCTATAAGTTGCAGATGGGGTTAAAATTGATAGAAGGATTCAAATCAGATAGACAGACCTGTGAGAGGAAATGAAATCAGAATGTTAGTCCAGGTATTCAGTATGCATCCATGCTTACAGGTATTAAAAGATATAGAAAACATCCACAGATGATAACTCCAGTATTAACTCCACAGACACTTTTTATGTGACACTTAAGATGTTTCGCAGCCAACATGCACCATGTTGAATAAAAACATTTCTAGGTTCTGAGAAATGCAATGTCTGGTATTTCTGTGAATAGCTTGCTTTCTCCGGGCTCTGTATGTGTGCACTGTTCCCCTCGGCAGTGAGCAGGGCCGGCAGAACCATGCCGGAGCAGGCATTCAGCACCCTAAACTTCGCCCCGTACTCGTGCGGCTCTGGCCCACTGCTGTACCTTATGTGCCGCCTGCAGGGGCTGCGAGGTGAGTGCCGGTACCTCGGGCCTGCTCCCAACTCACACCCCGGTCCGGAGGCCCCGGGGAGCCGGTGACAGGCAGTGGCACTGTGCTCCTGGGCAGCCGGTTTGCACATGCACGCCCTTTGGCTGGCGTGTCCCCCGGCAGTGATCAGGACCGGGATGAGCGTGGCGGAGCAGGCACACGGAACCCTGACGTTGGCGCCCGCACTCGTCCAGCTCCGGACTGGTGCTGCACCGCACGCTCCAGCTGCAGGAACAGCGAGGTTAGTGTGTGCGGAGGCTGCGGGCTCATACCTCCGCCGTGCTGGCAACTCATACCACGGGCCAGAGGCCCTGGGGAGCCAATCACTGACAGCGGCACTGTGCTCCCACTGAGGCGATTTTAGAATGTGCGCCCATTGGCTCGCGTGTCTGCGCATGCGTAGTACTAGTTCAGGCTGATTCTGCACATGCGCACTCAGTCACTTCCGTTATTTTTTTCAGTTTTTTCCCCTATCAGATTTTTCGGGAAGCCAGTGCCACTAAAGAAGTTTCACTTCAAAAAGATCACTTTGAACTAGTTCACATTGTATCTGTGGTTCTAACACCGTCACCGTCACAGCAACACAGTGTAGGGAAAAAGGGGAACTAAATCAGAGTAATAGTGTCACACACCGATTACTGTTACAAGGACTGGCTGGCATCAAAATGCCTGGCTGTAAATGACACTTGCGTATCATTGATTTGTTGTTCTTTGTTATTTGATACGTTGATTGGCTGATTCTCACGAGCTGAGCTACAGCTGATCTAAATTTATCCTAAGCCATTGTTATATTTACTGCGGTTTCACTAATTGTTTATTGTGTTCAAAGCGGACCCTGGAGTATACACAGGTGACATAACTAGTCCCAGAGCTTCTACTCCAGCCAAGAACGTGCTCCGGGAAGAAGAGAGATTTTAATATGTTGCCTGCTGCCAGGTGGAGAAAATAAGGCAGCACACAACTAGCAGGGAGATATATATCCTGTATATCAGACTATCATATATCAGGAAATACAGAGGGGAAAACAGAGAAGAAATACAGAGCACAGAGGGGGGTTATTTGCTAAAGTCTACTCAAATGTAGATGGGTCATATTGAATAATTAGTTACACCACATCCATCAATCATTTCGTCGATGCTTACACTCCAATCCAAGGGCTACATGCACACACACACACACACACACCACCTGTACACATACATATATATATATATATATACATATATATATATACATATATACATATATACACACACACACACACACACACACACACAACACACAACACACACAATACAACTATACACAATGTACACTCCTGTTTATATAAAAATAACATATTTAAGAAGCAAGATAGGATAAGCACTCAAAATAATGTGTTCCACTCACACATTCCTGCTTGGGGGTTTGGCATATCACAGACTCACTCTCTCTGATTGGAGCAATGCTGCAAGGTGTCTCAATGTGTGTCTCACGGGAACGGTGAAGTCATCGACCCGTTTTCTCAATGAAGAAACTAACATGGTGTAGTACAGGGGTGCGCAAAGTGGGGGCGCTAGATTTTCTGGGGGTGGGTGCGGCTGTTAGAGGCCCCGCGCTTCCCCGAAGGCATTTAAAATAAATGCCGGGGATCGGGTGAGGCCTTTGTAACTTCTTAACTTACCTTGGTTCCAACGATGCGTCTCCATGGCAACTGACGTCAAATGATGCCGCGGGGCCATGTGACATCATTTGACACCGGAGCCGTACAGTGGGAGTGCGGGGGGGATGAGCCAGAGGGGAGAGGGAAAGGGGGGCGCATGAAGGTAAGTTTGCACATTTAGATTGACACAAGGGGGTAAAAATACACACAAATATAATATATGTAATTAGATTATATTTGTAATCTAATTGGGATCATGACTACTTGATTCCAATATATAAATGATTGGAATCCACCGATTAATTATATATTGGAATGGATTCCAATTGGATTACAAATGTCCCGTATGGACAGTTGCGTAGGATAAAGCACAACTGTACAGAAGAGAGTATAGATGTCAAACAATCAGAGATTATTATCAACAAATTCAGGGAACGAAACTATAGTGAATCTACTATCAACAAGGCGATATAAAAAAGACAAACATGGTACAAAGGAGTGAATTTATTAGCACCAAAAGTAAAGTTCAGAATGATCAACAAAATAGGTTCAACGTGTCTTTTATACTGAATATAACAGAGAGGCCATGCAAATTAGGAACATTCTGTACTAGCATTGGAACATTTTAAAGAGGGACCCGATACTCAAAGGCCACCTCCCTGAGAAAGCCAGTGTGATCTTCAGTAAAGCACCTTATCCAAAGGGCCCGCCAGCCCCTACCTCTTTTACAAAGAAAATACTAATACTTCCTGTTGGTAGACCCAAAGGCTTCTTTGGTTGTTTTATGTGCAAAGCGTGTATATAAAGGATCATGAAAATGTTTTATTTCAGTTCCAACCAAACCGGGGAAGTGATTTCCATAGAGAGCTATATTAACTGTAAGTCTACATTTGTACTCTATATATTGGAGTGCCCGTGTGGCCTCCCATGCATGGGGTGTACCTCTAGACCCTTACGGGTCTGAATTTTGGAACACCTAGGCAACATCAGGAAGGGTGTACATACACACCAAGTCTCAAAGCACTTCAGTACACACCATCAGTCTGACCCCATATACTTATCCTATAAAAGGTATTGAACAGGGCCCAGTAAACTGGAGAGGGGGAGATAGACTTAACCAGTTGGCAAAACGAGAAACATTTTGGATATACAAAATGCACACATTAATGCCTAATGGACTAAATGTGGATATTGATATTGGGGCTTTCATTATCTAAATAATCAATTCCAAATGTAAATAATTCTTATCATCATGAATTCATATGAAATCCCATCGTACTTAAGACACTTTTCTTCTCTCTAGGGTATGTGAGATACGTTTATATTTTTATATGGGAAATACCCCCCCGAAAAATTACATTTTTTTATTTAAAATAGTTAATAAGTATTATAATTCAATATTGTAGGATATATGCATCAGTGCAGTTCACGTACTCTTGCCCTTGTTTTTCCCTTGCCTGTGATTTGTGGTCATCACTCCTGGTAACTTCTGCAAAAATCCTCTTGCTTGTGTGAGAGCGCAGACATGTCTGTTAACCTCTTCAGAAATGGAGACCTTTTCAGTACCAGACTTGCATGCCCGGAATCTAGCTACGCTATGTCCAATGTCAGTGTCCACGCATATAAATATTTGTACCACACCCAGTGTCCTTGTAAATAGACGCAATTGGCTTCACCATGGGCAGAAATGGTTGACACTGTATCTCGGGGGTCAGTGGCATTGTTTCGGGCCCCTCCAGTGTTTGGCCAGGGGCAGAGAGAGGTGTTAACCGAAGTTGGTGCCGTTCCTTCATTAAGGACGGTGGCACATAGTGTTATTATTACTGTTACGTGTACATTACGTGTCTGTTGTGGGGAATTGCGACTGGTGTCAATATTTGTTTATAAAATGTTTTACTGGAAAAAAACACATTGTTATCAATCTCTTTTTTGTGGCTATGTGAGTAAAGGCACTGACTCTGAGAACACTTAATGACACTGAGTTTGAAGCAGGGGGAGTCTGGTTCAAATCCTGGTGTCAGCTCTTTGTGACCTTGGGTGAGTCACTTTATTTCCCTGTGTTTCAGGCACCCCAAACATAGATTGTAAGCTCACCTGGGCAGGGGCTGTGTCTGTAACATTCCTATGTGCTGCGTACCACACGCTATACTGTGATTGTGACGCGCTATGAGTCCTATTGGGAGAAAAGCATTATATGAAATAAAGTTATTATTATATAATGCGATTGGTGATTGGTTTTCAGAAGTTTCTTCTGTTATTTATTTATTTATAAAATGGTTTACCAGGAAGTAATACATTGGGAGTTACTTCTCGTTTTCAAGTGTGTCCTGGGCACAGAGACAAATACATGGTTTCATTAAGTAAACGCGGTTATACATTATGTTCTTGGCTGGTGACCTCATAAGCAGTAAAATGGAGTCATATATGTCAGACTCCGCAAGCCTTGGCACATAAGAATAGGGACCCTTTATTTGCTTCAGTAATGTCTTACCCAGGGTTATAAAGGATCGAATGGAGATAATAATGTATTCACTGGTATCCTTCATTCCTAACGTTCCATGTATGCTGCTGGAAATCCTTTATACTAATGTAATGTTTGTGTGATACAATTGTAACGCTCACCTGAATAGTTGCTTTCCAGTTGTAGCTTGTGATTGACTAGTTGAGTTCTGAGAATACATTGGCAGGAATTCCGTGGAAAAACTGCGTGTGATTGGTCGGTGGGAGTAGTTTTGATTCTATGTGGAGTCTGGTGGAACTTGGGCGCTGATTCCCATTGGCTTGAATAAGAGTTTTCTGCACTTTATAGAATAAGTCACACCCTTAGTGTGTCCGTTTGATCTCACACTATGGCGGGATACAGAACTTTGTTGTAATGCATTTTGAAATGTAAGTCTGAATATTTATTTAATGGAATGTGGTGTTCTTTCAGAATTGGACTGTTTAACCCATTAGGTGACTTAAGACATAGCCACTACTCCATTGGGTCTGTCTCTCCTGGGGCCTAATGGCGTAGTTGCTATATCATGGCCTTGTGCTCCTCGGTTTACTGGGGAGATTGGGTTCTGCGCGCATGTAATGCACACAACTCCACCTGTCACTCTGGGAAATTGAGAAAGAGGACTCTTCTTCTTCCGTTTCTGTATTAAGTCACGCCGCGGTAACGTGATCACTCTAAGAAGTGTCACGTAATCTTGATGTGGCTGTGGCACCCTAATGCTGTGGCCCCTCCGGCTCCAAAAAGGTTAAAGCAGCAATCTCCTCCAGACCCACTGTTTCTTTCTTTTTTTGTTGTTGACAGGATGGGGACCATGTGATCCCCAGAGCTGAGCTGTGTTATTCTCAGCTCCGGCAATCCCCCAGTTCCCAAGACCTTTACTGGTAAAGGTACTGGAATACTTCCTGGTTTTGCGCTGGGTTTTTAAATCGCTGTACAACAGGAAGCCACAACGAGTGATGTTATATGTTGTATTGAACAAATGAATATATATATATATACACACATACATATATATCAATACATAAGCACTGGTAGACATAAAGTGTAACAGTGAGGCTACCTAAGCCCTCTCAATTTGAGCCTTGTCAGCCACATTGGCACAGAAGGGGTTAATGAAATAAATACATATTCCTTACCCAATCCACATAGAAGGGTCCCATTCCCTTCAGAGTCTTGGGCGCCCTGGAACAATTCCATAAAAAGACCCAACCATAATAAAAAAAAACATAAATACAAAATATCCCACGCCCCGATTTTGCCTTAAATAAAAAAAATATCACGAACAAAAATAATCCAAGGCCTGATGGCCCAAGAAAAAAAAGCCAACAATAAACCCACCCAAAATATTAAGAAATCTAAGACAGAATGGTCTATTTGTAATCTACAGGCATCTGGGCCGGTCAACAGAGGCCTCTCAACTTGCTTGAAGCCCTCAATCCTCTGTTGATTGAGTTTGTTAGTTACATTTTTTTCCCTCATCTTCTATTTTAACGCGACGCTCATATCTCTCTGCGCCGACGACTGGTAACTTGTATCGAGTAATAGGAAAAGAGTGCGGGGAGCGCAGAAAATAAAATTACAATAAAAAATATATAACAGTACTAATGTGCTGTAATAGTCAGTATGTAAACCTCAATGGGATGGGGATAAAAGACTAATGAAATGCACTCAGACGTCCAAGTGTGAGCCAATATCCAAATATGTCTCTGGTGTGTTAGAAATTAGTAGCCAGGGGCCTTGGTTACACCCTCCCTCTGGTTAAAAATCCCTCACGACTACGCATGAGGACATAACATCACACCGCCATATATTATATGCAATAAACATACAGTGGCATATACAGCATAACTGTAACGGGTGCTCACCACAAATAAGACGGGACCACGAGGCTGAGGTGGGGATGTTGGTAACCACCGACCTACAACCCGGGCAAGCACGTTCGGAGTGCAGAGTGAAGGTCGTGTAGCCGGGTCAGGGTAGGAGAGGTCAGAATGGTCGTGATACTCGCCGTGGTCTGGGGTTGGAGAAATCGAGTAGTCGTAGTGCATAGCCGGGGTCCAGGAGTCGAGAAGGTCGAAGTCCAATTGCAAGCCGAGGTCAGGGGTCAGAGAAGGCGGAGGTCCAGATACAAGCCGAGGTCAAAACATGAGCAAGAGAAACAAGACAAGTACAGGCAAGGTAATAGCAAGGCAGCAGGGTGCTTTTGGGGCAAGCACTTCGTCACATAAACAGAGGTTTATGCTCAGCCAAATTGGAGGAGGATTTGGTGAGTATAAATAGGGCAGGTAGCCAATAGTAGGTTAGTACAAGGCTGCAGGGTTATGAATGAGAACCGCCTCCTCAGATGAATTCAGTCCACCGACAGGCAGGGGCAGGAAGGAGAGCAGGTGCAGAATAATTGTTGAAAGCCAGACTTCTCAGGGCCGTGCTGGGCCTGCGTGTAGCTTGCGTGCGATGCGCATCACCCGTGATTTCACAGGGGCGGAGCCTGAGCGCGGTACGTGCAGTGTCCCCCAGCCTGGTAGCGTGACGCATGTCACCCGTTTCGTCACGGGACGCATCACGGGGTAGATCCTGAGCATGGAACATGCAGTGTCCCCCAGCCTGGTAGCGTAACACGCGGCACCCGTCTCATCACGGGACGCATCGCGGGGGCGGAGCCGAGGCCCAATCCTCATAACATAGGCATAACGTGTCCCGTCCCTGTTTGGATGAACATTCATGAAAAGAGAATATACTTCAGCGCACGGAATCAATGGAATAGAGAACCCTATGTCTCAGAGGTCAAGGAATTCCAAATAAGACCTCACCCTAGATGTGTGTTGTAGAAATAAAATTAATTTTAATAAAAATGAAACAAAAACTTGATACTTAAAAAACAAATTGTCCCCGCTGGGTGCAAATTACACCAACACAATATTCAGCATTTACACTAAAAATAAAACATTTAACCAGGTATATGCTTCTAAAAAAGCAGGCACTTTCCACTTTGCAAAGTATCCCTGATGTACATATATTTACTTGCACGCATATATATAACCATTAAGATTGTTTGCAATGTTAGTGACCTCTATGGTATGTACGTCCTCCCTGGGGGAACAAAAAGGGCTATTTGATCCTTTCGGTGAACCCCCTAGGTGGTGCAAAACAGAGCCCAACACGGATGGTCACTAATAGCTGACTCCAAGGAGAAATCACATAAACATGTTATATCACTGAGACCAATGAAGTCCAGCTGATGGTATATGACAGTCGATTTTGTTACTGAGAAAAAAGTAGTAATACTAAGTTTCTTCTTTTTGGGGACGCTGTAAAAAATGCTCAGATTAAAATAGGTTGGTATAGGTGATAATAAGAATAGTCAATCTTTTCCGTGCTTGTAATATATGTGGCTGGGTAAGAGGGAAGAGGTAGTAAGGCAATGGAAATACAGATCTCTTGAGGAGATATCTTACACACTGTTTGCAGCTCTCACTGAGTGGAATAGTGGATTGATGTGCATACACAGGTAAATTATATACGGGTATTATCCCTTCACCTGGAGCATTTCTGGCTCTTCACACACATTTAAAGTTTTCCACAATTGTGTTCGATCTCTCAGCGGAGAGTTGTTATGACTCCACTCACCAGGTGCAGACAGCAGTTACCTGCACTGAGTATCTGTGGGATACTGCAGGTAGAAGCCGTTCCTCTTTGTTCCTCGTCGCCTTTGGCTTAGTCGAGTGGTTGCTGCACACGTCCTTGGGGTACTGCAACCCACTGGGTGCCCCACTTTCTCCTCTGCTGCCGTCCAGTGCGGTTCTCCGTCCGCAAGTGTCTTTAGCGATCACGTGGTACGCCTCCAAATGGCACTGCTCGCTTGGTGTCTCTGCGTCTTGCGCCTGCGCCCTCTACCTCACATCTCTTACTCCAGCCCTCCCCCATCGATCCTGTGGTTTCCACAGTGTTAGGAGTGTTGACGCCAACAGAAGAGTTGAATAGATGTGTCCTCTTTCTCTCACATACACCACTTCTTCAACTGGTTGCAAGTTGCAAGTTTCTGTATGATTAACCCTACGCGTTTCTCCCGTCAAGGGCTTCGTCAGGGGTTGTATTTCGCTGTATTTGAATGACTCCACTTTATAGGTGCCAATTTCTGTACTCGCCCATGTTCTTAACAGGCTGAAGATGGTTAATTAGCCTGATTAATGAACACAGTATGCACACATCCTATATTATAATTTGACATCCAAAACTTGCAACTTGCAACCAGTTGAAGAAGTGGTGTATGTGAGAGAAAGAGGACTCATCTATTCAACTCTTCTGTTGGCGTCAATACTCCTAACACTGTGGAAACCACAGGATCGACGGGGGAGGGCTGGAGTAAGAGATGTGAGGTAGAGTGCGCAGGCTCAAGACGCAGAGACACCAAGCGAGCAGCGCCATTTGGAGGCATACCACGTGATCGCTAGACACTTGCGGACGGAGAACCGCACTGGACGGCAGCAGAGGAGAAAGTGGGGCACCCAGTGAGTTGCAGTACCCCAAGGACGTGTGCAGCAGCCACTCGACTAAGCCAAAGGCGACGAGGAACAAAGAGGAACTGCTTCTAGCTGCAGTATCACACAGATACTCAGTACGGGTAACTGCTGTCTGCACCTGGTGAGTGGAGTCATAACAACTCTCCGCTGAGAGATCGAACACAATTGTGGAAAACTTTAAATGTGTGTGAAGAGCCAGAAATGCTCCAGGTGAAGGGATAATACCCGTATATAATTTACCTGTGTACGCACATCAATCCACTTTTCCACTCTGTGAGAGCTGCAAACAGTGTGTAAGATATCTCATCAAGAGATCTGTATTTCCATTGCCTTTACAACCTCTTCCCTCTTACCCAGCCACATATATTACAAGCACGGAAAAGATTGACTATTCTTATCATCACCTACACCAACCCAAAAAGAAGAAACTTAGTATTACTACTTTTTTCTCAGTAACAAAATCGACTGTCATATACCATCAGCTGGACATCATTGGTCTCAGTGATATAAGATGTTTATGCGATTCCTCCTTGGACTCAGCTATTAGTGACCATCCGTGTTGGGCTCTGTTTTGCACCACCTAGGGGGTTCACAGAAAGGATCAAATAGCCCCTTTTTGGCCCCCCCAGGGAGGACGTACAAGCCTACCATAGATGTCACTAATATTGCAAACAATCTTAATGGTTATATAAACAGTATATGCATGCAAGTAAATATATGTACATAAGGGATACTTTGCAAAGTGGAAAGTGCCTGCTTTTTTAGAAGCATATACCTGGTTAAATGTTTTATTTTTAATGTAAATGCTGAATATTGTGTTGGTGTAATTTGCACCCAGCGGGGACAATTTGTTTTTTAAGTATCAAGTTTTTGTTTTATTTTTATTAAAATTAATTTTATTTGTACAACACACATCTAGGGTGAGGTCTTATTTGGAATTCCTTGACCTCTGAGACATAGGGTTCTCTATTCAATTGATTCCGTGCGCTGAAGTATATTCTCTTTTCATCTATACTTTATACACATATGGGAATTGAAGACTCCCTTTTAATATACATCAGCAGCAGGCAACATTCCTTTTATATAGTGAAAACAAAAACCATTACTACCATTGTTGCAAGCTTATTTAGCACCATCTTTTTTCCTTTCTGGAAGAACATTCACCCTAATATAGCAATACCATACCAGGTTAGTAATAATGGGCTGGATCTGGCTAACGCGCCAGTTTGCCCTCACTATCCGGCACTGTGACCGAATAGCAGCGCTTGTGTCCAGACTCCCCAATATACTCCACCCGATCAATATGAACGCTGCGACCTACCTGCCACACTTTCATTAAGTAGATAGCCCTATCTTCCCTGTAATGCATGTTGCTGCCCGTGTTGACTTTCATGAAGTCTAGTATGGCTGTGCGCACCCACTCATCCCGGTAGGCCTCTGCTGACCTCAATGATTCTGGAAGGTAGGGATAGTCATATCCTTCCTGCCTAAATCTCTGGACCAGAACTCTATTAGCTCGGCTGCTCTTGGTCAGATTGTGCCCATACGCTTGGCCTGGTAACAACCAGAAGATGGGTCCCTCCCACAGAGATTCGCGAACAGGCTCTTCTCCACCCGTGGAAGAGAAAAGACCCACCTCTATCTTTGTGCAGTGCTCCTTCATAATCTCTGCTTCCCGCTCAGGAGTGTACCTACCCTCCTCCTACCTGGTGACCTTTCTCTAACACAAACCAGGTGCGGTGCAGGTGTGGCACGTACACTCTAAATAGTGGATCCCACCAAGGCAGTGCCTCATTCCCTTCAGATAGTACAGACCGTACATTTGGATTAACCACAGCGGGAGAAGGGGCCATGGACATTCCAGGAGATACAGGTAGAGTAGACAGTGACTGGCCTTTGTTACCATAATCAGAGCCGCGGGGACTGAGTTCAGGGCTGGGGGAGCTGGCAAAATGGGCAGAATTGGACGGACTATACCCTCAAAGTCTCGTTTTGGCAGAATCGGCGGTAGTGTCCTGAGCCTCAACCTGGTAGACAACCGGATAGTTCATCCGTATTAGGGCATTTAACTGTCCTCACCCTTGAGCCATAAAAGGCACAGCCGAAGGCGTGGCAAGGCCCCCCATGCTCTGGGTGGTGGAAGGCCTAACTTTCCTTTTGTGCTCCCGCTTCCGCTCCCTGCAGTAAAAAGAGATCCCCCGTGGCAATACTCACCGGAACAGCAGGGGCGGTCGCATTGGCATTTCTTATAATGTTACTGGATTGTAATGAATCGTAGCAGTATACCACTGTTTTGTTAAAGACGATTGTTACCAGTGATACACCTTCTTCAGGGGTGGTATATCCTCTCCACGTCTCCTCCTGGCCTGCTGCATGCCCCCGCTTTCACCAGAGCGAATGGACTCCGCTTCTTCACTTCCTAAAATAGTGTGCAGTGGGGCCACGTGATTGCTCTCTGCATTTAATACATAGTACTGCAGATTCCTATAACAGCGATGGGCATGGCAAAAAATTTCAGACACAGCATTGTATGTCACCTTCTCTGCACACTCGCCGTACAATTATACGACTGGTCTCCATCCACTATTGAGGAATAAAACCTCCAGCAAGGGAATAAAACCTGAATGAAGAGTAGCCTTTCTCTGAGCGTGTATAACACATAGAGGGACAATTCTCTACTGACCAACACCTCACTCACTCACTCAAAAAATTCATTTCATATTAGTTAGAATGAAAATGTTAGTAGTCTATGCTTGATCATGTTTAATAGGTTTAGATTAGACACAGCACTAATACTTTATTAAGCCACTTTAATCACTTGTTCCACCGTTTGTTTTATAGGTCGTAGGTTGTCTTAGAATAAATGATGGCAGACATGTCAGGACATTAGCTGGCACGACTTAATGTTTTTCACATCTGATGCCAACCTGGCCCTCCTCTGCCATTCAGACGCGGTGATGGAGTAAGCTAATTCCGGGGAACGCGGACGCTGTCCTCATTATGTCAGGCACCACGTTTTCGTGCCATGCATATATTACTCTGCACAGTTCAGCGCAGTTTGTCGTGATGGGACGAAAACGTGCTGTTTCCCCGGTGTGATGTTGGACACTCTGTCTCTCTGTCAATGTTTGCTGGGGGCATTTCTTGTATGCCGCAGATTAGCAGCATTGCAAAACAACTCCAAAAATTCAATGCATGCACACAGATGGAGAATGATGTGCTGAAAAGTGTTTATCGAGTATTCATAATTGTTAAGGATTTGCTACCTTAACCCCTGCATAACTGTATCATTCTTGTGCCCTTTAAACAATCAACCTGTAAGGGAACATCTCAGATGCAATCTGAAAATGACTGATATAATATCTCAAGACTTAATGTAGATACATGCCCATAATCTCCCATGTATGCATGATATTTAGTGCGAGTAACATCTGCTTGTATCGGGTACATAGAAAATCAGTAAGAGTTGACATGTCTTCAATGAGTCTCATCCGACAAATCAATAAGTTTACTCAAAGAAGTCTCGCTGATAAAAAAAAAATCAATACTTTTCCACTGAAATCACATTTTTACTCACGAGATCCCACCTCTCGCTGGTTTTGGCCCATAGGGGGTGACATCTGTGCTGAGTATTGGAATTTTAAACCGTATGTCTGACCAGGGTCCCAATCAGAAGATCTGATTGGGTGGTGTAGTCGCTGCATCCTGACGACACGCGTATGGAGAAGAGCTGCTCTCTTAGGCCTGGGACATAGTGATTTTATCCGGGCCGAGGCGCGCTGAGGCTCAGGGAAAGCGGTGCTTTACCTGGCCTTACACAGCGCGCCGTCCGTGGGCGTGTCGGGGGCAGGTCTGGGGGCGGGCCAGTGACGTCACGGAGCTGGTTCGCCCTCATTGGGCGAACCGCTCACGTGACCGGCCCTGCGTTCCGGCGAGCGCCAAATTTGAAAACATCTTGAGACACACGGCTCAGCACGGCTCAGCCTTGCTCACAGCACTATGTCCCAGGCCTTAGAGACCCCGCTCTCTCCCATGGCAATCCGTTCCATTGCTGTGGGGAAGAGTGCGTGGGCCACTGCAAGCGCGATAGCAATTCTTGGGGGGGGGGGGGGGGGGGGGGTGCAAATGTACCCCAGCCCCCCTGGTTGCACTACGGTATCTAACACATAGTCACATTTACATAGATGCTAACGTCTGAGGAACCAAAATCGGTGACATTTTTGATAGTTACTGAAACAAATTTGCCGTTTTAAATGGAATAGCTCCGATGCGGAAAATCATCTGAAACAATTATTGCAAATGACTCCAATTCGGTGAGTTATCCGTTGAAAATGTGTGTGTTCTGGGATAAGCCCCGAGTGTTGTTTTCTGCAGTAATGAGCTTAAACGGCTGTTTCACAAACACCAAAACAATTTGGCTAAATATGTAAACTTTTTTGCGTATACCCCAATATTCCACTGATTCTTCTGTTTGGCACAATGCTGAGGGACAAGATGTTACCACAAGACGCGAGAAGTTTGACAACATTTGTAAACTGTGTTAACGTTTTGCTTTCTCCGCCAATAAAGACAAAGCTTGGATTATTCTGGTGCCCGTGCTGTGCCAACATACAGAAAATGTCATCGTGTTATAGTTTGTCAACAGGTCAACAGGGCGCCCCCTGGGCGAGCCTCCTCTGAGCTACACACAGCCTGACTGGGCTGGGGGGGGGGGGGGGGGGGGGGCGCCGGCGTGGTGGATAGCTAAACTACTCTTGTAATGTTTTATAGTTGGAACAAAATAGGGCGCAGGGCTAAAATCTTCCTGCAAAAAAATCATATTTGTAGTAACTGCAAGAAGGAGCCAGGGTACAGTGGGGCGTGGGTTAATCTTTACCCAACAACCCTGTAGGGTTAATTCCCACATGCACCAGTTATACTTTTTGTGATCTTGGGAAAATGACCATTACTTTCCATTTTGCCTTGTCTGGGTATACTTTAAAAGTAGATTCACCCTTTGGGGCCTTATTCATTAGATGCTGAAGCGGGCCTTTGCGATGTTTTTAACCAAAAATCCCTGAAAACGGCCTGAATTGCTGCCCGGGCATATATACAATTACCCCTTTAGTATCGGCTTCTGAGTAGAGCATTTTAATAAAAAGAAAAGCACTGTAGACTTTAGAAAACATCTAAACAATCTTTTTAATGAACCATTACATGTCTCCTCTGGGAGACTCTGTCCTTTTATTACCTTCTACAAACAGCGGTGTAATTATCTCGTGGGTTTATAAAGCAGTAAAGCATGTGAAGGGGAAAGACAAACATTTTAAGTAACCAATTCCTGTTGCCTTACTGTTAGGGATCTTCTCTGAATGATCTGAGTAATAACAGCGTTCAATAGAAGGGACCTTCTATACATTAGACTATTTTATAAAATGCACATATCTCCACATCTCTCCCAAGAAATCCTTTATTGAAATGTAGGCCATGTTTTTGTTTTTATAAATACAGGAATGGTACCGCAGGCCAGCGGGGACCCCCGGACGCCCATGGGGACCACCCGAGGACCCCAGGACGTGTTGGTGTTTTAATACTAGTGTATTAGGCCTTAGAGTTCTATCTGCTGCAGAGAGAGAGAGACGTCTCTCCCTGCGCAAATCTCGCCGGGAAGATTTTATTTTTTCATTTACATTTTAATTATAGTGTAGATGAGCAGGGGGTCTCCGGAGCAGAACCGCATTGATTTGAGGTCCGGGGACCCCCTGCTTATAGAGATACAGGCCCCGTTGACAGGGTCTGTATCTCTGGAAGCAGGGGGTCCCCGGACCTCAAATCAGCGCGGTTCTGCTCCTGAGACCCTCTGCTCATCTACAATATAATGAAAATGTGAAAATAAAAAATTCCCGGTGAGATTTGCGCAGGGAGAGACGTCTCTCTCTCTCTTTGCAGCAGATGGAATGCTAAGGCCTTTTTGGAGGGCAGATCCTATCGCCGGCGGGTACTCGCCATTTCTGAAAATGTTATCACAGGTATTCGGGCCTTTCTGTATACCGTGAGAGCAACACTGCCAAAAATGGTGATTTAAATATCCTGGCGATTTTTTCTATCGGACTTTACTGCATGAGGCCCATTGTTTGTTGGCTTTCAGGTGAATGGCTCCAGTGTTCTCCTTTCCCCATTGCTCTGATCTGCACAGAGCTGCAGGTACGTTGTGCTGCTTAGCAGAAAGGCACGGAAAGGTGTGGCTTGTTGATTTATCACTGAAAGCCTGTGGTTTGATCATTCGGGAAATACACCCTAAGAGCCAAAACGCACCTTGGCGTGACAGGGACTCGGCAGAATAGCTGCTAACAGCGAGAGAAACTGGATACGCTGTAATCTACCCACACAACATTCACCCATTCAGCGAAGTATTGACATACACGGATTAGTAAACACAGGGCTGCTTTTTATAGGGGTTTCAATGATAGCTTTTCTAGGTCTTACATATGTAGAGTTCATACACAAAGCACAACGCAAACAGGCACGTCCAATCACAGCGTGTATTTTCTGCGCAAATATATTTCACGCACTCCCAGCAAGTTAGTGTATTTCTGCTCACGCCAGCAGTGAAGAAGTAACACACACTACTCCTCTCGTCAGGGGGAGGCACATTGAGGCAGGAACTCGCCGTGCTAGCAACATTCCACGTGCAGCTCTGTGTGCATTGTGAGTACCAGATATACGTATATTATTATTTTGTTTTGGGGTTTCTTGACATGTGACCGTTATTGTTTCCTCCGCAGTTAGCCCTTTAATACCAGTCATGTGACGGTGACACACAAGGAGAATGCTAATGAGCCTCCTAATGTAGCCACCTGGTCATAGTGTCTTTCTAAATGAAGAATTCACAAATTGCTAATAAAGTAGCAATCCCGGACAAACAAGTTTTTTGTCTTACTTATAGGGGGAGGCAGGGGGGGGGGCGGGATCACCTTGATCTCACCGACATCCATGGACCCCCCTGGTTCAGTAGTGACGAGTTGGGGGGTCAGTATTGAAGCCAATAGAAAAGCTGCAGCATGATCAGGAGATGAATTTGCGGCTATCTGCTGGTGACCCCCAGAGGCCGTGGTTGAAGTCCGGTGCCATATTTGTGGGGGGTTTGTGTCAAAACATCTGGCACCTGGGTATCCCCAGACATTGGGGGGCCACTGCACAGAACGTGGGGACCCTCCAGTTAAGGTAAGTTTTAAAAAAAAAAAAAGCAAGAAGTTCCCAGCTGAGATCGCCACTTCAAATGAATAAAATATTTTTGTAAGGACCTAGAATTCCCATTAGCTGATTTTCTTACAAAGTTTCCAAATATCTTCGTGATTCTTAAATTTGTGCAGAAGTTTCGCTCGTCCTGACTGAGGGGAATCGGTGCGAAGGAAATATCATGAATACACCCAGGTGTCATTACTCCTACTAGGACTTTAACATATAGGATTTTAAGCGCCCGTTTCTACCACATGTGGCCTCTAAATACAGATGTTATTACACCCGTTAATGTGACATACGGAACCAACGCTGGCGTGATATTAGACGCAAAACATAACAAAGCACCATTGAAACGAATGGTGAAGCGCACGTCATTTTGTTAATGGGCGCAATATTTAGCATGTGTTTTACACAATGCATCACAATAACGTGAGCGACAATGTCTGCAACATCTGTATATCACGGAATCTGTATATCACGGTATCTGTATATCACGGTATCTGTATATCATGGCCATTTAGAAACGCCGAATCCCTAGCAGCTTATCAGAGCTCCACAGGTAGGAGACTTCTTCTTGTGTACAACTTATTCAAGGCCAGGCACTGTCGGGTGTTTTTCTAATCCCATATAATGCAGGTATTTAAAGTCCTGCTTAGCAGCACATTATTATATCCACCTGTCATCCCCACATTTCAATATGTGTTGACGGATGACAGCTGAAACCTAAACGTAATCCTTAATATCTACAGATGCACCACTTAAAGGCGCAGTTCCACTAAGCAACGTGTTGGATTAACACATCGACCGTTGTGCCGCACTGAGCACTGTCCACATGGATTCTGCAATCATTGGATCAGAACCAGGAGCCTCCGTGCTCTGGGGCGCCTGTTTGTTCGAAGGGTAAAAGAGAATTTAGCAGCAACGAGCAGGCTTCACACCAGAGGAGACGATTAAAAAGCGGAATGTGTAAAGTAGTACACAGTTAACAATGCGTTCATCTCCATTCAGGCGAATACAAGTGAATGCATTGTTAACTGTGAATTACCCCATTGTTAACATATTCAAACTGGGCCATAATGAGAGAGCTTTCTCATGGCAATGAATACTAATCCCCCAATGTGCATGTTGAACGCTGTTTGACACAGGCAGGGGTGGGCAATGCCAGTCCCCAAGGGCCACCAAACAGTTCAGTCTTTAAGGATATCCCTGCTTCAGCACAGGTGGCTCAATCAGGTGGCTCACAGTTGAGCCACCTGTGCTGAAGCTGGGGCTGATTGAGCCACCTGTGCTGAGGCTGATTGAGCCACCTGTGCTGAAGCAGGGATATTATTAAAACCTGACCTGTTGGTGGCCCTTGAGGATTAGCGTTGGCCAGCCCTGGGCAAAGGGGTGTTTGTAAGATAAGAAGAAGCGTTGGGAAGCGGTTACATACACTGTTCTGTACATAGTTTTGTTTTGTTTTTAAACAAGTGTGTTCTTGCCAAGTATTTCTGGGGCCTTAAAGGTACATTTTAGTAAAAAAAAAAAATATTTTACGCTTGCATTGTGCAATGATAAATAATATGTGAAAATAATATATATATTGGCGGGGTTACAGACCTGCCTAAGACATGCAGATGAGCATACAGCTATATTTGCATATATATATATATATATATATATATATATATATATATATATATATATATATATATATATTTGTTGACAGATATTTTAGGATATCTAGAAAAGTGAATAATGCCCCAACTTCTTAAGCTCCGTTAACCTATTTAACGTGATGTTAAACCGAAGTCAATGCTCGTTAATCAATGCGCGTTAACCAGGTTTTTTTCCCGTAAAAAGCACGGCGATAGTTTTAAAGGCCGTTATTCTAAATGACACGCAAATGAGGTCACTGCAGCCTAACGGGGGGAATTACAACAGGGGGGATTACTGTACATACGGTCCAAAGTGGCTGTTTGGATAATCTTTGGATAACAATTCCCATTGACTTCGCCGACCATTTCAGACAATATAGAATAAGGCCCTAAGGCCTAGATACAGCAAACTCCAATACAGACAGAATTTGGTATTTTCGCCCCCCCCCCTAAAAAAGCGCTATTATTATGGTGTAAGACTGTAAGTCGTCAAAGGGGTACTGCTAAAAATACTAATTTTCCTTGACAGTGTCTAATAAAAATATCGGGGGCGGCAAAAAAAAGGCATGAAAAAACGCAAATGTAGTCATTTTTATGCCAATCACAGCCCGAACTTTATCGGAAGACAAAAATACGGTAGTATTTTTATCGCCTGCTCCAGGCTGGCATTATGCCTATCTTGCCCATTATATACATGGGCAAGATATCCGAAACCAACATGAAATTGGTGATCAAATAAGAACCACAACATATTGAAATACATATTAACCCACAGTAGCCAAAGCGGCCAGCTAGTCATAGGTTTCCATGGCTTGCTTACCACTAAGGGCTAAAAGGGGTTAATAGTAACATTAAAATACACTACCTGCCACCTTGCCTACCATAGTTGCTAGTTAGTTGACATGCAGTGCTTTACTAACCGCAAAGGCAAGCAAGGGGTTAAGCCCTGCCATCACGCCCGAGGGGCATAACCACCCACCCCACTGCAACTATCCCCAACACACTTCCGTACTAGAGAAGGGCATATTTTTGGGGCGGATTTGGATCCGCAGGGGATCGTCTGGTTCCTTTGGGCCGCGGACTTGAGCGGATAAATCTCAAAAAGAGCGATTCGCGTTTTGCGGACTTTGTATTATTATTACTTGAACACGCCGCGGATTCTGCAATCCATTGAGGCGGATTCTTAAAAATTCGCCACGGATTGTTTACAATGGCGTTTTTTGATGAAACGACACGGGTTTTACACCGTGAAACGGATTTTTGGGGGAAAATGCAGGAAAATCCGGGTAAAGGATTCACCCATCTCTATTCCCTACCCCTCAGTAAACCTACCCCCCCCCTCTTAAGTAGTGACCAATTGCCCAATTGGCCAAAAGTGGCTAACAGGGCTTTTGGCCAATAAAAACACAAACATGTTACTTTAATAAAAACATTAAACATACAGTAATTATAGCATAATAAACATACAATTAAACATACACAATAAAAACATTACTAAAAAAACATTTGAAACATTTGATACTGTGGACCACCCTCTTCTCTTTCACATTCTCCATACTCTTGGTATCTATAACAAAGCTCTATCCTGGGTGTCCTCTTACCTCTCCCATCGTACTTTCAGTGTCTCTTCTGCCAACACCTCCTCCCCTTGTATCAATCTCTCTGTGGGGGTTCCCCAGGGTTCTGTCCTGGGACCTCATCTCTTTACACACTCCCTCTTCATGACCTAACCCCATGTCTTGAGTTCAAATATCACCTCTATGCTGATGACACATTTTTACTTTTCAACCCCTGACCTTACACCTGCTGTACAAACCAAAGTTTCTGAATGTCTCTCTGCGATATCATCCTGGATGCCCCTCCGACAACTCAAACTTAACATGACAAAAATCAGAGCTCCTCAAATTTCCATCCAAACCTGGCCCTACTACTTCCTTCTACATTACTGTTGAAAGCACTATCATACACCCAGTAGCACAAGCACGTTGCCTAGGGGTCACACTCGACTCCTCTCTCACATTCTCCGCTCACATTCCAAAGGTAGCTAAAACCCGTAGTTTTTTCCTCTGCAAAACTACAAAGTTTCGTCCTTTCCTTTGTTGCTCGACTGCTAAAACTCTGACTCAGGCCCTCATTCTCTCCCGTCTTGACTACTGTAACCTCCTGCTGTCCGGCCTTCCTTCCTCTCACCTGTCTCTCTCACCTGTCTCTCCCTACAATCTATCTAAACGCTGCTGCCAGAATCACTTTACTCTTTCCTAAATCTATCTCTCCGTGTCCCCTGCTGAAATCACTCTCCTGGCTTCCTATCAAATCCCGTATCACACACTCAATTCTCCTCCTCACTTTTAAGGTTTTACAGTTTTCTGCCCCTCCCTAAATCTCAGTCCTAATTTCTCGCTATATACCATCCTGACTCTTGCTTTCTGCTCAAGGATATCTTCTCTCTACAGCTTTTGTGTCTAGAGCCCTCTCCCACCTTAAACCCTTCTCACTGATTGCCCCTCTCCTCAATATCCGACTAGCACCCTCTCTACCCACCTTTAAGACCCATCTCAAAACACACCTCCTTAACGAAGTATATGAGTAGCTCTGTGGCTGATACTTTTCACCTTGTACATCGACCAAATAATCAAAGGCTGTATGGCCAATTTGTTTAAAAAAAAAAAAAAATGCAAACTTATCAAACATAATGCAAGGCTTTATGGCCTAAAAACCATAAAAAAAATCACCCAAACCCCCATGGCCTAAAAAAGAAAAACCATTAACAGTAATCCAGGGCCCAATGGCCTATTTGTCACCTAAGGCCATCAGTTGCCTGCACTGTGGGATGATTTAAATTTGCATAAAAATTAATCTACTTGGAGATATATAAGTATAGGGGCTCTCTCTTCTCCCTCCACCTCTCACACCCACTTTCTTCCTCAACATCATGTTTGCCCGGATTTAGTGGACCTTCGTGAATCTACTGTTGGCCTAAAACGGCAGTTTAACAACTGGTTTATCTAAGGAGACAACTCATGGATCCTATGACAACAACAATATCTGGATCAGTCTGAAGATGTAACCTCTAGAAATGACTGTTATTTCAGCGCTTCAACCATGTATGAATCCTAGCGCCTAATTATCCCACCACTCCAATGCTGGGGAACATTGCATATAAGAGCTCAAGTCCTGACAATATAGTATTTTATCATTGTGTTCCATGATTGCAGTATGATTGACCCATGTCCTACTATCCTGATGTAGGTCCTTTTATGGACGAAACATCGGTGTTAGTTTTTTTTTAACCTTTATCATAATATTAAATGCTTATTTTTTGAGTGCCAGGTCTACTTATTTCTCTATATTTTGTTTTGATTTTAAAGAGCAGTCCCATGTATTACCAAATCAAACTATTCAGTGATATGTTTAATAGATTAAAACTTTTTCAAACCACTTTTGAGCATTTATCCTGCAAATATTTTAACCAGGAGTTTACAGTGAGTTTTACTGTCTCTAAAACCTCTTTCCCTTTGTAATTGGCCTTTACTACGGTAAGTAGTGGAAATAAATTGACATTTTTGAAATACCGCAATAGAATTCATATTTTATTGACTCCTAGGAAAAATGTTTTTTGCATCAATATTTTTTTTCAACACAGATGTGTGTGGAATGATTGATTCCATAATAAGTCATTGGACCAAATGGAAAATTGGAAGGAAAATGCAACTTTATTCATTAAATTGCAGAATTTATTTTAGTTATGTTTTTGACCAACTTCACTGGGTTTTTTCTGTGCTAAACATTGGGATACTGAGCAACATATTTAAAATCGTGTCCAGCAAGATCCCACAGAACGACTATGCTGTACATTGTAGTGGGTGCAACGTGATTCTTATTAATGACATCTCTGTTTTTCCTATTCCCAGGAAGTTACGGGAAAGAAGATAACAATAGAAGTCGTCCAGCTGAATGAAGTTTTGATATAACCCGAAACAATCCCCAAGGCAGATGGCACATAATGACTTTACTGCAGGTAACGACTGGCATTTCTCAGCGCTATTGTTACTAATTCCATATAATTGTATGGAAATTACCTAGAAATCCAAGTATGGATTTGTTCTCGGTTGAGTAAACGGGAAATACTTAACGATTTGGTAGATTTGCTGAGAGCACAAAGGCCTGTTCGTTAAACATGATTGCATGATTAAATATAATGAGTTGTATATTCACATAGTTAGAGATGCGCATGAATCAGAGTAGCGATTTATCAGTAACTGGTCTCACCTCACTAACGGCTTTAAAGGCTTTATGCGCCGCCCCTCCTTTGTGACGCTAAACCAAATAATGGAGACCACACAATGTTGGAAGAAAAGGTCACAGCTTTATTTTAACATCCGCTGTTAAAATCCAACAGCCTGCCCGCCTGCCCAGCATGCTCCATGCAAAATGGGGGGGGGGGGGGAGATCCTTGCCCAGCGGCCAGCGATTGGCCGCGCTCCCTCTCCTCCGCCCGTAGCATGTGAATGGGGGGGAGATCCTTGCCCAGCAGCCAGCAATTGGTCGCGCTCCCTCCCCCCGCCCGTAGCATGTGAATGGGGGGGAGATCCTTGCCCAGGCAGCCAGCAATTGGTCGCTCTCCATCCCCCCGCCCGTAGCATGTGAATGGGGGGGAGATCCTTGCCCACCGGCCAGCGATTGGCCGCGCTCCCTCCCCCCGCCCGTAGCATGTGAATGGGGGGGAGATCCTTGCCCAGGCAGCCAGCAATTGGTCGCTCTCCCTCCCCCCGCCCGTAGCATGTGAATGGGGGGGAGATCCTTGCCCACCGGCCAGCGATTGGCCGCGCTCCCTCCCCCCGCCCGTAGCATGTGAATGGGGGGGAGATCCTTGCCCAGGCAGCCAGCAATTGGCCCGCTCCCTCCCCCCGCCCAAAGCACTGTAAGATGGGAGGGGGAGATCCTCATTCAGCCGATGTTGGGCTGCTTCCCTCCCCCTCCTGCCCCTAGGGTCAGCTTAGGCCCAGCCCTAAAGCTGGCACCCAGCCTTTTACCAGCGTTGATTGGGCATAGGCCGGTCTGGCCCTAAAGCCGGCGCCTCCAGCCTGCCGAGCTGTTCTAGGGGCTCCAGCTGAGGGACGGACCCTAAAGTCCTCACCCATTCTCCGTCTCCTGGGGCCCCTCTGCCGGGCACTAGCTACCGTGGGGCCGACACGCCCACCCAAAGCTGCGACCTCTGACCTTAATTCTTCTCGCAAAACCCCCTTGATGTTGCTTAAGAACACCTCCAACCCCTTTGGTGATAGATGCACATAGTCCTTTCTGTGCCAGCTGCACTCCTTGATGTCAATCTCTCAGCGCTTTAATAGTTTTACCGCCGCTAGAGAGGATGAATTTTGCCCATGGCCTTATTTACCTTCTTCCTCACTTTCTCTTTCCGTAGCCCCTTTTAAAATTCGCCTTGGAATAATTACGGACCCAGTGATTACAACCTCACTCCACAGCGCCATTCAACATTCCTGTTGTAACCGATAAATCAACTCTAGTGTTTTGGTGTTGGCTGGGTCGTTCCCCCTGAGGTGTAGAAAAATAACATCCGGTTTCACCTGAAATTCTGCCTTGTCCAGAGCCTGTTACAGATCAATCAAGAACATTCCTCTCTTCCCAAGCCAACGCCAATTCCTCTGTAAACCACAGCTGCTGGCCGCACCGCTGATCCTTTGCCCATTCGTGTGCCCCATCTAAGAGGGAAAAACGTTAATCCTCTTGCATCCGCACGTAGCTGTGCCCTTTGGCCCTGATGTAACCCCCTATAGGCACTGGGTTTCCACAACCCCGGTTTCTTTATTTGCTCCGGCGTACCGCCGTTCTCAGCTGCCGCTGTAGCGGCACCGATTCTGAAGGAATGGGTACCAAATACACTAGCATCCATCCTCCCAGCGGCAAGGCACAGTCTAAAAACGCTTTGAAACTGGCACCTTGTGAGTGGTGTTGCTTCCTGCCTTAACCATGTGCTTGCGTACCGCTTAATCAACACCCCTGGGCACACTCTTCCGTTATTTGTCCATTGTGGACCCACACTCCCCTTCCCGCTTGGTCGGTTTTAGACCTGCGAACCTTGCACGCCAGAAGTAGCATTGATAATCACGCTCACGAAAACAAACCCGAACCCTGGCTTGCTTTAGATGCTGCCACTAGCTCGCCGACCCTGAGGGAGCCACAGAAAGCCGCGGCCAATGCTACTCTGAACAGACCCCTTCCAGCTGTACCGAAACATACCTTTTTTGTTGCCATCATCAATACCCCAAGCCTGTCTGGCGTTACCGGCTCCCTACCGTCGGTTCTCCTGGCTTCGCCCCTATCCCAGCCTATGAGGATTCTCCTTATTATGAAATCCTTGGTTATGTCCTTGCGGTTATGGAGCCTCAGGAAGAAAGCCAAACCTCCAACATGGCCCCAACACTGGCCCGCGTCACCCCAGCTGTCTTCTGGGCCTGAAGGAAGCCAAGGATCCGCGCGCTGCTACCTCGCTCACCCTCAACTCTGTCCTCATCCTTGAATGCTAGTCATGTGTGCCAAGCCCGGTGGTAGGTTTTCCAGGTGCGTGGGGCTAGCGACTTCTGGACCAGGTCCATTGGTCCGAAATCCCTATCTGCCAAAGGTGGCGTGGGCACTTTAGACCTGTGGCATTTGCCGCTGCTCGCCTAAATGCGATAAAGCGTCTGCTATCACGTTTAATCCCCCCGGGACATGCTTGGCGTTAAAGTTGACATTGCTGCGCATGCACAGCAGCGCCAGCCTCTGCAGCGGCCAGATCACCGGACTTGATGTTGCGGAGGGGCTGTTTACTGCTCCCACCACCCCCAGGTGATCTTACCCGAATATGATGTGTTTATTACTGAGCGCCTTAGCCCAACGCTCTACCGCCACTATGATGGGAAAAACGAAGGAAGGCGATATTCTTTATTAAACCCGCATCTATCCATGCCTGGGGCCATGGTTCTGCGCACCGTTCCCCTTTGATGTAAGCACCGGAGCCTAGTGACCCTGCCTCGTCTGAACAGCTCTAGCTCTTGGTTACTACGGCCCTCTTCTATCCATAGCTTTTTGCCATTAAAGCCCTGGAGGAAAGCTTGCCAGACACCCAGGTCTGATCTAAGTTCTTTAGTGACCCTGATGCGGTGCAGTGGTCGGGATACCCCCGCGGTCGACCTCTCTAATCTCCTGCTGAAAATCCTGCCCATGGGTATGACCCTACATACGAAATTCAGGAGCCCGAGCAGTGCCTGCATCTGCCTTAGTGAAACCTTCCTAGCACCCTTGCATTCCTGAGTAAGGCCCTTCAGTTTAATGACTTTATCCCTGGGCAGCTTAGATTCCCCGGCCACTGAATCGATCTCAATCCCTAGGAATGACAAGGTGCTGACCGGGCCCTCTGTTTTATCCTCAGCTATAGGTAACCCCATGTTTTCCTTAGTGTGCCTGAGTTCTAAGAGCCTCTTACCAAGTGAGGAATCAGGGGGCCTCACAAGGAGGAAATCACCCAAGCTATAGTGTCATACCCCGTACTCTCCATTATGCACCAGTGTATAAACTTGCTATAACGCCCCAAAAAAGGCGCTGGAAATGGCGCAGCCCATGGGGAGGCACATGTCCACGTAGTAAGTCCCTTCAAACTTGCAACCCATGAGCCTGAAAATATCTGGCTATAAAGGTAACAGCCGAAATGTTGACTATGTCCCGCTTGGCCATACAGGCCCCCGTCCCATAAGACCCAATTATGTTGATGGCCCTATGTAACGACTGGTACTGGACATGGCACGCCTGCTAGGAAGTGAGTGAATGGTCCTGCCATGCGTCCCAGGCTTACCTCCTTCTTATTTTTATCAATCACAACGTGCGGGTATATAGAGGCGGATTTAAGATTGCGATTTGCACGTGTTGTTACCAAATTGGACCCAACTGGGAGACAAAACCCTCCCTAAAACCTTCTGAGAAAATCCGCTGTCGCCTGGCAGATTTAGGCCTGAAGCCATGGCAGCATAAATTCTAATTTAATTGGCATTTCCGTCCATACCGGGGCCACTATCAGGCTGGTTACCGGTGGTTCCGTTGTTTTGTTTTGAGTGTCCCCCGTTGCAGAGTGAGCATACGTGTCGGAACTTACACTCACCACCCCTTGTGCAAGAGTTTTTATTAAAGTCCCAGCATTCTGATTTCCTGGGCTTCCCCCCAGTGGTTGACTAAATAGCCGCCCCCCGACCCCATGGCAAAGGGAGCAAATTTCTCTGGTGTTACCCGGCGAACCCATAAGTCAAGGCCCTTAGTACCGAAATTCGAACGGGGTTCCCATGTATCTTGTGCCTAAACATATGTTTTATAAGTGTCGTATATAAGGAGGTCTATGTATTTAAGGGTATTCAGACCCTCCTCTGGGTGCTTCTCCAGCAGGCAGCTGGCTAACACTAGGTAACCCCTTAGCCAGTTGTCACTGGTTTTATGCTTATTGGCGCTCTCATCGCCTGCAGCCTTTGCTGTTTGCTTGTACTGTAACCCCTCAGTAGAAAGGTCGTATACCTCCGTGAAGTTCACTTTTATTATCTCACTTTAGGTGTAACCCGACTGGAGAGAGGTCATAGCGCAGGCGTACCTGTCCTTCCCTTTCCTCGCCGACGTTGTCGTCCTTATTTTTGGGGGGATCCCGGGAGGTAGGAGAGCCGGGGGATCCTGAGAGGAAGGGGATCCTGGGAGGTGGGAGAGCCGGGGGATCATGGGAGGTGGGGGATCCTGGGAGGTAGGGGATCCCGGGAGGTAGGAGAGCTGGGGGATCCCGGGAGGTAGGAGAGCCGGGGGGATCCTGAGAGGAAGGGGATCCTGGGAGGTGGGAGAGCTGGGGGATCCTGGGAGGTGGGGGATCCTGGGAGGTAGGGGATCCTGGGAGGTGGGAGAGCCGGGGGAACAGCGCAGCCACCGGCGAGGGGACCAGGAGGCGAGCGATGGCGGCAGGGGAGCGCACGTGGCCCGCGGGGGCGCGAGTAGAGGCATGCGGCGTGGGGGTTGGGGCCGCACCGGTGTAAGGGAGGAGCGTCCCTCACCGGGATCCTGGTCCTCGAGGGAGGGAGCGTGCTGTCGGCGCGGGGGCAGGAGGAGCGGTCCCGCGGCCCTCTCCGAGGTGTAGGTACCCCGGAGTGGGAGCGGGCTGGTAGTGGGGGACAGGCATGACAGGGCCTGGCTGGGGAGGGAGGGGGCACCGGGGAGGATGCGGGCGGCGGGAACACAGGCCGGGAGGCGCCGTGGCCCGGCGGGGGTATCAGTCGTGAGGTGGAGGGACCTCGCAGGGGAAAAAGCCGAGAGGCGGCGGGGCACAGACTGGGAGGGGGCCAGATAGAGGGGCATAAGACTGGAGGGGGCCCCAGGGTGGGCGCGGGAGCGCAGTGGGCTGCAAGCAGCTGCCTGCACTTGGTGGGGGAGCTGGGAGGCCTGGGGAATGGGGAATGGGGAGAACCTACCTGCACCTCCGCGCTGGGATCTGCGTGGGGCAGGGACACTTACCGCCTCCTCCGGGGAAGCAGGCTCCTCAGGCTCATGGGTGAGGCTGGCAGGCCTCGGGGTCTTCATACAGCGGGGAGCTGCTGTAGTCATTGCGGCCTTCCCTCGCGGTCTTGAAATGGCAGCTCAGCAGCAGCAAGCGTTCCTGTAAGGTAAGGGGAAAATTCCGTTAGCTCTGTCTCTCTCCCCTGGGGCCCCACTCTTTATACCCTCTCTCCCCCTCCCCCTGCATGGGAGGGGACAAGCAGCCTTCCCCACACCGAGCAGGAAGGGGGGGGGTTTAGCCGACCCCCCCAGCTCACGCCAATCAGGACGTCACAGCCCTTAAGGAGCCTACGACCCCATGCTGGGGCCTCTGCCTCGTCATATGCAGAGCTTTTATTCAAGTATCCCTCACAGAAGATCTATGTAGAATCGCAGTGTTTTCCACTCTATTCTTTTATTTTCTATTTCTGCCTACTCTCCCACTCTCTGTATGTGACGGGGTTGCAAGTAATTAAAGCTGCTCTGTTTCAATGACACTGGTGAGCTTTATAGAAAGCAAAATAATAATAAGGTTTATTTGAACACGCTGCAATATACTGTACACGGTAAAGTTAAAATTTTAAAGTGACAATTGTTGGCATGAAAAGACTTCCTATGTCTGTTCCTGTGTTCTTCCTACACTACTTCACACTAGGACTTTGTCACGTGGATGATTTAAATCAGCGGTCTCAAAGGGCCATCAACAGGCTGGCTTTAATGGATATTGCTGATTCAGCACAGGTGGCTCAATCAGTTGTTCAGTCAAAGACTGAGCCACTGATTGAGCCACCTGTGCTGAAGCAGGGATATCCATAAAACCTGGCCTGTGCTTGGCCCTTGAGGACTGAGTTTGAGACCCCTGTCTTAAATGGTTAACAGGGCTTCACATTGCAGTGTGAATCTATTGTGGTGCCGTAACAAAACTATGTGAAGAGATTATCAACACAGCGTACCAGCCAACATCAGCAGCAACAAAGCACCATTAGTGGCTACCAAACGGTGGGCATCCTTTTTTATGATGTCAGTAGATACTGCAGCCTGATATCTTGAGATGCAGAGCGTATCCACCACTCCTGAATACCTTTATGTTGATGGTCTTGTTGGGGGATACAAGACAAGCTATCCCGGGTTGCACACGGCCCATACTGTAGGTCGTACTTCCTAAGCAACAGAATTCTGGCTGCTTCCTAATACACATTCCTCTTGCTTTCTGTTTTGTTCAAGCCAAGTTTAGAGCCTCTGTTGCTGTTTATTGTGGAAGTGTCCCAAAAATGAAACCCGGGTACAGAACTATACGGAATGGGAGCATTGACTCAAACCTGCAGCTTTGTGGGAACAGATGGGCAACCGCAGACACAGGTAAGTACACAGAGAAAGAGCTGGTACAACTGAGCAAGTTTAAATGGCTAATTGTCCCATAACAACGCATCTGACCGCAAGTACAACTTTACTGCGTCCTTCCCATTATCCGGTTTCCCCTCCCATTTTTCAGCAGCTTCTCTTCAGCCTGCGCTAAGCATCCAGGTGAAGAGGTCCTATCTATGGGGTGGCAATGGGGATGAACTTCAGAACGAAATTCTGCCCCCTCAACTGCATTTAGAGGGCAAGAATGACCCCCCATTATTGGAGACAAATGGACATCTACTTCAGCCAGCCAGTCCCACCCCAAGGAAAAACCTGTGGGAGCACGAGGTGGACAGCGCAGCTCTGGAAACGGCTCGGCTCAAGGATAAGCTGAAAAGAAAGATGTCGGAAGGCTTTGGGGCCAGAGGAGGTGGGTCAGATTGTAGCAGTACAGCTTCTCAGAGGTTGATGATGATGGTGGGAGGTATGGAATATTGATGTGCTATATTTGTAGGGTTTCTCCAGTGATGATGCACAATGATCTTTCAGTACAAATATAATTGCAACTACTAATACAACTTCATCCTTGCTAGGGGAGGCCGCAATGCATTTTATTGAAATTTTGTGTTGCAATAAAATAGCAGTAAATGGGTGGAGGCGGCTGAAGAGATATTCAGGCCTTAAAGTTGTTTTTTAAGTCTAAAAATGGTCCTGGCTGGTAATGTCTCCAGCAGATCCTCCAACATTGGGCACATAAAAATAGGTATACATTGGTTCTTCTGTCAATGTGGGATACGGGAGCTTACAAACCTGTACAGGCTCATAACACAATTAGTTTATTATAGGCAAAGATTATTTTACTAATTAAACACATTCTGGGAAAAGTAATCTCTTTGTAAGGCCTTGGTCCCGCTCCATCCGACGGCGCGCGCACGTCACCCACCAGATCCGAGTTACTCCAGAGCCAGCCCCAGTCCCTCCTCGCTACAAGGCTCGCTGCGCACTGTGACGCGTCAGCCAGCAGGTGAAACACGAGGATCGTGATCCCAAGCGGCGACGCGTCATGTGGTGCGGGAGGGAGCCAATGAGGAGGGGAGCTGTCTGGAGCTGAGGGACTCAGTTTTGTGTGATTTGAAGTATGCACTGTCCTCTGCAGCTTGGCAGCACTCCCCTCCCTCCCGTGCCCGTCTTGTAGACTGTGTGTGCTGGGGAGCTCGCGGCCAGCTCCGGCTGCTGAGCTTGCCCGGGAGGAGAGGCAGCGGCATATGCAAAGAGGGGAGGGGAGGGGGGGGGGACTGTGCGCAGAGGAATCCCGGCTCAAAGTGAAAGCAACAAGGGTCAGGCTTCAGTGCCTATTACTTTCCCCCTCCCTTCCTCCAGTGCATCTGATGTATAAAGTGGCGAGCGGAGCTCAAGCAAAGACTCCACGGAGCATACAGATCAGCTGCCTGCACGCTGCTGCCGATTTGGCCACGCCCCCCCACGCCGAAAACCGTCTCCCTAAAGACCGCATATAGCAGTGAAGTGCCGTGCACGCGCCACCTGGATGCAGTGCGGGCGCGCCGGCCCATGCAGCGGGGCCTTAGCCTAAGAGTTTTAGATTTTACATCCCGATTTAAATAGATAAATGTGTTTTTTTTTTTTTTTAAAACTCGTATTTAAACTACTGCAGTGTTGTATGTATGTATGTATGTATGTATGTATGCATGTATGTATGTATGTATGTATGTATGTATGTATGTATGTATTTATATAGTGCCATCCATGTCCATAGCACTTTACAGCAGTAGCACACGAGACATAATAGGAATAATTCATTGAGACATTCCAGTGTATAGCGAGAAAATAGTCAAGTTTACTGTTTTTTAGTAAAGATATAACTGTCACATGCTTGACCAGTACCAGAGCTGACGGAGGAGGTAAAAATAAGTGTGAGTGCAGGGATTAGAGTAGGAGCAAGAGGTTTGAGGATATGGGAGGGAATGGGGTCAAGAGGGCAAGTGGTAGATGTGAATTAAGATTAGAAGCAACACGGACTCCTCTGTGACAGGAAAAGGAGACAAGGAAGGCAGGAGGAGAGTTAGTGAGAGGTGTAGAATGTGAGGAGGATACAGAGGGGATGCTTTGGTGAATGGAATCCACCTTCGTCTTGAAATAGCCAGCAAAGTCCTGAGGTGAAATGGAGGAAGAAAAACAGGTAACAGACGGTAGTCTGAGTAGAGAGTCAAAAACAGAGAAGAAACGGCGTGGGTTGGATTTGTGGGTGTTAATCAGTGAAGAAAAGTACGTTTGTTGAGCCTGGAAGAGGGTAGAGTGGATAAAGGTTGCATGTTGCAACCAAAACGTTTAATTTCTTTGGCTAAATAAATGGTAATTTTTCAAGATCACAGTGCCCTCCTCTTCACTTCTTCCTGTGTGTTAATATATGGGGCTGTCCAGGAAAGGCCGTTTTGAGCAGGAGTTCCAGCATTTTTTTGTTACTTTATTTTGAAACAGGATAGGATAAATTTGTAGTGAAGGAAGTCTGCGAGAGCTTGAGATTTTCTCCTGCGGCATTCTGAGAAGCGAGTGCAAGAGCGGAGCATGCATGTGTGGAAGTTTAGCCGGGTTCTGGGGTTAGAAGGGGAGAGCGGGAGACAAAGAGGGGCAAGTAGATCAAGAGAGGATAGGGCAGAGTTGTCCAGGTTGCCAGAGTCTGTAGAGCGGGAGGAGCGCAAAGTGGAGTCAAGAGCCAGGAGGTTAATGGAACACAAGTATCTGCTGAAACGGGTAGATGGACGTGAAGAAGAGGAGTATTGAGAGAGTAAATGAGATGAGGTGATGGTCAGAGAGAGGAAATGGAGAAATTCGAGAGAGAACATTTTTTTTGTAAAAACCAGGTCCAGGTAGTGGCCATCCTTGTGGGTGCTGGTGCGGGCCATTGGTGAAGGCCACGAGAAGAGGTTAGAGAGCGAAAGCGGGATGCCTAAGGGAGAGAGGGGTCATCAATATGGCTGTTGAAGTCCCCAAGGAGAAGAGAAGTCGGAGGAGAAAAAGGAGAGTCAGGATTCAAAGTCAGAAAGATAGAAGGGGGATGAGTAGAGGTCGTGAGTGCTAGATAACCACCACCTGGAGAGGGAGAGGAGGAAAAAGATGGACAGTGTGAGCCTAAAAGGAAGGAAAAGAAGGAGAGGGAGGTGCAGTACAGGAAGGGTTCAGTAACGGCAGCGAGAGGAGGTGTTCCACGCCTCCACCCCTGAGATCAGGGCGTGGTGTGTGGGAGAAAGAAAGGCCACCATAAGAGAGGGCAGCTTCCAGAGTAGAGTCAGACTGAGTGAGCCAAGTCTCAGTTACAGCAAAGAGGAGCAGAGAGTGAGAGAGAAAGAAGTCATGCACAGAGAGGAACTTGTTAGAAAGCATTCTAAAGGGCACAGGAGGAAAGGAAAGGAGGGAGATTGACTGCGGAATGGGACAACTCGCCGCCGGCTGTCAGTCACCGAGGGCAGCTCTTCGCTGGTCATCTCACCAATAAGGTAAGTTATTTAGGGGTTCATTTGAGAGGTTTTAGGGTAAGGGGTAAGTTTAGAGCATTAGGGTAAGGAGTTAAGGTTAGGGATATTTATGGTAAGGGCTCAGATTATGTGTGTTAGGTTAAGGTTTAGCTTTTTAGGGTAAGGGCTTAAGGCTAGGAGTTTTAGGGTATGGAGTTAAGGTGAGGGGTTTTAGGGTATGGAGTTAAGGCGAGGGGCTTCAGGGTATGGAGTTAAGGCTAGGTGTTTTAGGGTATGGAGTTAAGGCGAGGGGTTTATGGTATGGAGTTAAGGCGAGGGGTTTTAGGGTATGGAATTAAGGTGAGGGGTATATGGTATGGAGTTAAGGCGAGGGGTTTTAGGGTATGGAGTTAAGGCTAGGGGTTTTAGGGTATTGAGTTAAGGCTAGGGGTTTTAGGGTATGGAGTTAAGGCTAGGGGTTTTAGGGTATGGAGTTAAGGCGAGGGGTTTTATGGTTAAGGTTTTTAGGGTGAAGATTAGCGTTAGCTTTGGGGATTAAGGTTAGGATTTTGGGGTAAGGGGTTAACGGTCTAGGGTAAGTACTTAACTTTAGGGGATTTTGGGGGTAAGGGGTAAGGTTAGGGGGTTAGCTTCGCAGTGAGACGGCTGACGGCGAGTTGCCCTCGGCAGCTGATCGGGAGCGGTGAGATTGCTGCGGAGGAGTGGCTATGATGAGTTGGCTGCACCCTAGACCGGGTTGACTGGGAATGGGTATGAGGTTAGAGGGGTTTACTCCACAAGGAGTACAAGTTGGATGTGGGAGGCGAGGACGAGGAGAGCATGTAGAAATAAGGCAGGGACCCGGATTCGGAGAAATATTCCTAGAAGCAAGGAGAAGAATCATGGAAAGAAAGAGGATGTATGAGGAGGAATTGTAGGGGAGTGTTTTTGTGCAGGGTCTATTCCAGAGTGGTGTCAAGAGACACAGATAGGAAAGGCGTTCATGTGAAATAAGAAGTGGAGTAGGAAGGAGCGATGGAGATATATGAATGGAGTTAGAGGCATAATGAGGCTGGTAGTGAGAAAAGTGTCATTTGGAAAGAAGTGAGTCCAGAGCAAATATAAATAGTAGAGGAGGCCTGGCAGTGGTTGCAATGCTAGTTTGGTGATGAGAATTGGGGACTGAAAATGAAGACAGGATAAGGGTATGAGAAAGAAACTATTTATGAATGGTGAGGCTCCAGAATGTTGATTGAAGAGTGCAGTGTCTTATTGAGAGTTTGATAGAAGATGTCCTCCTTTCCAACTCAGCACACCTATTGGCCTTGGATTCTGGAATTGAACTGCTGTCACTTCTCGTTCTACTTCGGTTCAACTCGATATTGTCTGCCACTTAAAATGGGCCACTTTAAAGATGTGTTAACTGTAGTTACAGGTAAAACATACAGGACACCTACAAGCTCATATTGAATCCCCAAAATAACCACAACATATATATAAGCGTATAAGTGTCACAGAGGAGTGTGTCAATCCTTGTGTTACAATCCTTGTTCAGCTGGTCTTAGCTGATTGGAGGGTGGCTCCTCCTCCCTAGTTTGAAGCTCACCCCCTCCCACTTTCAAATGGTTAAAAGCTCACTCCATTGCATCTCCCACTCTCAGGGGAACTTGCTTGCTTGCAGTTTAATTGTGACAAATCTAATACAGATTGCTTTTCCTGGTAATGTACAGGTTAATAAAAGCTTCAATCAGACTTAGAACTATGCAACTAATTTTGACAGATTTATTATAAATCATTCTTCCTGGTAATGCACAGGTTATTAAGAATTTATATTAGTGTTAGGTACCCTTGAGATGTGGTCTGCCGTGTAGGGGCTCAAGGGCCTACAACACTTTGGCCAAAGAGTTAAACTAAAAGACCCTTTTATTCAAAAGATATCTATATATATATTTAGGCACTGTACCGTGTATAAGTTTGATTGGATGTAGCACTGATCTCTGTCTGTGTTTCATGTTTTGTCTCTGGTTTTAAATAACTATAGTTACAGGTAGATGCTTTTTATAGATCATTGTCATTCGTTATATTCACAGTATCTATGTCTTTGTAGCTCCAACTGATTTCATGGGCTCCATGAGCGCTCCTCTGAAGCCTGCTGTCCCCAGAGGTGCCTCCCAAAGGCTGCTGAATGCCACAAAACCTGTGCCACCCATCCAAAGGAGCCCAGTACCTCAAACCAGTGGATCAGTGGAGAACAGCGCACAGAATAATGGAGCTGAGAGTAATGACAGAACAGAAGGGCATAGAGAGCAATCACCAGCACCTATAGAGGTACTTATAGAAACGGAGTTCTGGCACCTTATTTTGCACATTAACCATGAATTCAATACAGTAATTATAACATTATTAGAAAGGTCATTGGATCTGGGTCCATACCCTTTCTGCCACTTTATATTATTTAAAACTAGAGAGTTAATTGTAGTTTACATACTGTATACGTTTATTCGTTTCAGCTTTGGGATCCAAGATACCACTCCTCTGTACCATGTTATAATGAAGTCAGTCAGAGACGTGCTCTGTGTTTACAATGCCCCCCTGCTCTTGGCTTGTTCCCAGGTGCAGAACTCCCTGCAGCACGTACGTTACAGTGCCGAGACCAAGCGGAAGTCGCTCTGCGGGGTTTTGATCCCCCCCATTCCCAAATCATCTGGAGGGGCTGCAGCAGCCGACACGAGTCGGAGTGATCCCACGCAGAGCCGTACTACCACACCACTAACCAGGAGGTCTCCGGTCCCCAGCCAGGGGACCTCACAGGAGAGGTTAATATCTGTCAGACACAAGAGGCTGTCAATAATGCCGCACACTGTCCCAAGTGCTATTTATACCATCCCACCTTCATACAGCACACAGAGAGACACCTGTGTATAAAGAGGAACACACGTGATATACCTGGATATGCAAATTTAAATCATTTGCATACCTAAATTAGCACAGGAACCAAACTTTTATTGATTAATTCGCAAACGTTCCTCCAGTGCGCCAACATTTTTTACATTTTCGCGGTGGTTTCCAACTTTGGCAAAAATTGCACCCAACTCTATTCCTCTGTCAGAATCAAGGCTTACTGTGTCTTCCACAGAGGGGCAGGCGACCAGGGATAAAACAAGATGGTTGCCAGTGACTTCACTGCTTCGGCGCCAGCACTCTGCACACAACAGGCTTTTCTCTGTAACATGCGTTCTGATGGATAAACCCAGAAGCCGTCCAGGAGCTTTAATATTTTATTTGAAAGAATAATAGGTTCTTCAAAATAAAATGTGCTAATAATAGGGTATTTATATTTGAAATGGTAGACACAATCATGGATGTAAGGCGGTCTCTCTTGTCTAGGGTTACCATATGTCCGTATTTTCCCGGACATGTCCGGCTTTTTCATTGAAGGTCGCCGCCCGGGAGGAATGTTGAAATAACTAAAAATTTCCGGGAACACGGCGACCGCACATGCGTGAATGAAAGCCGACCGCGCATGCGTGGTTAGTGAACGGCGCTTGCGCATGTGCAGTCGATGAATGGTGCACACGCATGTGTGGTCGGCTTTCGTTCATGCATCGCGCATGCGGAGGCGATGAACACCGACCGAACTTATGGTAGCCCTACTTTTGTCGCAATATGTGGGGGGGGGAAAGTTAGGTGGGCAATTTGCACTTTTAGGGAGAAATATAAGATCAAATAACAGATTTTATCTGACTCTGGAAGAGAAGGAAAAGGTAGCTTAATAACTGCATTGATTATTATTTTATATATTGTGGCTCCTCACTGGGTTTAATCATCAAAGGATATGCCTCAAAAAGATCATTTTTTTTTACACCACTAATTATTAACATTAAACATATACTGGATATTAACTGTACAATATTATTTGCGTGCTCTTTTATTTATAGATGTGTACCATGCAGCAGTGCAGAGGAGAAATCCCAGAGGCCTTTGGGTAAGTGTGAACACAAAGCATCTTTTATGCATGAGCCGAGTTGTCAAATGAATGTAGAGAAACATGATTATCATGCAAAATAACAGGGGAGAGTCAGATTTTTATGGATATTCAATAACAATAAATTGGAATTATTTAGTGCCTTTAGTCCCTAAGCACTAAATGACGTGCTAAAGACATTCTTGCAGCTGCCCTTGGGGTGAACAATCTACACGGCAGCTTTTCAGAGCGGAGAAAACAATAATGTGAACCTAGTTTGGGGGATATTATGAATACTACAACAAACATCGGCTAAATATAACAATGATATAGCAAAGATGGGGGCAGTAAAAAGCACCCTATGCTTCCAGTTGCACCATTTCCAAACACTCACAGGATAAACATTTATAGATCGTTTAGCAGCAAATAAAAATACCACCAATGGTGCATTTGCATGTCTCCGACAGGTCTGCAACCCTGTCTTTCCCCATTATTGCTTAGCAAACACTGCAGCTAGGGATTCTGGGAAATGATATGCAAATGAGCACACCGTGTCACTTTTTGCTTCTTATCCATTTTAACATGGATCCCTATAAGCTTATGCCTGCCGTATGACACAGCTTTTACAGCACAGCCTGGGTTACAGAAGTGCAGAGCCAGGAAGATTATCACCTCTTATTATCTTATAACTGCTGAGTTCCCTTTGGTCCTGCATGCCGGGGTCATTCGCAAGCAGGAGGAGGCGAGAAACATTGAGAAGTCACACAAGGTGCTTTATTAGCTGTTCACTAATGTCACATAAGTGTGAGGTATATATATATACATTGATATTGACACTGCAGTATTTCTGCTTGTGTTTGCATCAGAGGTAAGAAAGAGTATACTGTACTACATTTCATACAGATCATTAACAAGGAAAGTGTACCCCACACAGCCGTGGAGGACTTTTGGCAATGGTAGTTAAACTTCTTTTGAAACTCATCCAAATCTCAAACTACTACTATGATTTAGATTGTAAGCCCTTCAGGGCAGGATCTCCCTTCACCTTATGAGAGGGAGCGGCTCAGTGAGTAAAACACACTGAGTGACACTGAGAGTTTGAAGCAGGGGAGCCTGGTTCAATTCCTGGTGTCAGCTCATTGTTACCTTGGGCAAGTCACTTTATCTCCCTGTGCCTCAGGCACCAAAAACATAGATTGTAAGCTCCACGGGGCAGGGACCTGCGCCTGCAAAATGTCTCTGTAAAGCGCTACGTATAACTAACAGCGCTATACAAAAACATGCTATTATTATTATTACCTTATGTTCTCATTTAGTCGCTGCTCTATTCCCCACTCTTTCTACTGTATTTTCCCTGCATTGTAATTTTGCAGAGCGCAGCGTACACTCTTGGTGCCATACGAGTACAATTATATTTATACATATATACATGATACATTAACACAAAGAGACTCAAGATGCAAATAACTTCAGTTGCATCAATATTGAACTAATATTGTGCCAAAATAACCTCAACACCAGCATTTTCCACCAGCGCATGCGTGCTGTGTGTGCATTGGGGACATATGCATATTACCAAAAAATAATTGATAACATGTTATAGTAATTATGAGACAAATGATTGATTTGGTTAAGATCGCAGTTAATCTCACCACCAGATATAAACTGACAATCCACCATCAGAGTGGGAAATCAGGTTCCTTCACACTGTCAGGATGTGCGCACCGCAAACAAGGCGTGACCGGGGGGCCGAGGTGGGGATATCCACTACCACCCACAGCCGTGTGGACGCGTCTGGAGTGTAGGTTGGTTGAGGTAGCCGGGTCGGGGTTGGAGAGGTACGGATAGTCGATATACATGCCGAGGTCGGGTTGGAGAGGTACGGATCGTTGCAGGTACTACTTGCCGGGGTCCGGGTTGGAGAGAGGAAAATGGTCATTGTACGGATGCCGAGTTCAGGGTTTGAGAGGTGCAGATTGTCGCAGTTAGCCGGGGTCAGGAGTACAGAAGAGCGGAGTCCAAAAACAAGCCGGGCCAATGACAGCTGCGAACAAGAGGACAAGACAAGACTGCGAGGCTAGGAAGCAATGAACACAACGGAACATTAAATTATGCTCAGCCAATGTGCCAGTGGCGCAGCTGAGCATAAGTAGGAGAGAGCAACCAATGAGAAACCTACAGTGTGGAGTTGCGTCAGCAGCGAGGAATGAGATAGGCGAATCTGGAGCAAGAGTCCTGGTAATTTTCTGGGGGGGGGGGGGGGTGGATCTGTGTGCGCCGATCCTTACACACACACACAAGGCAACAAACCAAGAGATGGAACAACAGCCATTATTATAGTGGTAGCAACATTCCTCTTATTCATGGGCTTTGTGGCAATGGTAATTTGCCAAAGCTTCTGGGACTTTGTGGGTAAAGTTTTTTTTCCAGAGAAGTTTCCCACTGGGGTTTATTTTCATGTTGGCAAAAGGTCAAAATGTGACGGGCACATATAGATAATACATCCCATTATTATTTTATTTTGAAGTTATTTTATTTCATGTAACTCCTCCCTAACAGCCTAGTACACAGAGAAAAATCAGAGCAGATATGCACAAAGAAAATGGGGCAATTTGCTTTAAAGCAGCAGTCCAAGCTGCCATTTTTTTTACATTTTATTTCCCCCCCCTTTAATATGTGCATCTATACAATCCACACAATAATAAGTAATTAGCTAAGTTGCCGAACGATCTGTTCTCCTGTGATCGATTTGGCAAAGATTCGTCTCGAGGGTTCGCTAAATGGCCGTCAGTGCAGCAGAAGAGGACCAAAGATGTAAACTTCTGTGGGGAAGATCATGTGACCAGGCAGTCACTAGATACAATTGTTGCACTGCTAGAGAGAGGGCAGGGCTCAAAAAGGGGTGTGCCAGAGCCTGTTTCAGAAGAGGAAGGGTATGTGACTTTGTAAATAGTTGCTATAGAAACAAAAAATGCTTGTTACATTATAATATATTAAAAATGTCATTCAGAGTTGTTTTTTAAATGCAACAAGTATTTTGTCATAGTACAGAACTGATTTATTAAAAAGACACACATGTAGGATATTGCTTGGTCTGCAGCTTTAACTTTGCCTAGATACCTTTGCTTTGTTCTCCAAGATTGTTAAATTAGCACATGTTTACTTTTCAGTAATCCACTGCAACAGGTTCACATCCTCCTCTAAGATTCAGGGAACGCATTGGCAGAAATTGCTGGGTAATTGCAGGTTCTTTGTATGGAACAATTACAGCCTGATTATTACGCCTGCATTGTGGAAGAAATGTATGATTGATTACCGGCAGGAGACACAGTAGCTATGTTCACTGTTACAATGTACAAACTGTATCCAAAATAATGTGACAATGACTGGGAGACTTTTTCATCAACGTACGTTTAAACACAATGGTTTGGGCAGAAATCACACAGTCATTCTCCAACAAAGAGGCGGAGTATCAAGTTACAAAAATATATTGTGTTACCATAGAGGCACAGCTAGTGTGTATTGGTTTTCAAATAATAGAAGAGGGTCGTTTTATGTATAGACAAAAACTGGAATTGAACTTGAAAACCCAGTTTGTCATTCAAATTTTACGTCTCAATATTATAACAAGATTTGCGTTAGCTTTTGGTAATGCGCCTTTAGCGCATGCGTTAGTAACATGCGTTAATGCGCATGTGTAGTGGAAACGCATCTCGGAGACATGAAAATCCCCGTTAATAGCGCTGAGACTTTGACGAACGGACGTTATTGTTGCATCTCATTCGCTTTGAGGATACCCGGTACAGCGAATAAAAATAACGTCTGTTTCCAATTTCGGTCACGAGCATTATTAGCGTAAAAATGACGCACTTCTGTGGATATCCCCAAATGTTCTGGTTTGCTGTTCCCAGTTTTCATATGTCTGTGGCAAAGTACAAATAGATCGAGTCTACCTGCAGCCGGCATAAACTGCTTGCTAAAATCACAAAGCCTGGGTTATTTTGGCAATAAAGCAGGGCAGGTGTTACATCTGTTAGAACTGAGGGTACAGTATAATATTGGCTCATGTGAACCATCCCGGGGGGAGCCGTCAATCATTTTCTAACAGATATTTCATAGCTCCGCCCTGATTACAGCTGATTTGGAATCTTTACTCCTAACTCGCAACTATATATTATAGTTTATTTTCAACTATTATTTAGTGTCCTTTCTTCATTTATTTTAATTGTACATTCATAACAAATATGCATTATTATTGTTGAGGTATGTATGGCTATACATTGTACACCCATACTTAATACCGTCATTTTTACATTATATACCGTATTAGTTCACAGCAACATATCACTTCAATGACTAAAAACCACACTACAGTGTGTGATGTGTTTAAGACATATATATGATCCATGTCTTTCTATGACAAATGTCACTTTTTTTGGAATGAAAGGGTTAAGTCTATCCTCGGCACGCTGCTTTTAGGCTGTTCCCAGAAATAACACGGTGATAATATGGGTTTGGATGTTGGGAACGCCATGTTTAGTTATTTATAAAATGTTTTACCAGGAAGTAATACATTGAGAGTTACCTTTTTGTTTTCATGTATGTCCTGGGCACAGAGTTATGATGACAAATACATGGTTACAAATACATAGTTACATTAAGTGAGCAGAGTTATACATTATATACAAGACTTTGCATGCACAGTTAAAGATAATATATGTTATAGGCGTAAGGCGTATGTAACAGTTACAGACCAGATTAAAATGTGAGACAGCCTTAGTTTTGAAAGAACTTAGACTGGTGGCGCCTGTGAGAGTCCATCTTTGGGAAAGTCTTAAATATCATAGCGGTGTTATCTTGGGCTAACATGCGCAGAGGTGTGAGGCTAGGGACCCAGTCACGCGTCGGAGTGCCTGATGGCGCTTGCAACAGGTACAGACACGACCTGTGGTCTGTGGTTGCGTGCAGGGCCACCAACAGGGTGGGTCTGCGGGGGTCGGCGTCCCGCAGGGAAGCACGTCGGACCCGCTACCCCCCCGCTCCCTTCTGCTCACCCCCGCTCCCAACGTGGGACGGAGGGTAAGCGCCGCGGCGAGCCCGCGCCCGCCAACCCAGCTTCCCCCGCTCCAGCCTCCTGCCCCAGGCAGCAGCTGGGCTGGGGGGTGGGAACTAAATGCTCCCGCGGGAATTAGCCCGCCAGTCTCGCCCCCCCAAGCCTACCTCCCGTGCCCCTCCCCCCCCGAGACTGTCAGTCACCCACCCAGGCAGTCAGTCGGTTGAAGGCTCCCCCGGCCAGTTGGAGCGTGAGACGATTGAAGGCTCCCCCCTCCGGGCTGGTTGAAGCCTCCCCCCGCGGGCAGGATGAAAGCCCCCTCGCTGACCGATCGAAGGCCCCCTCGCTGACCGATCGAAGGCCCCCACCGTGGACCGGTTGAAGAGAGGTACTGTAATTCATTTTAGTCCCATACTGTACTTTACCCCTTAGGTCCATACTTAAACCCCCCCAGGCCCGTACTTAACTCCCCCCATGCCCATACTTAAAACCCCAGGCCCATACTGAATCCCCCCCCCCAGGCCCATACTTAACCGACCACGCCCCCCCCCCCAGGCCCATACTGAATCCCCCCAGGCCTTTTGTCACATTGGATGTAGCATTGGGTATTTTTGTCTATTGTTGAAAATATTAAAATAAACAGATTGCTGCATTGTAATGTTTTTTTCTGTATTACAATAAGAAGAAAACAGTTAAATAAAAGTTGCGCGCTATTTTTTTTTGCCGTGGTAGGTGCGCTATGGGTTGGCAGGCAGTCATTCAGTCACCCACCCAGTCAGTCACACACCCAGGCAGTCAGTCAGTCACACACCCAGGCAGTCACACCCAGGCAGTCAGTCAGTCACCCAAAGGCAGTCACCCACCCACGCAGTCAGTCACCAATCCTACCCACACAGGCAGTCAGTCATTCACTCACCCACCCACCCAGGCAGTCAGTCGAGGCAGTCACCCACCCAAAGGCAGTCACCCACCCACCCACCCAGGCAGTCACACACCCAGGCAGTCAGTCGAGGCAGGCAGTCACCCACCCACCCACGCAGTCAGTCACCCAAAGGCAGTCAGTCACCCAAAGGCAGTCAGTCACCCAAAGGCAGTCAGTCACCCAGAGGCAGTCAGTCACCCACGCAATCAGTCACCCACGCAGTCAGTCACCAATCTTACCCACACAGGCAGTCAGTCAGTCACGCACTCACCCACCCAGGCAGTCAGTCACTCACCAACCCACCCATCCGGTCAGTCACCCATCCGGTCAGTCACCCATCCGGTCAGTCACCCCTCCAGTCAGTCACCCCTCCAGTCAGTCACCCAGCCAATTATAAGTGCTGTGCGCACGGCGGAGCAAGTGCGCCCACTATAGAACAGCCATAAGACCACTTGGAAGGTTATCTTTAACATAGGTTTTCTCCAAAACAAAATCAGGGGGATGATTACCAATTAAGGCCACGTAACTAATTCTGGGATGGGAGCTTTCAACACCTCCGCTGACTCCATGGCACTTTTCTGATAAAATGGTGGAAGGATTTCACTATCTGACTTTATCACGTAAATGTATCCCTATGCGCCTCAGGCACCAAACACCTTTTGCTGCTTTAAGGGCCACGAAATACAGGATTGCACTATAAAGCTTTATTAGAACAGGAATCCTTTGCCAGTACACAGAGTCTTTCGTATAGTAATGCACATATAATGCAATATAAGACTATTGTTTTATTGTCATTGCACATACATTGCGATCTAGTTTTCTCCAGCCAAGTTCAGTTATACGTGAATGGTAAGAATGAAATGTGGCCCTGTTACCGAGCACAGTGATTGGCATAAAAAGCAGATGGTTCTGATTAAGGTGCTGTTTGCAGATAAAGAAAGAAACAGTGTATTCAGTTGTCGCCACTGCTCTATCTTTAAAGCTCACAGTAAGGAGCTTTAAAGATCAATTTGTAGGAAACAAAGGTTTATTTATTTTTGCGCTGAATCAATTAGTAAGTGAAAGCTGCATCCCTACCTATTATCAAAGTGAGCTCATGTCTGTGACACGTCCAGTGGCGTCACTGTAGGTGAAGGGGATTGTTATCATAGCGGTGTATAGCCAGGTGACGGTGCAGTCCCTCTTAGGACCAGAGAGACGTCATGGCACTGATCAGTTTAACTGGATAAAACTGGGAGTTTGATACCCTTTTCTCAGAGAACAGCAAGTATTTTAACCTTTCCTAGGCCGATCACATGGCACGATCCGGAAACTGAAGTGGCGGACGGGACACCACTTCCGTTTCCATCGGGTGGCGCCTCCGTTGGAGCAGTCAGCCCCATCTGCCCCCAGAAAATGGTCCAGTGCCCACGATGGGCTTCGTCTGTGATAAGGGCTCTGTGATAAGGGCTCTGTGATAAGGGCACTGTGATAAGGACACTGTGATAAGGGCTCTGTGATAAGGGCTCTGTGATAAGGGCTCTGTGATAAGGGCACTGTGATAAGGGCACTGTGATAAGGGCACTGTGATAAGGGCACTGTGATAAGGGCTCTGTGATAAGGGCTCTGTGATAAGGGCTCTGTGATAAGGGCTCTGTGATAAGGGCTCTGTGATAAGGGCTCTGTGATAAGGGCTCTGTGATAAGGGCTCTGTGAAGAAGATTAACATGCTCAAAGCCTGAACAATTCTGAAATTATTATCAAAACCTGAGCAATGTCGCTTTTTTTCGTCCACGAAGGAAGTGATTATAAATCTTATTCACTCCACAGCAAAGTCGTCTATAGGTATCCACTCCCTGTCCAAAGACAGATCAGGATGGGGACAAGGATAAGGATGAGATCAGGACAGTAAAACCCACCAAGATAAACTTCCAAAAATAATTTTCAAACACTAATACGTGTCTGATTTCTTTTCCCCCAAAAGGGATTTAACCCAATGCGTACATCGCTGACCTTAGTTCAAACTGGTCCCATGTGGGATTGCCTTTACTTGCAGGATTATATCTGTGTTACCACCACACCCCTAACACCCTGCTCACCCCCACCCATTTAGCAGCTGTCTGGGTTAACAGTAGGTGTTGAATTAACTGATAAAGCCCTTTAGGCTGATAATGAGCCTACGCTGTATGTTCTATAGGGGACATCTCCCAGGGGAAAAGGAATATTATTGTTACCAATGTGCGTTTAACCTCTCCAATGCCAGAGGATCTTGTAATACATCGTTTTGACACCCCTGGCAGCAAAGGGTTTTACAAATGATCTGGTAGAAAGTATGTATTAAACTCACACAGAGAAAGAAATGTGGGCATCTGTGTTTAACAAGATACATGTCCAAGTCCATCATCCAAGATACACACACACACACACACACACACACACACACACAGCGCATTGTGGCACTGTATTAGTGTGTGGAGCAAATAATATAATGGAATATAAACATACAGTTCCGAAATGCAAACACTATACAGATGTCATCAGTTGTGCAGCTGTACGTTGAACACTGCTGATTAAACCCAGGTAATGCATTGCAGGGGACTCCGGGGCAAGGTTGGGTTTATGAGACAGCATCGAGAAAGCAGTGATCATGAAATCACAAGACAGATACGTTTCGGATTCGTTGCACACTAAAAACAGCCAGCTTGCTGTTTGTTTTAATGATGGCAATGTTTTTCTTCTAATCTGTAACCCCTTGGGTGCCCTACTGACATACAACAAAAGCTCTGAACGCAATGTGAGTGTAAGAAGAGCACTCTCCCCTTCCGTTCACATCACCGCAGTGCCCGAGGTCAGGAGTAATCACATGAACGTGACTCGCGGGCTGTGGCGTGACCTCGCCTACCATCCAGCACTGAAGGGATTAAGCAGATCTTCAAATGACTTGTGCATATTGTTCTAGTGTGTTGACTCATTTTCATGGTGCGATATGCATTACGGTGTCGAAAGCCATAGTAAAAAGTAGGATTTGACACACTTCTTATTGGGCTTGACAATACTAGTGACCTTGGCAGACTCCAGAAATGTTGGTCCTGCTATCTGTTTAACCTTATCCCCGCTGCTCAGTGAAACAGCACAGCCTACTATACCCACCCCCCCTCACCATACCCACTATATAAGCTTGAGTAAGGAGATTGCCTAATGGGTGAAAAGTTCAGACCCACATAGAACCAAAACAACCTTACTGCAGGTTCGGCTTCAAGCTAGAGATATCTTAAATCCCTATTAATTCAGTCAGTTTAATAAGTTTTAAGGACAACACGCGCATTGTCATGTTTCCATTTGAGGGCTTTGACGCTTCCATTTTTGTCTTCTCTACTTTCCATGCTTAGAGAGCCGAAGCTGGGAGTCTGCTCCCCATCAAGATCACACGGATGATGCAGCCATGAAGACCACAGAGAATGCAGGGGAACCCATCCCACTAAAACCCATCTTTTTTAACCCGGCCAAAGAAGTGGATGTGGCACAGCGGCTGCAGCTCGGCAAGGAAGAGGAACACAAAGAAAACAATGGAAGAGTAGGTCTTGTTATGCCGATATGTAAGAAAGGGAAGCAACATTATTTTGTGCTTTCTTGTGTCGCTCAGATGCACTCAAAGGCCATTGTAGGCTGTCATTACACGGAGAACTCTTTCTGTAGCAGGGTGTCCCAAGTCCAGTGCTCGATAGTAACCCCTAAACCAGGTTTTCATGGCAACACAGACCTAAGCAAATTAGAGTTAGGTTATTTGGTCAATGAAGTGTTATTTAGAGATATCTTGAGAACCTGGGCTTGCTGGTTTCTCTTGACGACCGAGTTGTAAACAGTAGAGAAGCACAGTCACAAAAGATTTGCCCATCGTCTGCCGCGATGGGGGGCTTCAAAAAGGGAGCCCACACAGCGTGAATCCTTCAGTGCCGCCACCGCCTTACTGGTAGTAAGTCTTACTACATCAGTATGAGATTATTTTTTTCAGTTTATATTCAGTGTTTTGATCTCTGTCGAGTAAAGTGATCAGTGGATCTTCTGGGATTTCTATTGTAGTTATTGTTTAAATTAGCCTTTTTAACACTACTTTTTAATAGCATTTCAACCAACGCATTAAGGTAAAGATGGAAATATATATTTTTCCACCGTAAAACGTTATTGTGTATGAGTATTTGTTCACCTCCTGAGGCAGTGAAATGTACTGGGGTTATATGACCCCAATAAAACGGTAATATGTGATCCTTTGACATGTGGTTTACATAGTTACATAGTAGATGATGTTGAAAAAAAGACGTACGTCCATCAAGTTCAACCTATGGTAAAGTTAGACGACAGATACTTTATCCTATATCCATACTTACAGTATATTGATCCAGAGGAAGGCAAACAAAACCCCCAGTGACATATCATCCAATGATACTGTATCTCATAAGAGGAAAAATAAATTCCTTCCTGACTCCAAGAATTGGCAATCAGGTTACTCCCTGGATCAACACCCCGTGTGTTGTGCCTAATTGACAAAAGAACTTCCAGGTAAATAATATCTCACACCTGTATACTGCATGGGGATAAAAAGAGATGTTTATTGGTTCCAGATTAGCTTCACCATATCAAAGTCGGCCCAGGACAAGATGAGACAGAAACAGCTGGAGATAGAACATTTACGTCAAGAGAGGAAGAGGAGCCGGCAGCAGTCCCAGGAGTGTAAGTACATTTAAAGGAAATGGGGGGATTTGTCCACCCAACAAAATATATATATATATATATATATATTTTTTTTTTACAGAAACTCTTTTTGACAGAGAAAATAGAACCAAAAAAGGCAAAATCCGCAGAGCATCAAATTGCCTCGGATGTGGATTTTGTATCCGTCCCGACTTTAGTCTATCATAATAACTAAATAGAGATGAATTCCCCAAATGACATATTGTTACTGTTGGGCAACGATTCACGGGTATGAAATGAACACGTGGCTTGGGTGTGGAGTATAAATCTGAAACAGGGAACATTATGCAGCTTATGAGAAAATAACAAAAATTGACCAACCACGAAAGAACGGCGAATGCCACAATCTTCTCACAGATCAAATTTTAACCCCATCGTCTTGCCAAAAGTTTTTCGATACTTCCAAGACTCCTGTTAAATGTTCCCTTGAGCCAAAAAATTAATGCACATGAAAAATTCATTTTTGGGCTTGGGAATGCCACAAACCCCCAATCCATTCCCAAACCAAAGTACTGCACTGTATCAGAAATCTAATCTATCTGTATCAAAACAAGGCACTTTGTTGTTGAGTTTTCCTCATTACAACGGTGTTTCTGCTTTTTACAGCGATCTTTATCTGCTTTAGCACTTTCGAGATGTGTTTTATCTATTTTTTTCATTATTTAGTAGTTTTCTTTGATTGCTGAGTAGGGAAATAAGACCAGAGATCTATTGCTGTTGGATGTGTGTTTCTATTTAAGAATTTGTTTTAAACATACATGTTTCCCTAGCGATATTACAAAGAAACTGTGTGGGTACAGACCCTGCAACGATTGCCTCCTTCAGTCTCAGTGGTGGGACTACAATGCCAGCGAGCCCCGATAAACACAGAGCGGGCGCCAATAACGCGCTGAACAAATGGATGAGCCGTCCTTCCCTACCCAGCATCCCCACCATAAACCAAGACTCTGCCAGCAGTGACCTGCGCCATTCTTCAGGTAGGAGTTATTTCACGTGACAGAAGGTGTTTTGTACATGTGGTCTTCCTACAGTTAGTCTATGATAGGTTAAAAATCATATGTGTGTGTGTATGTATATATATATATATATATATATATATATATATATCTATCCACCACACAATTTGTTGATGCTCCATGTGAGCTTAGTACTATACATGCAATCCAGCAGCGGAAATTGAACTTATCATATACAAGAAGAGAAGTGAACACCTCATTTTATCTCTCATCTAATACAAATAACACATAATGGGAAGAAGTGCTTCAGACATAAAAGTAACATTTAGGAAAAGGAGTCCCTGCTCCGAAAAGCTTACAGTCTAATTGGTAGGTAGGAAAAATGTACAGAGACAGTAGGAGGGCGTTCTGGTAAGTGCGTCTGCAGGGGCCCAAGGTTTATGAATGAGGTGTAAAGTATCAGCCACAGTGCTATTCATATGCTTTGGTAAGCCGGTGTGTTTTAAGGTTGGTGTTAAAGGAGGATAGAGAAGGTGCTAGTCGGGTATTGAGGGGAAAGGCATTCCAGAGGTGCGGGGCAGTCAGTGAGAAAGGTTTAAGGCGGGAGAGGGCTTTAGATACAAAGGGGGTAGAGAGAAGACATCCTTGAGCAGAAAGAGTCATATGAATTCTAAATCTTACAACACGTTCTCATTCATACATTTTAATATAATAAATAGATTTCAAAACAGCTTGGCAACCTAAGCTAATAAGGTGGCCACAGGTGAGGTCACCATATACCACCAAACTACCACAAGAGGCCATTCTGTGTGAAGCCATGTTTTGGATGGCTAAGATCTTCAACGACAATGGCTAGGTGAAAAATGACATAACAGACCTGCCTAAAATGTAACAAGCACAATTTGCGCGTGATATTAGCTGGACGCCTAAACTTCCAAAGGATCTATGTATCAGTCTCTTGGAAAATGCCTATGAAAAAGATGGTTAATTAGAGGTATTGACAATGAATAATACTCTGTATTGTTTATACGATACAATGTGAAAATGAAACAAATTGTGGCCCCCTCCTAATATCTGGGAAACCTTGTTCTCTCTATATTTTCTTTGCAGCTTATTCTTTGCCTGCAAACATGAAGGATTGCTCAGAGTGGGACACAGATTCAGAGAATGGAGGGGCCGGGATCGGTCCCTTGTCTCATCCAGAGCAAGGGTTGATTGAAGCCCTGAAGTGGCTCAATCACAAGGACTGGTGAGAGTGAAGCTTTGCTAATTTATGATATGAAGGGTGTATTCCTCCAGCAGCTCCACTGTTGCAGCATTTAATGCCTATGAAACCCAGAATGCAGAAGAACTAGACGTGTCTGTGGGATGCTCACAGTGTGCATAGACGAGATGCATATATTAGATGGGCATGCATTAAATGGATATCGTGTAATGACCGGTAGAAGTTACCTATGTTTCAGAGACGTCTGTGCATTAGGCCATATGTCCTAAGTCAGGGGTGACCAACGCCAGTCCTCAAGTTCCACCACCAGGTCAAGTTTCAATGATATTCCTGCATGAGCACAGGTGGCTCCATCAGAATGTATTGTCGCAAGAATATCCTTAAAACCTGATCTGTTTGATGGCCCTTGAGGACTGGAGTTGGCTATATATATATATATATATATATATATATATATATATATATATATATATATATATATATATATATATATATATAACAATTTAGTAGCTAAATCATATTTATTGTAACTTGTTTTTACAATGTATTTAAATTGGTAAAGATATATGATTTAGCACTTTCCTAGTAGAAGCTATAAAAACCGTGTATCATGACACAAAAACATGGAATCAAGAGGCTTAAAGGGGCTGCCTTATGTCAACATCCCAGGGCCATGTATTTGAGCTGTGTTTTATATCGCGTAGGGTTGCCAGGTGTCCAGTATTGAACTGGACTGTTCTGTATTTGGACACTTGGTTCAGTAAAAAATGAGACGTAATACTGGACATGTATGTGTATACCGGTATTACCTCTCTAGACATAGTGACCTGACCGGCTTGGGAGGGTGCGGGATTTCCCCGAACAGGAAGAGAGTAAGGTTGTTGCTAGGGGGCTGGGCAGGTTCTTTCATCCTGATTGGCTGCTGCTGGGTAATGGATGTGTCAGGAGCCTGGGGTTGGGGCCAAGGAGAGGAAAAAGCATAGGTGTGTGTGTGTGTGTGTGTTTGTGTGCACAGCATGTGGCACCTGTCTCCATTGTGTCCAGTATTTTTGGAGAAGCCGCCTGGTAACTCTATATATCGTGATTAGGTAACTGTAACTAAGTGTAAAAGCAAGATGGTATCTTGAGGATGGAAGCATTACTCATTGTGCCTTTGCCTTAAAGGGAGCAAAAGGAGAAAGCCCTGCTCAGTGTGAGGTGCCTGGCATCCTGTCACCCCGATGTCCTGCTCTCCAGACTTCATGATGTTTCCATAGCTGTTACCAGGGAGGTAAGACCTTCTCGTGGAGCTTCTTCACGTTCCTGTATGTATAGTGCCTCGAAAGGACTTCTAGTTTATGATGTTTGAGTCTTTTTCACAATGACAGTATATCTTAATGTTAAAGCAGCAACGTCACATCTTGTTTTCAATATATAGCTTTGTAGGTAGCACAATATGCAGCATCCATCTGAACCACAGTATTTCCACCCCCAGTCATATTCAGTCACATATTATCTTGGAGGACTCGCTGTGCTCAGGCCTTTGTCCTGTCTACCAAGAGGAGAATTTATAACGTTAGGTCATTATTAGCAGTTTAGTGTGAGACTCCTTTTTCAATACATTCCTGAGCCACTGTTTGAGCCACCTGTGCTGAAGCAGGGATATCCTTAAAACCTGACCTGTTGGTGGCCCTTGAGGACTGGAGTTGGCCACCCCTGCCTTAGTTGAAGTATGATTTTCAACCCGTAATCCTTTATGAAGAAGAGAGGGCCAACAAAAGTTCATAAGCTAAACTAGAAAATCCAATGGCTCAGCACCTGCTGGGCCTTGCAATAGGAACGAGGAGTCTTTATTCAGAGACACAGATCTATATAACTATAAAGGGGGGAAAAGGGGGCTGGGGGTTCGTGCTCAGCTGTGTACTGCTAACACGCCCCCCAACACGCCTCCCCGTCGCCTCTGCCCAGGCCACAAATTGCTGCAGCTGCAACGTGCGCTCACCATGGACCCAGCCTTAGAAAACCAGAACAGCTCTTAACATCTGTGCTGCCATAATGTATAAAGGGTTAACTAAACAGTGCTCGTCTCATGGTATGTCTTGTCAAAGTTCTTATTACATGGCACGTATGTAGAATTGGTTGACAGGTAATTAGATCAAAATGAGGATTGAGTGTTAGCAGGAGGGAGTCGGTTCTGAAAATGAGAAAAAAAAAATGCCTGTCACACTGACATGAAATGTTCTCAAAAAGTGTTTCTTTTTTCTGTTTCATGTTCACCCATCAAATGGGTGTCCCATTGCTCAATAATTAGTCAGGGCATCATTTTTTTTTTTTTTTAAATCCCCAAATTCTTTTATTAGATATCTCTATTGTGCTATGTTATAGGGAAAAAAACAAGGATAATAATGTCACAAAGCATAAAAGTACACACTGTATGTAAATGGGATACAACGGATTTCAGCTTGTAACTTGTGTAGATCAGACCGAATTTTTTCTATAATGTATAGACCAGGGGTGGCTAACTCCAGTCCTCATGGGCCACCGACGGGCCAGGTATTAGGGATATCCCTGCTTCAGCACAGATGACTCAGTCAGTGATCACTGATAGAGCCACCTGTGCTGAAGCAGGGATATCCTTAAGCCCTGATCTTTGGGTGGACCTTGCAGTCAGGAGTTGGCCACCCCTGGTTTAGATAGCCCCTAATGAACAATTGGAACAGCTGCTGTCTTCACCTTCAGGTCAGCAATCTGCGCTCCAAGGTGTCCCGTCATGCCATCAAGTCTCTTGGGGACCTATTTAAAGCTCTGAAGAAAAACATGGACCAAGAAGTGGAGGAGATTGCTCGGGTTCTGCTCCAAAAGATTGGAGACACCAATGATTTCATTCGGGAGGAATCAGATAAGTCCCTGGGGATAATGGTGGAGAACGTCAGCGCTTCCAAAGTCCTGTCAGCATTGATTGCAGGAGGTGTTAGGTATGTTTTCTTTCTTTTTATTTTATTTCTTTATAAAAATGTGTTGCCAGGGAGTAATACACTGAGAGTTACCTCTCGTTTTCTAGTATGTCCTGGGCACAGAGTTATAACAATACATGGTTACATTAAATGAACAGGGTTATACGGTCAATTCACAGACATTTCATGAACAGCCGTTAGTGATCAATGCACTCCAACACTGGATCCATGTAATTCAAATTATTAAATAATTCAGGAAGGTGTTGGGATTGGGGCTAGTGAGGTATATAGTGATGAGAAGTCCCCGGAAGGCCAAATGAAACCTGAAGATAAGGCTGGTGGTGATGACCCCTGTCATCCTCATTGGGATGGTCCCTGGACTCACAGCATACAGCAATGCAGAAATATAAAGTCAATGGTTCTCACATATACTGTATGCCCCAATCCTTGTGTCCTGATTTATCAAGGATAAAGTGTATATTTGATACACGAAACGCGTAGGAGGGTGTCTACCTCCGTTTTTTTATATGGACCAATAAAGGAATATTTTTATTCAGTATTTTAATGACCCACTCCATTGGCTGTGCGCCAGTTTTCTCTCTTTTCCACAGGCATTTCATGCACAGTTAGAGTTAGAAAATTGGGTACAGGGGATAAAAGGGCTGGTTAGTTTCTTATTGCAATAGAGCAGCTTTAACATCAGCGAACGGCAGCAAACAGCTCACACCCTTTAGCTGACCTTCGACTGCGCCAAAGGCTGTCCACCTCTGGGGCAAGGCAGATTTACTCTGATGGGGTTCAGATTGAACGCAGCAGTGGATTCAAAGTTCTTTGTCTTCCTGGCTCATTAATATTCCAGTGGGTGTAGTTGACGTTCCACATAATACAAGTAAATGTGAACCCTTAGCACTCTGGTTCTGTGCAGAGGGGAGCAGCTCTTGGGTATCCCCATCAGGCGTCCATCCGCCTTTGGGGTGATTCAGATGTACACTGAAGGAGTTCAGAGAGTTTATTGAGAGTCCACTTTTTGGTGTATTTGAATGGTCTTCTGTGGTGCAAAGCAGTATATTTTATGACCCCATGGGGCCAGTTGGATCATATTAATTCATGTTTGTAAGGTTCTGTCTTAGTAAGAAGAAGACATGCCAGGGATATGTTTAAAGCAGTAGTCCCCTCTACTCACTATAAAAAAAATCCTATCTTTTGATCATAGCAAAGTCCATTGGTAGCAACCCGACCCTTTTTTTTAAATTCTGTAGTTGACTTCTGGGGCGCACCCCTCCTGTTTTTTTGGGGGGGTGTGGGCGGTTGCAGAGGTCCCGCGCTCTCCCCCCAGCCATTTTAATTAAATGCCGGGGGACTGCGCGAGTCCTCTGCAACCTCTACTATTCAGCCGGCTTCAGGACGTGTGACTATAGCAACGTAGAGGTGTCATGTGTCGCCACGGTTGCCTTGGTAATGTGACGTCAAATGATGCCACGGGTCACGTGACGTCACATGACCCCACGGCGTCATTTGATACCGCGCGGGGTAAGGAGGGGGGCACACAATGGGGAGGAGGCAAGGCAGGGGGGCGCAGCAAAAAAAGGTTGTGCGCCCCTGTTCTAGAGCATTAGTGGACAAAAAGCACTTCACCTGTGGCCTCCAACACCTACCCACCCCTAGGAAAAGGTAGTAGAGATATTGCTGCCGCAGGTCGTAAATTCACTGTGCTCCCTCAGCTGCCTAATAACAGCGCGTGGATAAATACTGCCCCCTCCGCTGCCTAATAACAGCGCGCTGATAAATACTGTCCTCTCAGCTGCTTAATAACAGCATGCTGATAAATACTGCCCCCTCAGCTGCTTAATAACAGCGCGCTGATAAATACTGCCCCCTCATCTGCTTAATAACAGCGTGCTGATAAATACTGCCCCCTCAGCTGCTTAATAACGGCACACTGATAAATACTGCCCCCTCATCTGCTTAATAACAGCATGCTGTTAAATACTGCCCCCTCAGCTGCTTAATAACGGCGCGCTGATAAATACTGCCCCCTCAGCTGCTTAATAACACCGCGCTGATAAATACTGCCCCCTCATCTGCTTAATAACAGCGCGCTGATAAATACTGCCCCCTCAGCTGCTTAATAACGGTGCGCTGATAAATACTGCCCCCTCAGCTGCTTAATAACAGCGCGCTGATAAATACTGCCCCCTCAGCTGCTTAATAACAGCGCGCTGATAAATACTGCCCTCTCAGCTGCTTAATAACAGCACGCTGATAAATACTGCCCCCTCAGCTGCTTAATAACAGCGCGCTGATAAATACTGCCCCTCAGCTGCTTAATAACACAGCGCTGATAAATACTGCCCCCTCAGCTGCTTAATAACGGTGCGCTGATAAATACTGCCCCTCAGCTGCTTAATAACAGCGCGCTGATAAATACTGCCCCCTCAGCTGCTTAATAACAGCACGGTGATAATTACTGCCCCCTCAGCTGCTTAATAACAGCGCTGATAAATACTGCCCCCTCAGCTGCTTAATAACAGTGCGCTGATAAATACTGTCCCTCAGCTGCTTAATAACAGCACGCTGATAAATACTGCCCCCTCAGCTGCTTAATAACAGCACGCTGATAAATACTGCCCCCTCAGCTGCTTAATAACAGTGCGCTGATAAATACTGCCCCCTCAGCTGCTTAATAACAGCGCGCTGATAAATACTGCCCCCTCAGCTGCTTAATAACAGCGCGCTGATAAATACTGCCCCTCAGCTGCATAATAACAGCACGCTGATAAATACTGCCCCTCAGCTGGTTAATAACAGCGCACTGATAAATACTGCCCCCTCCGCTGCTTAATAACAGCACGCTGATAAATACTTCCCCCTCAGCTGCTTAATAACAGCGTGCTGATAAATACTGCCCCCTCAGCTGCTTAATAACAGCGCGCTGATAAATACTGCCCCCTCATCTGCTTAATAACAGCGCGCTGATAAATACTGCCCCCTCATCTGCTTAATAACAGCGCACTGATAAATACTGCCCCTCAGCTGCTTAATAACAGTGTGCTGATAAATACTGCCCCCTCAGCTGCTTAATAACAGCGCGCTGATAAATACTGCCCCCTCAGCTGCTTAATAACAGTGTGCTGATAAATACTGCCCCCTCAGCTGCTTAATAACAGTGTGCTGATAAATACTGCCCCTCAGCTGCTTAATAACAGCGCGCTGATAAATACTGCCCCCTCAGCTGCTTAATAACAGCACACTGATAAATACTGCCCCCTCAGCTGCTTAATAACAGCACGCTGATAAATACTGCCCCCTCAGCTTCTTAATAACAGCGCGCTGATAAATACTGCCCCCTCAGCTGCTTAATAACAGCGCGCTGATAAATACTGTCCCCTCAGCTGCTTAATAACAGCGTGCTGATAAATATTGCCCCCTCAGCTGCTTAATAACAGTGTGCTGATTAATACTGTCCCCTCAGCTGCTTAATAACGGTGCGCTGATTAATACTGCCCCCTCAGCTGCTTAATAACAGCGTGCTGATAAATACTGCCCCCTCAGCTGCTTAATAACGGTGCGCTGATTAATACTGTCCCCTCAGCTGCTTAATAACAGTGTGCTGATTAATACTGTCCCCTCAGCTGCTTAATAACAGTGTGCTGATTAATACTGTCCCCTCAGCTGCTTAATAACAGCGCACTGATAAATTCTGCCCCCTCATCTGCTTAATAACAGCGCGCTGATAAATACTGCCCCCTCAGCTACATAATAACAGCACACTGATAAATACTGCTCCCTCAGCTGCTTAACAGCACGCTGATAAATACTGCTCCCTCAGCTGCTTAATAACAGCACTTTGATAAATACTGCCCCCTCATCTGCTTAATAACAGCGCGCTGATAAATACTGTCCCTTCAGCTGCTTAATAACAGCATGCTGATAAATACTGCCCCCTCAGCTGCTTAATAACAGCGCACTGATAAATACTGTCCCCTCAGCTGCTTAATAACAGCACGCTGATAAATACTGCCCCCTCCGCTGCTTAATAACAGCACGCTGATAAATACTGCCCCCTCAGCTGCTTAATAACATCACGCTGATTAATACTGCCCCCTCAGCTGCTTAATAACAGCGCGCTGATAAATACTGTCCCCTCAGCTGCTTAATAACAGTGTGCTGATTAATACTGCCCCCTCAGCTGCTTAATAACAGCGCGCTGATAAACACTGCCCCTCAGCTGCTTAATAACAGCGCGCTGATAAATACTGCCCCTCAGCTGCTTAATAACAGCGTGCTGATAAATACTGCCCCCTCAGCTGCTAAATAACGGTGCGCTGATAAATACTGACCCCTCAGCTGCTTAATAACGGTGCGCTGATAAATACTGCCCCCTCAGCTGCTTAATAACGGTGCGCTGATAAATACTGCCCCTCAGCTGCTTAATAACAGCGCGCTGATAAATACTGCCCCCTCAGCTGCTTAATAACGGTGCGCTGATAAATACTGCCCCTCAGCTGCTTAATAATGGTGCGCTGATAAATACTGTCCCCTCAACTGCTTAATAACAGCGCACTGATAAATACTGCCCCCTCAGCTGCTTAATAACAGTACGCTGATAAATACTTCCCCCTCAGCTGCTTAATAACAGTGCGCTGATAAATACTAGCCCCCTCAGCTGCTTAATAACAGCGCGCTGGTAAATACTGCCCCCTCATCTGCTTAATAACAACGCGCTGATAAATACTGCCCCCTCAGCTGCTTAATAACAGCACGCTGATAAATACTGCCCCTCAGCTGCCTAATAACAGCACGCTGATAAATACTGCCCCTCAGCTGCTTAATAACTGCGCGCTGATAAATACTGCCCCCTCAGCTGCCTAATAACAGCACGCTGATAAATACTGCCCCCTCATCTGCTTAATAACAGCGCGCTGATAAATAATGCCCCCTCATCTGCTTAATAACAGCACGCTGATAAATACTGCCCCCTCAGCTGCCTAATAACAGCACGCTGATAAATACTGCCCCCTCATTTGCTTAATAACAGCACGCTGATAAATACTGCCCCCTCAGCTGCTTAATAACTGTGCACTGATAAATACTGCCCCTCAGCTGCCTAATAACAGCACGCTGATAAATACTGTCCCCTCAGCTGCTTCATAACAGCGCGCTGATAAATACTGCCCCTCAGCTGCTTAATAACTGTGCACTGATAAATACTGCCCCCTCAGCTGCTTAATAACACCGCGCTGATAAATACTGCCCCTCAGCTGCTTCATAACAGCGCGCTGATAAATACTGCCCCCTCATCAGCTTAATAACTGTGCACTGATAAATACTGCCCCTCAGCTGCCTAATAACAGCACGCTGATAAATACTGTCCCCTCAGCTGCTTCATAACAGCACGCTGATAAATACTTCCCCTCAGCTGCTTAATAACAGCACGCTGATAAATACTGCCCCCTCATCTCCTTAATAACATCGCGCTGATAAATACTGCCCCTCAGCTGCCTAATAACAGTGCGCTGATAAATACTGTCCCCTCAGCTGCTACATAACAGCGCGCTGAGAAATACTGCCCCCTCAGCTGCTTCATAACAGCACGCTGATAAATACTTCCCCTCAGCTGCTTAATAACAGCACGCTGATAAATACTGCCCCCTCATCTCCTTAATAACATCGCGCTGATAAATACTGCCCCTCAGCTGCCTAATAACAGTGCGCTGATAAATACTGTCCCCTCAGCTGCTTAATAACGGTGCGCTGATAAATACTGTCCCCTCAGCTGCTTAATAACAGCGCGCTGATAAATACTGCCCCCTCAGCTGCTTAATAACGGTGCGCTGATAAATACTGCCCCTCAGCTGCTTAATAATGGTGCGCTGATAAATACTGTCCCCTCAACTGCTTAATAACAGCGCACTGATAAATACTGCTCCCTCAGCTGCTTAATAACAGTACGCTGATAAATACTTCCCCCTCAGCTGCTTAATAACAGTGCGCTGATAAATACTAGCCCCCTCAGCTGCTTAATAACAGCGCGCTGGTAAATACTGCCCCCTCATCTGCTTAATAACAACGCGCTGATAAATACTGCCCCCTCAGCTGCTTAATAACAGCACGCTGATAAATACTGCCCCTCAGCTGCCTAATAACAGCACGCTGATAAATACTGCCCCTCAGCTGCTTAATAACTGCGCGCTGATAAATACTGCCCCCTCAGCTGCCTAATAACAGCACGCTGATAAATACTGCCCCCTCATCTGCTTAATAACAGCGCGCTGATAAATACTGCCCCCTCATCTGCTTAATAACAGCACGCTGATAAATACTGCCCCCTCAGCTGCCTAATAACAGCACGCTGATAAATACTGCCCCCTCATTTGCTTAATAACAGCACGCTGATAAATACTGCCCCCTCAGCTGCTTAATAACTGTGCACTGATAAATACTGCCCCTCAGCTGCCTAATAACAGCACGCTGATAAATACTGTCCCCTCAGCTGCTTCATAACAGCGCGCTGATAAATACTGCCCCTCAGCTGCTTAATAACTGTGCACTGATAAATACTGCCCCCTCAGCTGCTTAATAACACCGCGCTGATAAATACTGCCCCTCAGCTGCTTCATAACAGCGCGCTGATAAATACTGCCCCCTCATCAGCTTAATAACTGTGCACTGATAAATACTGCCCCTCAGCTGCCTAATAACAGCACGCTGATAAATACTGTCCCCTCAGCTGCTTCATAACAGCACGCTGATAAATACTTCCCCTCAGCTGCTTAATAACAGCACGCTGATAAATACTACCCCCTCATCTGCTTAATAACAGCGCGCTGATAAATACTGTCCCCTCAGCTGCTTAATAACAGCATGCTGATAAATACTGCCCCCTCAGCTGCTTAATAACAGCACGCTGATAAATACTGCCCCCTCCGCTGCTTAATAACAGCACGCTGATAAATACTGCCCCCTCAGCTGCTTAATAACAGCACGCTGATTAATACTGCCCCCTCAGCTGCTTAATAACAGCACGCTGATTAATACTGCCCCCTCAGCTGCTTAATAACAGCGCGCTGATAAATACTGTCCCCTCAGCTGCTTCATAACAGTGTGCTGATTAATACTGCCCCCTCAGCTGCTTAATAACAGCGCGCTGATAAACACTGCCCCTCAGCTGCTTAATAACAGCGCGCTGATAAATACTGCCCCTCAGCTGCTTAATAACAGCGCGCTGATAAATACTGCCCCTCAGCTGCTTAATAACAGCGTGCTGATAAATACTGCCCCCTCAGCTGCTAAATAACGGTGCGCTGATAAATACTGACCCCTCAGCTGCTTAATAACGGTGCGCTGATAAATACTGCCCCCTCAGCTGCTTAATAACGGTGCGCTGATAAATACTGCCCCTCAGCTGCTTAATAACGGTGCGCTGATAAATACTGTCCCCTCAGCTGCTTAATAACAGCGCGCTGATAAATACTGCCCCCTCAGCTGCTTAATAACGGTGCGCTGATAAATACTGCCCCTCAGCTGCTTAATAATTGTGCGCTGATAAATACTGTCCCCTCAACTGCTTAATAACAGCGCACTGATAAATACTGCCCCCTCAGCTGCTTAATAACAGTACGCTGATAAATACTTCCCCCTCAGCTGCTTAATAACAGTGCGCTGATAAATACTAGCCCCCTCAGCTGCTTAATAACAGCGCGCTGGTAAATACTGCCCCCTCATCTGCTTAATAACAACGCGCTGATAAATACTGCCCCCTCAGCTGCTTAATAACAGCACGCTGATAAATACTGCCCCTCAGCTGCCTAATAACAGCACGCTGATAAATACTGCCCCTCAGCTGCTTAATAACTGCGCGCTGATAAATACTGCCCCCTCAGCTGCCTAATAACAGCACGCTGATAAATACTGCCCCCTCATCTGCTTAATAACAGCGCGCTGATAAATAATGCCCCCTCAACTGCTTAATAACAGCACGCTGATAAATACTGCCCCCTCAGCTGCCTAATAACAGCACGCTGATAAATACTGCCCCCTCATTTGCTTAATAACAGCACGCTGATAAATACTGCCCCCTCAGCTGCTTAATAACTGTGCACTGATAAATACTGCCCCTCAGCTGCCTAATAACAGCACGCTGATAAATACTGTCCCCTCAGCTGCTTCATAACAGCGCGCTGATAAATACTGCCCCTCAGCTGCTTAATAACTGTGCACTGATAAATACTGCCCCCTCAGCTGCTTAATAACACCGCGCTGATAAATACTGCCCCTCAGCTGCTTCATAACAGCGCGCTGATAAATACTGCCCCCTCATCAGCTTAATAACTGTGCACTGATAAATACTGCCCCTCAGCTGCCTAATAACAGCACGCTGATAAATACTGTCCCCTCAGCTGCTTCATAACAGCACGCTGATAAATACTTCCCCTCAGCTGCTTAATAACAGCACGCTGATAAATACTGCCCCCTCATCTCCTTAATAACATCGCGCTGATAAATACTGCCCCTCAGCTGCCTAATAACAGTGCGCTGATAAATACTGCCCCCTCAGCTGCTTCATAACAGCACGCTGATAAATACTTCCCCTCAGCTGCTTAATAACAGCACGCTGATAAATACTGCCCCCTCATCTCCTTAATAACATCGCGCTGATAAATACTGCCCCTCAGCTGCCTAATAACAGTGCGCTGATAAATACTGTCCCCTCAGCTGCTTAATAACGGTGCGCTGATAAATACTGTCCCCTCAGCTGCTTAATAACAGCGCGCTGATAAATACTGCCCCCTCAGCTGCTTAATAACGGTGCGCTGATAAATACTGCCCCTCAGCTGCTTAATAATGGTGCGCTGATAAATACTGTCCCCTCAACTGCTTAATAACAGCGCACTGATAAATACTGCTCCCTCAGCTGCTTAATAACAGTACGCTGATAAATACTTCCCCCTCAGCTGCTTAATAACAGTGCGCTGATAAATACTAGCCCCCTCAGCTGCTTAATAACAGCGCGCTGGTAAATACTGCCCCCTCATCTGCTTAATAACAACGCGCTGATAAATACTGCCCCCTCAGCTGCTTAATAACAGCACGCTGATAAATACTGCCCCTCAGCTGCCTAATAACAGCACGCTGATAAATACTGCCCCTCAGCTGCTTAATAACTGCGCGCTGATAAATACTGCCCCCTCAGCTGCCTAATAACAGCACGCTGATAAATACTGCCCCCTCATCTGCTTAATAACAGCACGCTGATAAATACTGCCCCCTCAGCTGCCTAATAACAGCACGCTGATAAATACTGCCCCCTCATTTGCTTAATAACAGCACGCTGATAAATACTGCCCCCTCAGCTGCTTAATAACTGTGCACTGATAAATACTGCCCCTCAGCTGCCTAATAACAGCACGCTGATAAATACTGTCCCCTCAGCTGCTTCATAACAGCGCGCTGATAAATACTGCCCCTCAGCTGCTTAATAACTGTGCACTGATAAATACTGCCCCCTCTGCTGCTTAATAACACCGCGCTGATAAATACTGCCCCTCAGCTGCTTCATAACAGCGCGCTGATAAATACTGCCCCCTCATCAGCTTAATAACTGTGCACTGATAAATACTGCCCCTCAGCTGCCTAATAACAGCACGCTGATAAATACTGTCCCCTCAGCTGCTTCATAACAGCACGCTGATAAATACTTCCCCTCAGCTGCTTAATAACAGCACGCTGATAAATACTGCCCCCTCATCTCCTTAATAACATCGCGCTGATAAATACTGCCCCTCAGCTGCCTAATAACAGTGCGCTGATAAATACTGTCCCCTCAGCTGCTTAATAACAGCGCGCTGATAAATACTGCACCCTCAGCTGCTTAATAACTGTGCACTGATAAATACTGCCCCCTCAGCTGCTTAATAACAGCACGCTGATAAATACAGTCCCTTCAGCTGCTTCATAACAGCACGCTGATAAATACTGCCCCCTCATCTGCTTAATAACTGTGCACTGATAAATACTGCCCCCTCAGCTGCTTAATAACAGCGCGCTGATAAATACTGCCCCTCAGCTGCTTACTAACAGCGCATTGATAAATACTGCCCCTCAGCTGCTTACTAACAGCGCATTGATAAATACTGCCCCCTCAGCTGCTTCATAACAGCGCGCTGATAAATACTGCCCCCTCAGCTGCTTAATAACAGCGCGCTGATAAATACTGCCCCTCAGCTGCTTAATAACAGTGCGCTGATAAATACTGCCCCTCAGCTGCTTAATAACAGCACGCTGATAAATACTGCCCCCTCAGCTGCTTAATAACAGCGTGCTGATAAATACTGCCCCTCAGCTGCTTAATAACAGTGTGCTGATAAATACTGACCCCTCAGCTGCTTAATAACAGCACGCTGATAAATACTGCCCCCTCAGCTGCTTAATAATAGCGTGCTGATAAATACTGCCCCCTCAGCTGCTTAATAACAGTGCGCTGATAAATACTGCCCCCTCAGCTGCTTAATAACAGCGCGCTGATAAATACAGCCCCCTCAGCTGCTTAATAACAGCACGCTGATAAATACTGCCCCCTCAGCTGCATAATAACAGTGCGCTGATAAATACTGCCCCCTCAGCTGCTTAATAACAGTGCGCTGATAAATACTGCCCCCTCAGCTGCTTAATAACAGCGCGCTGATAAATACTGTCCCCTCAGCTGCTTAATAACAGTGTGCTAATAAATACTTCCCCTCAGCTGCTTAATAACAGCGCACTGATAAATACTGCCCCCTCAGCTGCTTAATAACACCGCGCTGATAAATACTGCCCCCTCAGCTGCTTAATAACCGCGTGCTGATAAATACTGCCCACTCAGCTGCTTAATAACAGCGCGCTGATAAATACTGCCCCGTCAGCTGCTTAATAACCGCGTGCTGATAAATACTGCCCCTCAACTGCTTAATAACAGCGCGCTGATAAATACTGCCCCCTCAGCTGCTTAATAACAGCGCGCTGCTAAATACTGTCCCCTCAGCTGCTTAATAACAGCGCGCTGATAAATACTGCCCCCTCCGCTGCTTAATAACAGTGTGCTGATAAATACTGCTCCCTCAGCTGCTTAATAACAGCACGCTGATAAATACTGCCCCCTCAGCTGCTTAATAACAGTGTGCTGATAAATACTGCCCACAGCTGCTTAATAACAGTGCGCTGATAAATACTGCCACTCAGCTGCTTAATAACGGTGCGCTGATAAATACTGCCCCCTCAGCTGCTTAATAACAGCGCGCTGATAAATACTGCCCCCTCAGCTGCTTAATAACAGTGTGCTGATAAATACTGCCCCCTCAGCTGCTTAATAACAGTGTGCTGATAAATACTGCCCCTCAGCTGCTTAATAACAGCGCGCTGATAAATACTGCCCCCTCAGCTGCTTAATAACAGCACACTGATAAATACTGCCCCCTCAGCTGCTTAATAACAGCACGCTGATAAATACTGCCCCCTCAGCTTCTTAATAACAGCGCGCTGATAAATACTGCCCCCTCAGCTGCTTAATAACAGCGCGCTGATAAATACTGTCCCCTCAGCTGCTTAATAACAGCGTGCTGATAAATATTGCCCCCTCAGCTGCTTAATAACAGTGTGCTGATTAATACTGTCCCCTCAGCTGCTTAATAACGGTGCGCTGATTAATACTGCCCCCTCAGCTGCTTAATAACAGCGTGCTGATAAATACTGCCCCCTCAGCTGCTTAATAACGGTGCGCTGATTAATACTGTCCCCTCAGCTGCTTAATAACAGTGTGCTGATTAATACTGTCCCCTCAGCTGCTTAATAACAGTGTGCTGATTAATACTGTCCCCTCAGCTGCTTAATAACAGCGCACTGATAAATACTGCCCCTCAGCTGCTTAATAACAGCGCGCTGATAAATACTGCCCCCTCAGCTGCTTAATAACAGCGCGCTGATAAATTCTGCCCCCTCATCTGCTTAATAACAGCGCGCTGATAAATACTGCCCCCTCAGCTACATAATAACAGCACACTGATAAATACTGCTCCCTCAGCTGCTTAACAGCACGCTGATAAATACTGCTCCCTCAGCTGCTTAATAACAGCACGCTGATAAATACTGCCCCCTCATCTGCTTAATAACAGCGCGCTGATAAATACTGTCCCCTCAGCTGCTTAATAACAGCGCACTGATAAATACTGTCCCCTCAGCTGCTTAATAACAGCACGCTGATAAATACTGCCCCCTCCGCTGCTTAATAACAGCACGCTGATAAATACTGCCCCCTCAGCTGCTTAATAACAGCACGCTGATTAATACTGCCCCCTCAGCTGCTTAATAACAGCGCGCTGATAAATACTGTCCCCTCAGCTGCTTAATAACAGTGTGCTGATAAACACTGCCCCTCAGCTGCTTAATAACAGCGCGCTGATAAATACTGCCCCTCAGCTGCTTAATAACAGCGTGCTGATAAATACTGCCCCCTTAGCTGCTTAATAACAGCGCGCTGATAAATACTGCTCCCTCAGCTGCATAATAACAGCACGCTGATAAATACTGCCCCCTCATCTGCTTAATAACAGCGCGCTGATAAATACTGCCCCCTCAGCTGCTTAATAACAGCACGCTGATAAATACTGCCCCTTCAGCTGCTTAATAACAGCGCGCTGATAAATACTGCCCCTTCAGCTGCTTAATAAGCGTGCGCTGATAAATACTGCACCTTCAGCTGCTTAATAACAGCGTGCTGATAAATACTGCCCCCTCAGCTGCTAAATAACGGTGCGCTGATAAATACTGACCCCTCAGCTGCTTAATAACGGTGCGCTGATAAATACTGCCCCCTCAGCTGCTTAATAACGGTGCGCTGATAAATACTGCCCCTCAGCTGCTTAATAACGGTGCGCTGATAAATACTGTCCCCTCAGCTGCTTAATAACAGCGCGCTGATAAATACTGCCCCCTCAGCTGCTTAATAACGGTGCGCTGATAAATACTGCCCCTCAGCTGCTTAATAATGGTGCGCTGATAAATACTGTCCCCTCAACTGCTTAATAACAGCGCACTGATAAATACTGCCCCCTCAGCTGCTTAATAACAGTACGCTGATAAATACTTCCCCCTCAGCTGCTTAATAACAACGCGCTGATAAATACTGCCCCCTCAGCTGCTTAATAATGGTGCGCTGATAAATACTGCCCCCTCAGCTGCTTAATAACAGTGCGCTGATAAATACTAGCCCCCTCAGCTGCTTAATAACAGCGCGCTGGTAAATACTGCCCCCTCATCTGCTTAATAACAACGCGCTGATAAATACTGCCCCCTCAGCTGCTTAATAACAGCACGCTGATAAATACTGCCCCTCAGCTGCCTAATAACAGCACGCTGATAAATACTGCCCCTCAGCTGCTTAATAACTGCGCGCTGATAAATACTGCCCCTCAGCTGCCTAATAACAGCACGCTGATAAATACTGCCCCCTCATCTGCTTAATAACAGCGCGCTGATAAATAATGCCCCCTCATCTGCTTAATAACAGCACGCTGATAAATACTGCCCCCTCAGCTGCCTAATAACAGCACGCTGATAAATACTGCCCCCTCATTTGCTTAATAACAGCACGCTGATAAATACTGCCCCCTCAGCTGCTTAATAACTGTGCACTGATAAATACTGCCCCTCAGCTGCCTAATAACAGCACGCTGATAAATACTGTCCCCTCAGCTGCTTCATAACAGCGCGCTGATAAATACTGCCCCTCAGCTGCTTAATAACTGTGCACTGATAAATACTGCCCCCTCAGCTGCTTAATAACACCGCGCTGATAAATACTGCCCCTCAGCTGCTTCATAACAGCGCGCTGATAAATACTGCCCCCTCATCAGCTTAATAACTGTGCACTGATAAATACTGCCCCTCAGCTGCCTAATAACAGCACGCTGATAAATACTTCCCCTCAGCTGCTTAATAACAGCACGCTGATAAATACTGCCCCCTCATCTCCTTAATAACATCGCGCTGATAAATACTGCCCCTCAGCTGCCTAATAACAGTGCGCTGATAAATACTGTCCCCTCAGCTGCTTCATAACAGCGCGCTGAGAAATACTGCCCCCTCAGCTGCTTCATAACAGCACGCTGATAAATACTTCCCCTCAGCTGCTTAATAACAGCACGCTGATAAATACTGCCCCCTCATCTCCTTAATAACATCGCGCTGATAAATACTGCCCCTCAGCTGCCTAATAACAGTGCGCTGATAAATACTGTCCCCTCAGCTGCTTAATAACGGTGCGCTGATAAATACTGTCCCCTCAGCTGCTTAATAACAGCGCGCTGATAAATACTGCCCCCTCAGCTGCTTAATAACGGTGCGCTGATAAATACTGCCCCTCAGCTGCTTAATAATGGTGCGCTGATAAATACTGTCCCCTCAACTGCTTAATAACAGCGCACTGATAAATACTGCTCCCTCAGCTGCTTAATAACAGTACGCTGATAAATACTTCCCCCTCAGCTGCTTAATAACAGTGCGCTGATAAATACTAGCCCCCTCAGCTGCTTAATAACAGAGCGCTGGTAAATACTGCCCCCTCATCTGCTTAATAACAACGCGGTGATAAATACTGCCCCCTCAGCTGCTTAATAACAGCACGCTGATAAATACTGCCCCTCAGCTGCCTAATAACAGCACGCTGATAAATACTGCCCCTCAGCTGCTTAATAACTGCGCGCTGATAAATACTGCCCCCTCAGCTGCCTAATAACAGCACGCTGATAAATACTGCCCCCTCATCTGCTTAATAACAGCGCGCTGATAAATACTGCCCCCTCATCTGCTTAATAACAGCACGCTGATAAATACTGCCCCCTCAGCTGCCTAATAACAGCACGCTGATAAATACTGCCCCCTCATTTGCTTAATAACAGCACGCTGATAAATACTGCCCCCTCAGCTGCTTAATAACTGTGCACTGATAAATACTGCCCCTCAGCTGCCTAATAACAGCACGCTGATAAATACTGTCCCCTCAGCTGCTTCATAACAGCGCGCTGATAAATACTGCCCCTCAGCTGCTTAATAACTGTGCACTGATAAATACTGCCCCCTCAGCTGCTTAATAACACCGCGCTGATAAATACTGCCCCTCAGCTGCTTCATAACAGCGCGCTGATAAATACTGCCCCCTCATCAGCTTAATAACGGTGCACTGATAAATACTGCCCCTCAGCTGCCTAATAACAGCACGCTGATAAATACTGTCCCCTCAGCTGCTTCATAACAGCACGCTGATAAATACTTCCCCTCAGCTGCTTAATAACAGCACGCTGATAAATACTGCCCCCTCATCTCCTTAATAACATCGCGCTGATAAATACTGCCCCTCAGCTGCCTAATAACAGTGCGCTGATAAATACTGTCCCCTCAGCTGCTTCATAACAGCGCGCTGAGAAATACTGCCCCCTCAGCTGCCTAATAACAGCACGCTGATAAATACTGTCCCCTCATCTGCTTAATAACAGCGCGCTGATAAATACTGCACCCTCAGCTGCTTAATAACTGTGCACTGATAAATACTGCCCCCTCAGCTGCTTAATAACAGCACGCTGATAAATACAGTCCCCTCAGCTGCTTCATAACAGCACGCTGATAAATACTGCCCCCTCATCTGCTTAATAACTGTGCACTGATAAATACTGCCCCCTCAGCTGCTTAATAACAGCGCGCTGATAAATACTGCCCCTCAGCTGCTTACTAACAGCGCATTGATAAATACTGCCCCTCAGCTGCTTACTAACAGCGCATTGATAAATACTGCCCCCTCAGCTGCTTCATAACAGCGCGCTGATAAATACTGCCCCCTCAGCTGCTTAATAACAGCGCGCTGATAAATACTGCCCCTCAGCTGCTTAATAACAGCGCGCTGATAAATACTGCCCCTCAGCTGCTTAATAACAGCACGCTGATAAATACTGCCCCCTCAGCTGCTTAATAACAGTGTGCTGATAAATACTGACCCCTCAGCTGCATAATAACAGTGCGCTGATAAATACTGCCCCCTCAGCTGCTTAATAACAGTGCGCTGATAAATACTGCCCCCTCAGCTGCTTAATAACAGCGCGCTGATAAATACTGTCCCCTCAGCTGCTTAATAACAGTGTGCTAATAAATACTTCCCCTCAGCTGCTTAATAACAGCGCACTGATAAATACTGCCCCCTCAGCTGCTTAATAACACCGCGCTGATAAATACTGCCCCCTCAGCTGCTTAATAACCGCGTGCTGATAAATACTGCCCACTCAGCTGCTTAATAACAGCGCGCTGATAAATACTGCCCCGTCAGCTGCTTAATAACCGCGTGCTGATAAATACTGCCCCTCAACTGCTTAATAACAGCGCGCTGATAAATACTGCCCCCTCAGCTGCTTAATAACAGCGCGCTGATAAATACTGTCCCCTCAGCTGCTTAATAACAGCGCGCTGATAAATACTGCCCCCTCCGCTGCTTAATAACAGTGTGCTGATAAATACTGCTCCCTCAGCTGCTTAATAACAGCACGCTGATAAATACTGCCCCCTCAGCTCCTTAATAACAGCTCGCTGATAAATACTGCCCCCTCAGCTGCTTAATAACAGCGTGCTGATAAATACTGCCCCCTTCACTGCTTAATAACAGCGCACTGATAAATACTGCCCCCTCAGCTGCTTAATAACAGCGCGCTGATAAATACTGCCCCTCAGCTGCTTAACAACACCGCGCTGATAAAAACTGCACCTCAGCTGCTTAATAACACCGCGCTGATAAATACTGCCCCCTCAGCTGCTTAATAACAGAACGCTGATAAATACTGCCCCCTCAGCTGCTTAATAACAGCGCGCTGATAAATACTGCCCCCTCAGCTGCTTAATAACACCGCGCTGATAAATACTGCCCCCTCAGCTGCTTAATAACAGTACGCTGATAAATACTTCCCCTCAGCTGCTTAATAACACCGCGCTGATAAATACTTCCCCTCAGCTGCTTAATAACAGTACGCTGATAAATACTGCCCCTCAGCTGCTTAATAACAGCGCGCTGATAAATACTGCCCCTCAGCTGCTTAATAACAGCACGCTGATAAATACTGCCCCCCTCAGCTGCTTAATAACAGCGTGCTGATAAATACTGCCCCTCAGCTGCTTAATAACAGTGTGCTGATAAATACTGCCCCTCAGCTGCTTAATAACGGCACGCTGATAAATACTGTCCCCTCAGCTGCTTAATAACACCGCGCTGATAAATACAGCCCCCTCAGCTGCTTAATAACGGCGCACTGATAAATACTGCCCCCTCAGCTGCTTAATAACAGCGTGCTGATAAATACTGCCCCCTCAGCTGCTTAATAACAGCGCGCTGATAAATACTGTCCCCTCAGCTGCTTAATAACACCGCGCTGATAAATACAGCCCCCTCAGCTGCTTAATAACGGCGCACTGATAAATACTGCCCCCTCAGCTGCTTAATAACAGCGTGCTGATAAATACTGCCCCCTCAGCTGCTTAATAACAGTGCGCTGATAAATACTGCCCCCGCAGCTGCTTAATAACAGCGCGCTGATAAATACAGCCCCCTCAGCTGCTTAATAACAGCACGCTGATAAATACTGCCCCCTCAGCTGCATAATAACAGTGCGCTGATAAATACTGCCCCCTCAGCTGCTTAATAACAGTGCGCTGATAAATACTGCCCCCTCAGCTGCTTAATAACAGCGCGCTGATAAATACTGTCCCCTCAGCTGCTTAATAACAGTGTGCTGATAAATACTTACCCTCAGCTGCTTAATAACAGCGCACTGATAAATACTGCCCCCTCAGCTGCTTAATAACAGTACGCTGATAAATACTGACCCCTCAGCTGCTTAATAACAGCGCGCTGATAAATACTGCCCCCTCAGCTGCTTAATAACAGTGTGCTGATAAATACTGACCCCGCAGCTGCTTAATAACAGCATGCTGATAAATACTGCCCCCTCAGCTGCTTAATAACAGCGCGCTGATAAATACTGCCCCTCAGCTGCTTAATAACACCGCGCTGATAAATACAGCCCCTCAGCTGCTTAATAACAGCGTGCTGATAAATACTGTGCCCTCCGCTGCTTAATAACAGCGCGCTGATAAATAGTGCCCCCTCAGCTGCTTAATAACAGCATGCTGATAAATACTGCCCCCTCAGCTGCTTAATAACAGCGCGCTGATAAATACTGCCCCTCAGCTGCTTAATAACAGCACACTGATAAATACTGCCCCCTCAACTGCTTAATAACAGCACGCTGATAAATACTGCCCCCTCAGTTGCTTAATAACAGTGCGCTGATAAATACTGCCCCCTCAGCTGCTTAATAACAGCACGCTGATAAATACTGCCCCCTCAGCTGCTTAATAACAGCGCGCTGATAAATACTGCCCCCTCAGCTGCTTAATAACCGCGTGCTGATAAATACTGCCCCTCAGCTGCTTAATAACAGCGCGCTGATAAATACTACCCCTCAGCTGCTTAATAACAGCGCGCTGATAAATACTGTACCCTCAGCTGCTTAATAACAGCGCGCTGATAAATACTGCCCCCTCCGCTGCTTAATAACAGTGTGCTGATAAATACTGCTCCCTCAGCTGCTTAATAACAGCACGCTGATAAATACTGCCCCCTCAGCTGCTTAATAACAGCTCGCTGATAAATACTGCCCCCTCAGCTGCTTAATAACAGCGTGCTGATAAATACTGCCCCCTCATCTGCTTAATAACAGCGCACTGATAAATACTGCCCCCTCAGCTGCTTAATAACAGCACGCTGATAAATACTGCCCCCTCAGCTGCTTAATAACAGCGCGCTGATAAATACTGCCCCTCAGCTGCTTAACAACACCGCGCTGATAAATACTGCACCTCAGCTGCTTAATAACACCGCGCTGATAAATACTGCCCCCTCAGCTGCTTAATAACAGAACGCTGATAAATACTGCCCCCTCAGCTGCTTAATAACAGCGCGCTGATAAATACTGCCCCCTCAGCTGCTTAATAACACCGCGCTGATAAATACTGCCCCCTCAGCTGCTTAATAACACCGCGCTGATAAATACTGCCCCCTCAGCTGCTTAATAACAGTACGCTGATAAATACTTCCCCTCAGCTGCTTAATAACACCGCGCTGATAAATACTTCCCCTCAGCTGCTTAATAACAGTACGCTGATAAATACTTCCCCTCAGCTGCTTAATAACACCGCGCTGATAAATACTGCCCCCTCAGCTGCTTAATAACAGTATGCTGATAAATACTTCCCCTCAGCTGCTTAATAACACCGCGCTGATAAATACTTCCCCTCAGCTGCTTAATAACAGCGCGCTGATAAATACTTCCCCTCAGCTGCTTAATAACACCGCGCTGATAAATACTTCCCCTCAGCTGCTTAATAACACCGCACTGATAAATACTTCCCCTCAGCTGCTTAATAACAGCGCGCTGATAAATACTTCCCCTCAGCTGCTTAATAACAGTACGCTGATAAATACTTCCCCTCAGCTGCTTAATAACACCGCGCTGATAAATACTTCCCCTCAGCTGCTTAATAACAGCGCGCTGATAAATACTTCCCCTTTGCTGCTTAATAACACCGCGCTGATAAATATTGTCCCTCAGCTGCTTAATAACACCGCGCTGATAAATACTGTCCCCTCAGCTGCTTAACACCGCGCTGATTAATACTGTCCCCTCAGCTGCTTAATAACACCGCGCTGATAAATACTTCCCCTCAGCTGCTTAATTACACCGCGCTGATAAATACTTCCCCTCAGCTGCTTAATAACACCGAGCTGATAAATACTGCCCCCTCAGCTGCTTAATAACAGTACGCTGATAAATACTTCCCCTCAGCTGCTTAATAACACCGCGCTGATAAATACTTCCCCTCAGCTGCTTAATAACAGTACGCTGATAAATACTTCCCCTCAGCTGCTTAATAACACCGCGCTGATAAATACTGCCCCCTCAGCTGCTTAATAACAGTACGCTGATAAATACTTCCCCTCAGCTGCTTAATAACAGCGCGCTGATAAATACTTCCCCTTAGCTGCTTAATAACGCCGCGCTGATAAATACTGTCCCCTCAGCTGCTTAATAACAGCGCGCTGATAAATACTTCCCCTTAGCTGCTTAATAACACCGCGCTGATAAATATTGTCCCTCAGCTGCTTAATAACACCGCGCTGATTAATACTGTCCCCTCAGCTGCTTAATAACACCGCGCTGATAAATACTTCCCCTCAGCTGCTTAATAACACCGCGCTGATAAATACTTCCCCTCAGCTGCTTAATAACACCGAGCTGATAAATACTTCCCCTCTGCTGCTTAATAACAGCGCGCTGATAAATACCTCCCCTCAGCTGCTTAATAACACCGCGCTGATAAATACTGTCGCCTCAGCTGCTTAATAACAGCGCGCTGATAAATACTTCCCCTCAGCTGCTTAATAACAGCGCGCTGATAAATACCTCCCCTCAGCTGCTTAATAACATCGCGCTGATAAATACTGTTCCCTCAGCTGCTTAATAACAGTGCGCTGATAAATACTTCCCCTCAGCTGCTTAATAACACCGCGCTGATAAATACTGCCCGTCAGCTGCTTAATAACAGCGCGCTGATAAATACTGCCTCCTCAGCTGCTTAATAACAGTACGCTGATAAATACTTCCCCTCAGCTGCTTAATAACAGCGCGCTGATAAATACTTCCCCTCAGCTGCTTAACAACACCGCGCTGATAAATACTGCCCCTCAGCTGCTTAATAACAGAACGCTGATAAATACTGCCCCCTCAGCTGCTTAATAACAGCGCGCTGATAAATACTGCCCCCTCAGCTGCTTAATAACACCGCGCTGATAAATACTGCCCCCTCAGCTGCATAATAACAGTGCGCTGATAAATACTGCCCCCTCAGCTGCTTAATAACAGTGCGCTGATAAATACTGCCCCCTCAGCTGCTTAATAACAGCGCGCTGATAAATACTGTCCCCTCAGCTGCTTAATAACAGTGTGCTAATAAATACTTCCCCTCAGCTGCTTAATAACAGCGCACTGATAAATACTGCCCCCTCAGCTGCTTAATAACACCGCGCTGATAAATACTGCCCCCTCAGCTGCTTAATAACCGCGTGCTGATAAATACTGCCCACTCAGCTGCTTAATAACAGCGCGCTGATAAATACTGCCCCGTCAGCTGCTTAATAACCGCGTGCTGATAAATACTGCCCCTCAACTGCTTAATAACAGCGCGCTGATAAATACTGCCCCCTCAGCTGCTTAATAACAGCGCGCTGATAAATACTGTCCCCTCAGCTGCTTAATAACAGCGCGCTGATAAATACTGCCCCCTCCGCTGCTTAATAACAGTGTGCTGATAAATACTGCTCCCTCAGCTGCTTAATAACAGCACGCTGATAAATACTGCCCCCTCAGCTGCTTAATAACAGCTCGCTGATAAATACTGCCCCCTCAGCTGCTTAATAACAGCGTGCTGATAAATACTGCCCCCTTCACTGCTTAATAACAGCGCACTGATAAATACTGCCCCCTCAGCTGCTTAATAACAGCGCGCTGATAAATACTGCCCCTCAGCTGCTTAACAACACCGCGCTGATAAAAACTGCACCTCAGCTGCTTAATAACACCGCGCTGATAAATACTGCCCCCTCAGCTGCTTAATAACAGAACGCTGATAAATACTGCCCCCTCAGCTGCTTAATAACAGCGCGCTGATAAATACTGCCCCCTCAGCTGCTTAATAACACCGCGCTGATAAATACTGCCCCCTCAGCTGCTTAATAACAGTACGCTGATAAATACTTCCCCTCAGCTGCTTAATAACACCGCGCTGATAAATACTTCCCCTCAGCTGCTTAATAACAGTACGCTGATAAATACTGCCCCTCAGCTGCTTAATAACAGCGCGCTGATAAATACTGCCCCTCAGCTGCTTAATAACAGCACGCTGATAAATACTGCCCCCTCAGCTGCTTAATAACAGCGTGCTGATAAATACTGCCCCTCAGCTGCTTAATAACAGTGTGCTGATAAATACTGCCCCTCAGCTGCTTAATAACGGCACGCTGATAAATACTGTCCCCTCAGCTGCTTAATAACACCGCGCTGATAAATACAGCCCCCTCAGCTGCTTAATAACAGCGCGCTGATAAATACTGTCCCCTCAGCTGCTTAATAACACCGCGCTGATAAATACAGCCCCCTCAGCTGCTTAATAACGGCGCACTGATAAATACTGCCCCCTCAGCTGCTTAATAACAGCGTGCTGATAAATACTGCCCCCTCAGCTGCTTAATAACAGTGCGCTGATAAATACTGCCCCCGCAGCTGCTTAATAACAGCGCGCTGATAAATACAGCCCCCTCAGCTGCTTAATAACAGCACGCTGATAAATACTGCCCCCTCAGCTGCATAATAACAGTGCGCTGATAAATACTGCCCCCTCAGCTGCTTAATAACAGTGCGCTGATAAATACTGCCCCCTCAGCTGCTTAATAACAGCGCGCTGATAAATACTGTCCCCTCAGCTGCTTAATACCAGTGTGCTGATAAATACTTACCCTCAGCTGCTTAATAACAGCGCACTGATAAATACTGCCCCCTCAGCTGCTTAATAACAGTACGCTGATAAATACTGACCCCTCAGCTGCTTAATAACAGCGCGCTGATAAATACTGCCCCCTCAGCTGCTTAATAACAGTGTGCTGATAAATACTGACCCCGCAGCTGCTTAATAACAGCATGCTGATAAATACTGCCCCCTCAGCTGCTTAATAACAGCGCGCTGATAAATACTGCCCCTCAGCTGCTTAATAACAGCGCGCTGATAAATACTGCCCCTCAGCTGCTTAATAACACCGCGCTGATAAATACAGCCCCTCAGCTGCTTAATAACGGCGTGCTGATAAATACTGTGCCCTCCGCTGCTTAATAACAGCGCGCTGATAAATAGTGCCCCCTCAGCTGCTTAATAACAGCATGCTGATAAATACTGCCCCCTCAGCTGCTTAATAACAGCGCGCTGATAAATACTGCCCCTCAGCTGCTTAATAACAGCACACTGATAAATACTGCCCCCTCAACTGCTTAATAACAGCACGCTGATAAATACTGCCCCCTCAGTTGCTTAATAACAGTGCGCTGATAAATACTGCCCCCTCAGCTGCTTAATAACAGCACGCTGATAAATACTGCCCCCTCAGCTGCTTAATAACAGCGCGCTGATAAATACTGCCCCCTCAGCTGCTTAATAACCGCGTGCTGATTAATTCTGCCCCCTCAGCTGCTTAATAACAGCGCGCTGATAAATACTGCCCCGTCAGCTGCTTAATAACCGCGTGCTGATAAATACTGCCCCTCAGCTGCTTAATAACAGCGCGCTGATAAATACTACCCCTCAGCTGCTTAATAACAGCGCGCTGATAAATACTGTACCCTCAGCTGCTTAATAACAGCGCGCTGATAAATACTGCCCCCTCCGCTGCTTAATAACAGTGTGCTGATAAATACTGCTCCCTCAGCTGCTTAATAACAGCACGCTGATAAATACTGCCCCCTCAGCTGCTTAATAACAGCTCGCTGATAAATACTGCCCCCTCAGCTGCTTAATAACAGTACGCTGATAAATACTTCCCCTCAGCTGCTTAATAACACCGCGCTGATAAATACTTCCCCTCAGCTGCTTAATAACAGTACGCTGATAAATACTGCCCCTCAGCTGCTTAATAACAGCGCGCTGATAAATACTGCCCCTCAGCTGCTTAATAACAGCACGCTGATAAATACTGCCCCCTCAGCTGCTTAATAACAGCGTGCTGATAAATACTGCCCCTCAGCTGCTTAATAACAGTGTGCTGATAAATACTGCCCCTCAGCTGCTTAATAACGGCACGCTGATAAATACTGTCCCCTCAGCTGCTTAATAACACCGCGCTGATAAATACAGCCCCCTCAGCTGCTTAATAACAGCGCGCTGATAAATACTGTCCCCTCAGCTGCTTAATAACACCGCGCTGATAAATACAGCCCCCTCAGCTGCTTAATAACGGCGCACTGATAAATACTGCCCCCTCAGCTGCTTAATAACAGCGTGCTGATAAATACTGCCCCCTCAGCTGCTTAATAACAGTGCGCTGATAAATACTGCCCCCGCAGCTGCTTAATAACAGCGCGCTGATAAATACAGCCCCCTCAGCTGCTTAATAACAGCACGCTGATAAATACTGCCCCCTCAGCTGCATAATAACAGTGCGCTGATAAATACTGCCCCCTCAGCTGCTTAATAACAGTGCGCTGATAAATACTGCCCCCTCAGCTGCTTAATAACAGCGCGCTGATAAATACTGTCCCCTCAGCTGCTTAATACCAGTGTGCTGATAAATACTTACCCTCAGCTGCTTAATAACAGCGCACTGATAAATACTGCCCCCTCAGCTGCTTAATAACAGTACGCTGATAAATACTGACCCCTCAGCTGCTTAATAACAGCGCGCTGATAAATACTGCCCCCTCAGCTGCTTAATAACAGTGTGCTGATAAATACTGACCCCGCAGCTGCTTAATAACAGCATGCTGATAAATACTGCCCCCTCAGCTGCTTAATAACAGCGCGCTGATAAATACTGCCCCTCAGCTGCTTAATAACAGCGCGCTGATAAATACTGCCCCTCAGCTGCTTAATAACACCGCGCTGATAAATACAGCCCCTCAGCTGCTTAATAACGGCGTGCTGATAAATACTGTGCCCTCCGCTGCTTAATAACAGCGCGCTGATAAATAGTGCCCCCTCAGCTGCTTAATAACAGCATGCTGATAAATACTGCCCCCTCAGCTGCTTAATAACAGCGCGCTGATAAATACTGCCCCTCAGCTGCTTAATAACAGCACACTGATAAATACTGCCCCCTCAACTGCTTAATAACAGCACACTGATAAATACTGCCCCCTCAACTGCTTAATAACAGCACGCTGATAAATACTGCCCCCTCAGTTGCTTAATAACAGTGCGCTGATAAATACTGCCCCCTCAGCTGCTTAATAACAGCACGCTGATAAATACTGCCCCCTCAGCTGCTTAATAACAGCGCGCTGATAAATACTGCCCCCTCAGCTGCTTAATAACCGCGTGCTGATTAATTCTGCCCCCTCAGCTGCTTAATAACAGCGCGCTGATAAATACTGCCCCGTCAGCTGCTTAATAACCGCGTGCTGATAAATACTGCCCCTCAGCTGCTTAATAACAGCGCGCTGATAAATACTACCCCTCAGCTGCTTAATAACAGCGCGCTGATAAATACTGTACCCTCAGCTGCTTAATAACAGCGCGCTGATAAATACTGCCCCCTCCGCTGCTTAATAACAGCGTGCTGATAAATACTGCTCCCTCAGCTGCTTAATAACAGCACGCTGATAAATACTGCCCCCTCAGCTGCTTAATAACAGCTCGCTGATAAATACTGCCCCCTCAGCTGCTTAATAACAGCGTACTGATAAATACTGCCCCCTCAGCTGCTTAATAACAGCACGCTGATAAATACTGCCCCCTCAGCTGCTTAATAACAGCGCGCTGATAAATACTGCCCCTCAGCTGCTTAACAACACCGCGCTGATAAATACTGCACCTCAGCTGCTTAATAACACCGCGCTGATAAATACTGCCCCCTCAGCTGCTTAATAACAGAACGCTGATAAATACTGCCCCCTCAGCTGCTTAATAACAGCGCGCTGATAAATACTGCCCCCTCAGCTGCTTAATAACACCGCGCTGATAAATACTGCCCCCTCAGCTGCTTAATAACACCGCGCTGATACATACTGCCCCCTCAGCTGCTTAATAACAGTACGCTGATAAATACTTCCCCTCAGCTGCTTAATAACACCGCGCTGATAAATACTTCCCCTCAGCTGCTTAATAACAGTGCGCTGATAAATACTTCCCCTCAGCTGCTTAATAACAGTGCGCTGATAAATACTTCCCCTCAGCTGCTTAATAACACCGCGCTGATAAATACTGCCCCCTCAGCTGCTTAATAACAGTATGCTGATAAATACTTCCCCTCAGCTGCTTAATAACACCGCGCTGATAAATACTTCCCCTCAGCTGCTTAATAACAGCGCGCTGATAAATACTTCCCCTCAGCTGCTTAATAACACCGCGCTGATAAATACTTCCCCTCAGCTGCTTAATAACACCGCACTGATAAATACTTCCCCTCAGCTGCTTAATAACACCGCGCTGATAAATACTGTCCCCTCAGCTGCTTAATAACAGTACGCTGATAAATACTTCCCCTCAGCTGCTTAATAACACCGCGCTGATAAATACTTCCCCTCAGCTGCTTAATAACAGCGCGCTGATAAATACTTCCCCTTTGCTGCTTAATAACACCGCGCTGATAAATATTGTCCCTCAGCTGCTTAATAACACCGCGCTGATAAATACTGTCCCCTCAGCTGCTTAACACCGCGCTGATTAATACTGTCCCCTCAGCTGCTTAATAACACCGCGCTGATAAATTCTTCCCCTCAGCTGCTTAATTACACCGCGCTGATAAATACTTCCCCTCAGCTGCTTAATAACACCGAGCTGATAAATACTTCCCCTCTGCTGCTTAATAACAGCGCGCTGATAAATACCTCCCCTCAGCTGCTTAATAACACCGCGCTGATAAATACTGTCCCCTCAGCTGCTTAATAACAGTGCGCTGATAAATACTTCCCCTCAGCTGCTTAATAACAGCGCGCTGGTAAATACTTCCCCTCAGCTGCTTAATAACAGCGCGCTGATAAATACCTCCCCTCAGCTGCTTAATAACACCGCGCTGATAAATACTGTCCCCTCAGCTGCTTAATAACAGTGCGCTGATAAATACTTCCCCTCAGCTGCTTAATAACACCGCGCTGATAAATACTGCCCGTCAGCTGCTTAATAACAGCGCGCTGATAAATACTGCCTCCTCCGCTGCTTAATAACAGTACGCTGATAAATACTTCCCCTCAGCTGCTTAATAACAGCGCGCTGATAAATACTTCCCCTCAGCTGCTTAATAACAGAACGCTGATAAATACTGCCCTCTCAGCTGCTTAATAACAGCGCGCTGATAAATACTGCCCCCTCAGCTGCTTAATAACACCGCGCTGATAAATACTGCCCCCTCAGCTGCTTAATAACACCGCGCTGATAAATACTGCCCCCTCAGCTGCTTAATAACAGTACGCTGATAAATACTTCCCCTCAGCTGCTTAATAACACCGCGCTGATAAATACTTCCCCTCAGCTGCTTAATAACAGTACGCTGATAAATACTTCCCCTCAGCTGCTTAATAACACCGCGCTGATAAATACTGCCCCCTCAGCTGCTTAATAACAGTACGCTGATAAATACTTCCCCTCAGCTGCTTAATAACAGCGCGCTGATAAATACTTCCCCTTAGCTGCTTAATAACGCCGCGCTGATAAATACTGTCCCCTCAGCTGCTTAATAACAGCGCGCTGATAAATACTTCCCCTTAGCTGCTTAATAACACCGCGCTGATAAATATTGTCCCTCAGCTGCTTAATAACACCGCGCTGATTAATACTGTCCCCTCAGCTGCTTAATAACACCGCGCTGATAAATACTTCCCCTCAGCTGCTTAATAACACCGCGCTGATAAATACTTCCCCTCAGCTGCTTAATAACACCGAGCTGATAAATACTTCCCCTCTGCTGCTTAATAACAGCGCGCTGATAAATACCTCCCCTCAGCTGCTTAATAACACCGCGCTGATAAATACTGTCGCCTCAGCTGCTTAATAACAGCGCGCTGATAAATACTTCCCCTCAGCTGCTTAATAACAGCGCGCTGATAAATACCTCCCCTCAGCTGCTTAATAACATCGCGCTGATAAATACTGTCCCCTCAGCTGCTTAATAACAGTGCGCTGATAAATACTTCCCCTCAGCTGCTTAATAACACCGCGCTGATAAATACTGCCCGTCAGCTGCTTAATAACAGCGCGCTGATAAATACTGCCTCCTCAGCTGCTTAATAACAGTACGCTGATAAATACTTCCCCTCAGCTGCTTAATAACAGCGCGCTGATAAATACTTCCCCTCAGCTGCTTAACAACACCGCGCTGATAAATACTGCCCCTCAGCTGCTTAATAACAGAACGCTGATAAATACTGCCCCCTCAGCTGCTTAATAACAGCGCGCTGATAAATACTGCCCCCTCAGCTGCTTAATAACACCGCGCTGATAAATACTGCCCCCTCAGCTGCTTAATAACACTGCGCTGATAAATACTGCCCCCTCAGCTGCTTAATAACAGTACGCTGATAAATACTTCCCCTCAGCTGCTTAATAACACCGCGCTGATAAATACTTCCCCTCAGCTGCTTAATAACAGTACGCTGATAAATACTTCCCCTCAGCTGCTTAATAACAGCACGCTGATAAATATTGCCCCTCAGCTGCTTAATAACAGAACGCTGATAAATACTGCCCCCTCAGCTGCTTAATAACAGCGCGCTGATAAATACTGCCCCCTCAGCTGCTTAATAACACCGCGCTGATAAATACTGCCCCCTCAGCTGCTTAATAACACCGCGCTGATAAATACTGCCCCCTCAGCTGCTTAATAACAGTACGCTGATAAATACTTCCCCTCAGCTGCTTAATAACACCGCGCTGATAAATACTTCCCCTCAGCTGCTTAATAACAGCGCGCTGATAAATACTTCCCCTCAGCTGCTTAATAACAGCGCGCTGATAAATACTGCCCCCTCAGCTGCTTAATAACAGCGCGCTGATAAATACTTCCCCTCAGCTGCTTAATAACACCGCGCTGATAAATACTGTCCCCTCAGCTGCTTAACAACACCGCGCTGATTAATACGGCCCCTCAGCTGCTTAATAACAGCGCGCTGATAAATACTGCCCCTCAGCTGCTTAATAACAGCGCGCTGATAAATACTGCCCCCTCAGCTGGCATTAAGCCGCTGACAAGAACGTGGTGACGCTCCTACCCACGACTGCAGCTTCCCTTCTGCCTGTATGCCACGTACTGTATAATATATGTAATGTATGGCCCTGTTGAGGGTTTGTGCTGCCCTTGAATTATATCATGTTGCCTACTACTGTTCTACAGACTGGAGCAGGTTGCAGGATCCTGTGTGGGACACTTGGATGCTCGTCTGTGTGCTTTATGTCACTGCTGGGTTAAGTTCTGCTCTTGTATACCGTGTGCTCCTTGTTCCTCTGTAGCCATCGGAACAGCTCGGTGCGCACGTGCTCTGCAAGGCATCTTCTTAGCGTGGTAGAACAGCTGGGAGCAGAGAAACTTCTCGCGGGAAACAGAGACAACACAGACACACTGCTGAGAACACTGGTGAAGCTGGCCCAAGATAGACAGCAGGACACAAGGTAACCCTCATGCACAGTGACATTGGTGGTCTCCTGTTGGAGGGGTCTGAGATTCCAGACAGCAGCTACTGTTTCCGTCCACTAGGGCTTCATCAATGGAGCTTTCATCTGCTGTCTGCTTATTCAATGAAGTCAATGTATTGACGCAGACAAAATAACTCACTGTAGATAAGGAGCATAAAGCACATTTCTTTAAAAACTAAAATAAAAAGAAGTGTAACCCTGATATAAAAACATACATAATATGTAATATTTAATCCTAATGCATATATAGAATTAGAGACAATGCAACAATAAAGGGAAAAATGGAGAGAAAATAACAAATGTGACGCTAACTCATGTTGCTTCCATTGCAGTCTGACATTGTATAGCCACTATAGAAGGGGTGGCCAACACCTGTCCGCAAGGGCCACCAACAGGTCAGGTTTTCAGGATATCCCTGCTTCAGCACAGGTGGCTCAATCAGTGGCTCAGTCGAAGACTGAGCCACTGATTGAGCCACCTGTGCTGAAGCAGGGATATCCCTAATACCTGGCCTGCTGGTGGCCCTTTAGGGCTGGAGCTGGCCACCCCTGCACTGTAGCATTGGAGCTAAATAAGAAGCGAGCTATAATAACATTTCCTGCTGTAGGTTCTATGGGCGCCGGATGTTTAGCTTGCTGATGTCCCATCCTAAATTTGAAGCACACATGGAGCGTTTGATCCCCTCTCATGATTTGCGTGACCTAATATCCACCATTAAACAGAAGGTAAGTGTGCTACAGGGGGGAAATGTCTTGCTATGATTGCCCTTAGAAATATAAACATCTTCAGCAAATAAGAGCAACTTGGCCCACCTACGCTGCCCATATTCATATTTTGGTGTGAAACTAGGGTTGCCAGGCGTCTTCTCCAAAAATACTGGACACAATGGTGAAAGGTGCGACGCGCTCGAGACTCGCACCTCTCACTCCTTGCCCCACCCCCAGGCTCCCGCCACCTCCTGATTGGCTGCAGCTGGGTAATGCATCCAATCAGGATGGAGGAAGCTGCCCCGCCCCCCTAGCAACCACCCTGCTCTCTCTCTGTTTGGCGAAATCCTGTGGCCCCCCCCAAGCCAGTCAGGTCACTATGTCCAGAGAGGTAATACCGGACACATACATGTCCAGTATTACCTCTTTTTACTGGACAGTGTGTCCAAATACAGGACGGTCTGGTTCAATACTGGACACCTGGCAACCCTGTCATGCTGGATCCTGTAATTTGGTTCATATTTACAATAGCATTGTTTCTTTCCCTTATTGTTATAGTTTGATCCAAAGAATTATCAGGTGCACACGCCAAAAACAAAGAATGATATTGCCCAATGTGGCATCATTTATGAAGTATGAAAAGCAGCACATTAATAAGTGTGAAAAGTGTATGCTTACTCACCTTTTTATCACCAATGAAAACCATATTGGTGGACCTTACCCAAGCAGAAATGTGCAGCTTGTTTCAATCACTTCATTGATTTCTGAGGATGCATTAATTCTGAATAGGATTATACTAATTAGGGTGAGACCACTAAGTTACCGATATAACCAGTGAGGTATATTTATTAGCAGCTAATAATTTATGACTCAACAAACCATTATTCCTAAATAGCTCTTTGTGACACTAAGCTACTGTCATTGAATTTAGCTTAATGTTATTCATTGTAGGAAATCAGTGATAACATTTCAGAAGCACCTTCTGCTAGAAGTCAGAGATCCCTTCCGAAAAGCAACCCTGTGGCTCCACAAGAAAGCCAGCCTTCAGACAAAGGGTACGTTGACATAAGAATCTTTTCTCTATTGAGCGCATGCGCTAATTTCAGTGATAGTCATCTGGATTGTATTCCTTATACAGCCACCTTTAGATCAGGGCTCTTCAACAGGCCTTCGAGTGTCTACTCCTGCTAATGTTATTGGAGTTGCTCAAATAGCTAATGAGACAAGACCGTCAGAGCAATATTATAATTGAGATGGGCACAAAAGTTATGCCTATAACTGGTGCAGTTTCCTCTTTGTTTGTGCCCAATACATCCGCCAAGCCAAAGAGGCATTGGCCTCTGCTCCCAAGAGACCTGTGCCAAATGTAAGAAGCAAGAATCATACATAAGCGGCTGCTCGCAAGTTGATGTAGAGACAAATATTTGCATCTGTGTTTAGTGCACATTGCACTATTTTTTATACGTATTAGCGGCTGAAGAGCAATGCAGAGGGAGAGGCTAGATACTGATATCCAGGTAGCAAAGGAGTCTGGGAAGTGTTTGATATATAAAGGCACTGGATGCCTCCCACCCAAGGTAAGTGTTTTGTAAGTCTGCGCGCATTGCTTAGTGCCCGCCACTCTCTCCTGAACGCTCAAGTGTGCCCTTGGGCACAAGAAGGTTGGGGACCCCTGGTTTAGAGTATATATAAGTAAGTAATCTAATAATTTGAAGGGTATCTACTGTACATGTCCAAGCACGTAGAACAAAAGAGCTCCACCCACTCGGCCAAATGTATTGTCAGATACTTTATTATACTATCTACAACTCTTTGATAACAGGTGAGTGCACACAATTGGGCTCTCAGGTTTTGCTCCATCTTCGGTGGCAACACCTGTATCTATTTGTGTCTCATCTCCAAGCATTCCCTAATACCAGCAACCTCATGATGCATTGATAGGAATGAGAAGATGCGGGGGAAAGTACACTCAAGCTATATTACAAGAAAGGGAGGACACCAGTCTCTATCAAAAAAGTATTTGTATTTAGGTGAATATACACAGAAAAAGTGACAATTACAATTGATGAATAGACACGCTGTATACAAAAATATATAAAAAAAAAAAACTTATACAGCTCACGTACTCGCCCGGAGAGACTCAACGTTGGCAGGAATGGCACACGGTTCAGTAACATACTTTTACATGTATTTTTGAGCAGATCAACAGAGCTGGAGCTTGCTCCACAAGAGTCGCCAGTGCCTCGACGCCAGCCTGTCCGGGCTGCAGAGGTAACAGAGCAGCTGAAGGAGCTCAGTAAATTATTAACGTCTAAAGAATTTCAGAACAAATTGGATGGAGTGGCACTTCTGCTTGAACACTGCAAGAATAACACTAAATTTGTCACCGCAAACATTACCCAGGTCAGTGAAATACAGAAGCGGTCAGTTTCTGTCTTCCTCATGGTCACGTACAGTATTTGTTTGTAACATTAGCTCTCTAGTTTGGAGAAATACAATTGTAATTCATTTCAGGTTTCCTTCTATTACCCATCACATTTTAAATGCTCCTCTTTATAACTTAGACCTGGTCACAGCAGCTTGGCAATCTCCATAGTTCTCTTTATCGTACTTAGGCTGCACGCGGCCGCGTGCGGGGGCCACCAGCCTCTTACCCCCTGCCTGTCTGTCCCCGCTGCCTCCTTCCGGCGAGGCTCACTACGCGCTGTGACGCGTCAGCCGCCAGGGGATGCAAGAGGATTGCGATCCCGAGTGGGTGGCGTGTCACGTGGTGCGCTGGTGAGCCTATCAGCGCCGGGGGCTGGAGCTGTCAGAGCTTCCCCCACCTCCAAAAGGTAGGGGGGGAAGTGTGTGTGTGTGTGTGTGTGTATGTATTTATATGTATTTATATGTATATGTATGTGTACTGTATTTGTGTTATCTGTGTGTGGGTCGGGGGGACGACGGATCGATGGGGGGGCGGACGGATCGACAGGGGGGGGGGAAGCGGACGGACCGACCGGGGGGGGGACGGGACAGCACGGAGAGCCCTCCGCTCAAACCATGCCTCCCACCCCCCCTGCTGCAGCTCCCGCTCCCTACGGATCGCAAGTAGAGGTCAATTGCCTCTCAGCGCGCCGCCTGCCCGTTATATGACATATTAGATGATCAGAGATATATCACCATGTATGCATCTGATGAAGTGTTCCTGCAATCAGAAACAGACCTATAACCCCTCCCCCCCTCACTTAGAAAGTACATATGAGTTAAGTGGACTTTTAAGCAGTGCTGATTGCTACAATTACAGTACTTGTGCATGCTTATGAATCTGTATTTTTTTTCTTTTTGCATCTATGTAGCGTACCTGAATGCCTTTAGTTTTTTCAAGTTAATGCTAATAATATCCATGAGATGTTTCTCCTGACAATGCATAGCCACAGAGGTGTGGTATAGGTAACACAGGGATTTAACCAGACATTAGTTAGGTCTTACCTAAAGGTTACCTTTACCTCACCCAGACACTGATATATGGGTTTTGTATTTTACTAGAGTACCAAGTGGCATATATATATATCTCCAAACACACCTGTATATAATACATGAAGGGATACCTGTGCACAAAGAGGTACACACCTGAGATGCCTGGGGAATATGCTAATTGGGATATGCAAACTGTATTCAAATTAGTGACATTTGCATATATCCCAGGTATCTCAGGTGTGTTACTATTTGTGCACTGGTATCTCTTCACATGTTGTATAAAGTTGTGTTTGGGGAGGTTTATAAGTCACTTGGTACTCTCATAAAGTAGGTTCCTCTCCCTCAGCCACCCTTAGGTAATATCAGGTGAAATCCCTGCGTTGACTATAACAGATATTTGTTAGGGGGAATGTCTCTATTGCATATTATTAGCATGAATGGCCACTATACTTAACACAATGCCCTTTCTGGACAAAAATAGCCCTTAACACTGCATTATAGAGCCTTGAAGGCACCTGTTAACACTTACCACGGCATTAACTTAGGTTAGCACCTCGTGAAGTCAATTAAGCCTACATTGTTCCATTGCTTTCTTTTAATTATTGCTACAGTGTAAGTAAGATTGCCCCGTACTAAATCCCATTGTGTTGTGTGTTTGTGCTTATGCATGTCTGTCAGGTCCAGTGAGGCATGAGCACTGGGGAATAATATCCCATTATATTATTGTACGAACACTGAATGATCTGTGTGAGATACCACTGAAAACTGTGGGGCTATTTAGGTTGGGAATAAGTGAGACAGACATGGAAGTGAGTGCACCCGTGTGTATATACCACTGCACTATCCCATACCAATGCTAAATCCGCAATGAGCTCAGCAACAACGTGGATCAAATATCAACTCTTTTGTGTCTGCATTGTGTTTGCATTGCATTTATTTTATAGCTTAAAAAAAATAAGTTATATTAAACATGGAAAACACGCATTTTAACCCTTGCGCTGCCAGGAAGGCCTGCAATGCATACGTAGTTCCACAAGGGGCTATTTCCACCACAATTGTGTTACCAACATTGAAGAGAATGTCGTTCAGATAAATGGCCCATGACATATAGTAAGGGCTGGAGCATTCACTTAAATCAACGATGCAAGGGAAAAGCAGGGCCAGCCGGATGGGTGATGGTGATGTTGGGTGATGCTGTAAGATGCTGGGTGATGCTGGGCGATGATGACACCTTAAGGCAGCAATAGTACATTTGTTTTTGTGTATATGTAAAGCATGTGATGATGTGTAATTCTACATTCTTACCTAAACTGGCAATCGCTTGGTGCTCCTATTATTAATCTGTAAAAATCCTGATTGTGTATCTAACGAAATGGCCGCCTGTTAGTGCTATGCTGCAGTCTGTGAAATGCTGCAGCTGATATGTAACATTATATTAGTAAGTGTAACTTATTATTATTATTATTATTATTATTATTATTATTATTACATCTTCCAGATTAATAGACAGTCTGCTGTTTAGAACACAGCAACAGATCTGTTTGCGATACTTTGTTGCGAAAGACCAGAGTTCAAACAGGTGTGTGTCAGAGCCTGTTTCAAAGGAGGAAGTGGTTGTGACTTTCTAAATGGCTGCTTTAGCAACCAAAAGGATGGGGAAAAAAATGAAAATGGCATTAGGAGTTAAAAAAACAAAATGCAGACCGTTTTATCTAATACTACAAAACTGATTTATTTAAAAAAAACATATAGGATTCTTCACGTTTTGCTACTTTAACGATTGTTCACTTTGAAGCAGACCTGTCAATTCTCTTGTCAACGCGTCTCAAAAATAAGAAAGAGATGACTCCAATTAACTACGAGGGAGATCTTTAATTAGTTTAAAAATAAGACTGTAGTTACTGCGTCACGCTCCCGAACCATGCAGTTGAGAGCACTTCTACTTATCACTATGTACTTATGTCAAGTACAATTCTTTGTCGTTAGGGAACATAAAATAAGTTATTATTGGTTCTACGCCCCCTTTCACTGCTCGGAAAGCTCCCCACTTAGTTATATAGGGTATACTTGTTATTGGCACTTAGTGAGGGTTAGAGGACTTAAGAGGTCCTTAATAAAATAACCTTAGGCCTGGGACATAGTAAACACTTAGGTGCTGCTGCTCGCTCTACCAGGAGCTTTTTGCTGTCCTGGCAGAGGAGACAGCAAGCGCGCTTGGGAGGCGGGTATCACTGTGTGTGTGTGTGTCACTTGGTAGCTGTCAGTGTGTGTGTGTGTGTGTCACTTTGAAGTGGTCTGTGTGTTTGTGTGTCACTGGGGAACCTGTGTGTGTGTGTGTGTGTGTGTGTGTGTGTGTGTGTGTGTGTGTGTGTGTGTGTATATATTATATAATATTTTAAAAATTAAAAAAAAAAGACATGTTGTGAGAATAAATTATTTATTAACATTGTGCAACTTTGATAAATATACACACACACACACACACACACACACACCTCTGTGCTGTCTCTGTCTGGTCTGGTGGCTCTGTAGTTAAAATGCCGGGCCGGCTGCAGCCCCATTGGATGGGAGCGGTCACGTGACCGCTCCTACGCTTCCCCGAGCGGCAAATTTCAAATTTGCCTGTCTCGGGGAAGTTTCTCAGCCTCCGCACGCATCAGCACGCATGCGGAGGGAGAAACTATAGCCGCGCTGATTACAGATGCAGGGGCTTTGTGCATCTGTTCAGCGCGGTTCAGCCCGCCTCAGCGACGCTGATAAGTCTTCAATTATAAGTTTATTTGAATGTAATGTCTGTTTTATTGACTTTCTTTGCCTACATAATTGGGCGGTGGGTGTATTGATTAGCCACCCAAAAGTGCAGGGCGGACTACATAATATAGTAAAGGGCTCAAAAATATATGGGCTAAGTGAAAGTGAAGCATTGAGACAATGAAAGGGAAGGGAACAGGAAGTGATGTATCGCCTGTGGTGTGACAGTATATATGGGTAGACTAGGTGAGCCCAAGCACCATTTATTTCTTTAATCTTGTAGGTTATTTACGCCCAGCGTTAGCATTGTTAACATGGCGTTAACCCACGGCAGCGCAAACGCTAATCAATGTGGTACGCAAAAAAACATAGCATTAATCAATGTTTAGCCCCATACTAGGGTAAGCGTTATTTTGAATGCTTAGCGTGTAAAAAATGGATGCAGATGAGCTCATTTAGGGCCTAAATAATAACTATGCCAGAATGGCTAAGCAATGCTTCTGGGAAATAAAGTGAGATTTATTTATTTATAAAAATACTTTACCAGGAAGTAATACATTGAGAGTTACCTCTCGTTTTCAAGTATGTCCTGGGCACAGAGTTATAACAATACATGGTTACATTAAAAGAACAGGGTTATACGGTCAATTCACAGACATTTCATGGACAGATAGAGTTGGGTACAGGGGATAAAGGGCTTGTGATTTTCCGATTTAAATATAGCAGCTTTAACATCACTTTAACATTACCCAACGGCAGCAAACGGCTCACACCCTTTGGCTGCCCTTCGGCTGCCCGCCTTTGGGGCAACGCAGATGTACACTGGGGTGGTTGATTTTCAATGCCGCTGTGAACACAAAGTTCTTTGTGTCCTCTTGGCTCATTAACATTCCGGTGGGTGGGGTTGACGTTCCACAAAGTACAAGCACATGTTAACCCTTAGCACGCTGGTCCTGTGCAGAGGGGAGCAGCTCTTGGGGAGCCCCATCATACTGTCCGCCTTTGGGGCAACGCAGATGTACACTGGAGTGAGATGATTTAATGCTATGGACATATTTGCACAGTTCCGGTAGATGTGCTTGAGCTGGAGGAATGTAAACTTGTTTTGGGTTGTAAGAGCACTCCGGGATTTACAGAACTATCAATAACTTATGACAAGCAATGATCCGGAAGACACAAAAATACAAGACTTTATGCAGTATCATCACTTAAAATCACTATATTAACACATTACCCACGAAAACTACATACGAAGCAGGTAAAAAAAACAACCCCTCCATAACTGTAACAGGCACCAACTAAAAATAAATATCAATAAAAACTGTAGATACGTAAAGTAGAAGGCGGCTTTCTGCAATAGTCCTCAGTAAACATGACATTGCGTAGCATGTACACATGCCACAATTAGCACAAATATACGTACGCACTATTAACAACTTCTGGACCTGATATTGTTTTTCACTGTACGAGTACCGGTGCCCCTTGCAATCCGTTACTGTTCTTCACAGCAGGGCCGCGCCCCCTCTCTCACTGTTGCTACAAAGAGGTCGCAGTAGCGCTGCGTGTGCGAGCTTATCATATGCAACATGGAGGCTGTGATGGCAGATAGAATAGATTATATTCAAAAAAAGGTTGGACATCTTTTTAGAAAGGAAAGGTATACAGGGATATACCTAATAAGTATACATGGGAAGGATGTTGATGCAGAGAGTAACCTGATTGCCAATTCTTGGAAGGAATGTATTTTTCCCCTTATGAGATATCATTGGATGATATGTCACTGGGCTTTTTTGTTTGCCTTCCTCTGGATCAATAAGTAAGTATAGATATAGGATAAAGTATCTGTTGTCTAAATTTAGCATAGGTTGAACTTGATGGACATATATGTCTTTTTTCATCTTCAACTACTATGTAACTATGTTACTATGTAACTATGTAAACTATAAGTAACTATTTAACTTTTTTTTTTTTTTTTAAAGATATTCGACTCCTTTAACCCAAAGCTTCAGGACTCCAACAAAAAGGTGAACCAGTTTGCGCTGGAGTCTGCAGTGGTCATGATACCGCTCCTGAAGGAAAGTTTGCACCACGTGTTGGTCCCTATGGTGACTGTGGTCACTGACAACTTGAACTCTAAGAATTCTGGGATTTACGCTGCTGCAGTAACAGTGCTGGACACGCTCGTGTCAAACATAGGTATTGCGGTCTTATCTTTTATATTGCAATGACATCTCTCCGCAGTAGAAACAGCAGCCCATTGTAAAATACACGGGACTATCAAAGAAAATGTACTGTACAGCTATTACAGCGTAAATCTGTTTCATCTGTTTAATCCCTGGCACCCTGTGATACCACGTGAGGCTACTCTGGGTTCCTGGGCAAATATTGGTAATAGTCCAGACAAGTAAGGAAGATGATGCACACCTAAAAATGAAAGAAAGAAAAAAAATTATGATACAGTTACCGGTGCTCCGATGTTTGAACGAAAGCCTGTGATCAGTCCTGAATAGATAATAGGAGGAACATAGGGCACAACGGGTTTAGAATATCCAAACTCATTTATTGAGCCAACACTCAATAAATGAGTTTGGATATTCTAAATCCGTTGTGCCCTATGTTCCTCCTATTATCAAATATTGGGAATGGCAGCCAATTATTTTACTATCCGAGATCCAATATTTTGTTGTTGTACTTTTTCATTGAATGATTACGTAATACTGTAAGACATTATATACTATACAAATGTTATTTAAAAAGATAACCCCAACCACATCAATAGTATTTTTACATATGTACAGTAGGACAGAGTTCCATAAAGTCACCGTAAATATTTAGGAAGGGAAATAAGTTCATAATACAAAATACTGGATAAAATAGTCTAATAAGCGATCATTTTGAACGGAGTAACTATACATTTTAAAGGGTTCTTCTTATGTTAAAATCCCCTCATCTACAGATTTATCTTTAAAGTCTATTAGACATATTGGGGTGTATTTACTGTTTAGTGTTGTGGCATTAGATAGATATAGTACCATCTAACGCCGGGAAACACCTTACAGCCCATTCGAGGAAAACACACAAAAGGGGCCAAAATGTAGAATAAAGATCCAAATGTTAATACTGTGTGCCTAACCCACTTTATTGTGTACTTTGGGGAGACTCTTTGATCACTCCGGTTAGAGCACCCCATGTTTCACGGTTTGTGTTGGAGTGCCCTCACCACCACCACATCACTCCAACAACTGTCCTTATTTCACCCTCCCATCTTCCTTTTGGTCATCTTCTTTGTCTTTTGATTATCCTTAGAATCAAGTCGTGTAGCATCCAAGGACGGTCATTTCTTGTGCTATGATTAGCCCCCTGCCCCTTTCATTTCTTTACGTTTGTGATGATGTCATACACTTGTGTTTGCTTCTGGACATACACATTCTTTTTCCTGTCTTTTTTGGTAATACCCAGAATACATCACTCCATACATCTTTACGTTGTCTGAAGCTTCTGAGTTATCGTTGCATCTGGTGTCAAAGTTTCAAATTCATACATGACTATGGTCACAATACTGTACGTTGGCTTAACACTTTCCTTTTGAGACACAGTGGAAGATTGGCTTGTTTCTTCCAAACGCCTCCATTCCATCTTCATTCTCTTCTTGATTTAATTCATAAGGTTTCCACCCATTAATACCTGCAGAACCAAGGTAGATATAGATTTCAACTTCTTCTAGTTCTACTTAATTTATTTCAATTTTTGTAGAGTTGAGGTCCATCTTCTCACTTGTTTTGGCAAATTTGTTGCAGGAAGTCCTCTAGAGGTGGCAAAAGCGCAATTGTCTGCAAATCATAGGTGACTCCACTATTCACGATTAATTTTTATTCCAAATTCAATGTCTTGAACAGTTCTTAAAGTGTTGATGGGAAAATCTTTCGGTGACACGGTGTCAGCCTGCCATACACCCTTGCCGATCCTTATCTTGCTTGTATCTTCATGTGATCAAATGGTTGGCAATCTTGCAGATGTTCCTAATAATATCAATGTACGCTTCTTCAACATTGACTCTTCTCAATGCATGTTGAACTGGTGAGGTGTAGATAGAATCAAATGCGGGTTTACAATCTACAAATCCTAAGATGACTGGTACAGTAGATGGTAGTTCATAGTAATAACATCAAGAAATCACTTCTTGTACAACTTGGATGTGGTCCATTAATTTATCTACACTGCAGAATCCTGCTTGTTCTCTAGGCTGGGCAAAGTCCAAGGTTTGTCGAAGCTGAAGAGCGAGTATTTTCTCAAACATCTTGTAAATGATTGTAAGTAGACTAATTGGTCTGTAGTTTGAGATCCTCTGTGTCTCCTTTCTGATGGATGACGATACCTATGGCATTGCTCTACTGGTTTGAAATGTTCTTTTTTTCAAGCAATACGTAAGTAGCAGGATAGTACACAAATCCAGCGCTTACCTAAATAACTAATAAACAGATGAATACTAGTGAGTGCAACAAAACGTTGGACGGGCCATGATGAAGCATATGACGCGAAACGCGTAGTGACCGTCTAATTACCACGCGTTAACATCGCTTACCAAGTATCTCCACAAGGCTGCTGAGTATCCGTCTTACAAGAGACTGAGTGATGTGGTGTTTGTGTGTCTCCGTTCGGGACCCTCACCGCTAGAAATAGAACAATTGTCAGCCAGATACTGTGATAGTGTGATGAGGACAGTGGGTGTGCTGGTTTTTGCAATACCTTATGTGAGTTTTTTAATATGTTGCTATTTTGTTTATAAATACTTTTTACTTACCCAAGCCGTCGTTACACTGATAACAATGACATTAAGTTTGGAACAGCGGAATCTGGTTCCAATCCCGGTGTTGGCTCCTTGTGACCTTGGGCAAGTCACTTTATCTCCCTGTGTCTCAGGCACCAAAATCCTAGATTGTAAGCTCACTTGGCCAGGGACTGTGTGTGTAAAAAGCGTATGTGCAATGCTGCTTACCACGCACTATACTGTAACTGTGAAGCGCTTTGAGTCCCATTAGGAGAAAAGCGATATATTAAATACAAATGAAATAAATGTAAGAAGCATTTTCTCACATCTGCTGCAGGTTGTTAGAAGCCAGAAACTGATACCACCTTAAATTTGGTGACGTTTTTATGCAGATTGAATGGTGAAAAAGCAGAGGTACAAACTCTGATACATCTGCTTATAATCTGTGCGTTATTTACCCTCCCTAACTTCTCCTTCTGACACCCCTCTCCCCTCCCCAAATGACAAAAATTGGAGCAAAGACTTTAACTCCCCGACTTTTGACCTAAACCGCAAATGTCAGAATTCACGCAGCGCAGACACAGGTTATCGAACTGCGACGTTGTGTTTACTGCCATGCAAGTCAGTGCGGGATCACGGTGCAGTGACCTGTATCAGGGCTTGGTGAATCCCGGCATTTTTGTCAATCTTGCTCCAAAATTGCCTTTGTAAATAGCTTCCAAAGTGTTGAATGTGCAGGTAGTGAGATTCTGGGTGTGGACATGCAAAGAGCATACTGACCATGCCAGTTACTAGCCTCTACTGTTACTTTAAACAGCAATAACCAAAAAGTTTCAGCCTGCAGCATTCACAGCTACAAGTTGGTTCCAACATTGTGTGGCTGACACATCGAAGATACATACATACAGTACATAGACATAGCGTGCTATGTCAACTCTTGAGCGCCACCCAATGGCTGTTATCTGCAGTGAGCTGCATAGCGACCCTGCTCCTCTCTGACCGGCCTTAATATTTTTTAATCTGCCTGGTCCAGGGGACAATTGACACCCTGCTCACCAGGCCAGCCTTCCACTGGGTGCTAACCAGCTTCACAAGGCGGAATCAGGAAACTTACAGTAAACTGAAAACTCCAACAAGACAGAAACTTTAGAATGATTGCTGTCTAAAAGCAATGACATAATTGAAGAAGTCACACACAGTTTAATCATATGTATACCCATAACCACATACTAAATATTTGCAGTTTAAACACTGATATTTTAGAGCCTGGAGCAACCTTAGGAAATCGTTGTAGGATAGATACATACAGTTTTTATTCATTTATTAAACAATTATTCATTAAACTGTGACAAAGCTGATCTGGACACTATCCCACTCATACTTCCACTGAAGTCAATGGGAGTTTCTGTGCGATAGTGCCCTGATTTGGCACTATCACAGCTTAATGAATGCTACCCGTAGTCTCTACTAACTGTAAGTAACCCCATCCCATTGTATTTCAGATCATTTGTGGCTGCTTCAGCCGTTTGCCAGCAGAGTACGTTTTATCAGCGGCCGTGCCATGAATGACGTGACTGAACGTTTGTCAGGTAAAGCGAATGTAACCAATAGAAAGAATACGTTCAGTCAGCATCATTCTGATGAGTTACCATCGCACAGAACATGTGTAAAACTTAGTGGTTTGGAAAGAAATTGCAAATGTGTCTGATGTTACATTAACAACCATCTCAATGGGGTAATTAATACCGAGGAAACTTAAACGGGTCATTTCAACAGTACGTCTATGCTGTGCATTCGATCAACACTGACTACAATTACATATGTCTGGAGTATAGAGCAGGGGTCTCCAAACTCAGTCCTCAAGAACCGCCAACAGGCCGGCTTTTATGGATATCCCTGTTTCAACACAGGTGGCTCAAAGACTGAGCCACTGATTGAGCCACCTGTGCTGAAACAGGGATATCCATAAAAGCTGGCCTGTGTGAGGCTCTTGAGGACTGAGTTTGGAGACCCCTGGTACAGAGCATCGTCCCTGTAGAAAGGAAGTTCCAAAAAGTTCTAGCCATTGACCCCAATTTGCTTATTGAACTTAATTAAAACTGTATTAGAGATACCACTGCCATGGGAAGGACTATCTCGTTGGCTGTCAGTGTAGCTTATCAACTGGAGAAACAGCACACACATCCATATGACACCGTGTGAGGTCCTGTTGTGGGGTTACTGGAAATGTTATAGACAGCCAGTGAAAGGGAGACAACACAGGCATTGCACTCTCATGCCACCTGAAAGTTCATTGGCATAGCCAAGCTGGGTTGCATTCAAAGTATCAAGATGACCTTCTGCCCTGAAATAATTGTTGTGAACTCTGAATACACAGTATTTTTGTGTCTAAGTGACATCTTCTTTTGTCTTTTTCCTGCAGTCCTTGTGCCTTCAGTCTATCCTCGGAAGCCTCAGGCTGTGGAACGCCATGTTCTTCCGGTTTTGTGGTATTTTTTAAGTAATATAACAGGGAATGGAGTTTTCCCTGGACGGAGTGGAAATTTCAAGGACGTGGTCAGTAAACTGGCAAAATGCCTGCACAGAGAGATGGGACCAAGCCTTGAGGAGTATGCGTCCGGCCAACCTCATCATGCCATGAAAATGCTTGCCGAGATTCTAGGCACAGAACACTAATAAATTAATTATTCCTTAGGATTTGTCCACCGGTATAGTGAAAACTTCTAGTAGCCACATTGGCATTATCTTGGCTATATGGCCGCAGGAGACTTTGGTCTAGTCCTATTTTTCTGACTGTAATCCAAGTGTATTCTCATTCAGTCCCACACGCCTACGGATAGCAGCAACTTGGAAAACCAGAAATTAAAAATTGATTGTTAATATACTGAATTGGTTTTGGGGGGAAATGCTGCTTCATTGAACTGTAAGTTGTGATGCTTTTTAACGAAGGCATGAGGGTTCATCACAAATCAAGCCGTTTGTACAGAACTTCCGAGACCTTACATCTCTTTTTCATGAATAGTCATGAATAACTGACAGTTCACTTTGTTTAAATCTCTGTACACAATATTACACATATAACCAACTTTCTCACTGGTCTATTAAAATGTATCTCAACCTCTGATGAATCTACTACTAACAGAGTTTGACAGACCCAACAAGTAACCAGTGAAATCCCTGCTGCAGCTCAGTATAAGGACATCCTTTCATGTCCGAAAATGAAGAGCCCTTGTCTCTAGCAGTCCACGATGAGGGGTCTCCCACGAATGAGGCTGAACGGTCTCCTGCCTATCATGGCCAACATGAGGGGCCTCCTGCTCTCCATGGCCATAACTCATGGGTTTCCCACCTTACGCTGCTCTGAACAAGAATACAACCCGAGGGCAGGGCACAAGGGCCTTGAAGCAGAAGTTCTTCCACCCTCATTTTGTGTATGGGGAAAAGAGTGCCCCAGGTACAGTATGTGAGTGGAGGGCAGCAGTGTGCCCTGGGTATGTGTGCATGGGGAAGAGGGTGCCCTGGGTATGTGTGCATGGGGAAGAGGGTGCCCCAGGTATGCGTGTGGGGGCAGCAGTGTGGGATATGTGTGCATGGGGAAGAGGGTGCCCCAGGTATGCGTGTGGGGCAGCAGTGTGCCCTGGTTATGTGTTCATGGGGAAGAGGGTGCCCCAGGTATGCGTGTGGGGCAGCAGTGTGCCCTGGTTATGTGTTCATGGGGAAGAGGGTGCCCGAGGTACAGTATGTGTGTGGGGGCAGCAGTGTGCCCTGGGTATGTGTGCATGGGGAAGAGGGTGCCCCGGGTATGTGTGTGGGGGCAGCAGTGTGCCCTGGGTATGTGTGCATGGGGAAGAGGGTGCCCCAGGTATGTGTGTGGGGGCAGTAGTGTGCTGTAGGGATGTATGAATTTATGTACAATAACTGTACATAAATGTACTGTGAATATATGATGCTATGGAAGTGACAGTCTAAGAATGACAATAGAGACTCATAAGTCTTTGTTTGCTTAAGTAGCTTTGTGAACAGACCCCTTCAATCGGCTTTCCCTTTGGTCCCTAGATACCTCAGTCTGACACTAAATGAATATTACACATCCTGTCATAGGCAGACTTTGTCTAGACAATGACATACTGTAAATGGGCCCTGACTATGTCACATTATCCTAAAGCACCTTTAGCTAGCAATAAAAATGTATAAATACAGTTAGCTGGTTCTAAAGGGGAGAAATATCACACGGCCGTACGTGGGAAGCCATAGTAATCTACTACCATTTACATGCCGCTGAACTCATTGGAATAATGACACTGTGAAACCTAGGAGACAAAGTTTGCACCTTAACTCACATGTACATACTGTATTATGTGTATTATGTGTATTAGCATTAAAACTATTTTTCTAAGCTATTTATTTTCTCTTAATGCAAATGTTAATTATTGCAGAATATTTTACTTGGATGGATGCGTAATGGTGCTGACGATAATCAGGCAGAAAGACACAATTAATATTAGACTTACTATATGTAACACCTCCCTCCCGCCCCCAAGAGAGATTCAGTAGCTACAATGTGTGCTCTGGTACTGTTTAGCTCACCTGTGATCTTCCAGGAGGTCTGAGGGCTCCGCTTGTTGTAATTGGGAGCGGCAACAGGGCAGGTTTTCTCCTGGTGCAGCGCCTCCATTCTATGAGGGTCCTGCCAGAGAAAGGATAGATCCCCACAGGCACCGTCTTCCCCCTGAATGACTCCAGGCTCAGACAGGGTACAATCAACCGTGTCTTTCTTGCATACACCGCATACCTCCATGCTTTCTCCTGAACCCTGGAGCAGACCCAAGGGGCTGGAGGCCCCAAGAGCCCCTCCTTAGCTTCCTTACCCCCTGATGGGGCAAGGGGAATCGACTCCCACTCCACTGAGGGAGGAAAGGAAGGCGCTCTCTCCCGGATAGCAGCCCCACTTGACTCCGCTCCTCAGTCCACACTTAGGCCGCGCTTATAGTGCCGGCAACAGCGACGCGTCAAAACAAATGTATTAACGCACGATCGTCGGAATCACTTCAATTTGATTTTTCGAGCGACCGCAGCGTGACGTCAGCATCCCCGTCGCCGTTACTATAAGCGCGGCCTTAGAGGGGGATATTTCCTGCAGGAACCCAAGGCCAGAGGAGTCCTCCTGACAGCTCAAATCTTTGACCATGTTGAGCAGCCATAATAGAATTCCCTGGATCAGGAAGCAAGACAAGTATAGGTCTCACTTGTTCAGTAACCACGTGTCTCTGTCACTCACCACATCCGGCTCCGCCCCATAGGCGGATCGTTAGATCCTCGACTCCTCCCTCTGATGGAATCAGGAGTGCCATCTTTTATACCTGGGGGAGGGGCTTGTAACCCTGCCCCATAACAGGTCAGGTCCAGGTACTGACAGGCATCACACCATTTTCATTTGACCCAGTCAGTACCCTCCCCAGGTGCGACACGCCAAACTGCCGGTAGGCCTGCACCTGGATAGGGTAAAATTGTAGCTATCCAGGCTGCAACTGCAGACTAGGCCCTGTGCAGGAGTTTAACCCCAACACTGCCTGTTACTATCAGGACTTATAATGTTGAGGCCAGTGGATAGGCAATAGCCAGGAGCACAAGGCTACATCTACATCATCATATTTTACTTTTCCTTATTCAGCAGTGGGGTTGAACAAGCAATACATGCACACATCTGAATAAATGAGCAATATTTTGCATACATCAGAACACCTTACAAACCACATATCAAATAATTGATGATACTCAGGTGACATGTTTTTAATTATAAATTAAAACATCTTCTAAGTTGCCATTTAAAATGCAATATACCATATAGTACCTCAATAGTTTCAAGGGACAAGTGTATACAGAAAAAGTAAGAGCTTGTAGACTGGCATATTCTACAAACTGATGGACTGGGGCCATCTCTTGCCTCCTTAAACAAGCATTGAACGTTTACCCTATAGTTTCTTAGGGCCATGAAACAAGAATAGTAAATGATGGGAAATAACTTGAGCAAAGGCATGATGACATGACAATGACGTCATGGGAGTCCATACAACTCACACCTATTTTTATTAACATGACACGTAGGAACCAAGGTAACATTACAGCCAACAGAGTGGCCGCATGTGATCCTAATATTTTAATTGAACGTAAAATCAGGCAGTAAACAAAATTAGTGAACACAACCAGGGAAATTCAAGTGCAAATAACATTTTTAAAAAGACATTTTAGTCAAATGATCAATATATATTTCTAGCGAATTCATCAATACAACCAGTGAAAGGAAATCCGTGAAAATCCGTGAACAAGTGATCATAATTTGTAAAATACAGCCGTAGGGAATAGTGCAGCTCCGTGGTAATAAGACTTTTTCCAATTGTCTCAAGTACACATAGAACACGGAATACAGAGCACAGATAGTCCTGGGGTACACAGTATATGTGGAACAGAGGAAGAGAATACAGTGCAGTAATGCAACATACAAGGCAATCTATGCCCTAATGAATGTGCACCATCCCACTCACGCGATGTAGGGATAACAAACCTCCACAGCCAGGCAATGGATTACGTTCTATACATTGGGAGCTTTATCTTTAGCCACCTGATCTAGTACTGATAATCCATTGCCTGGCTAAGGAGGTTAATTCCTCAACATGCTTGATTTATCTCTACATCACGTGAGGGACTGATTGAGCCTCCTGTGCCGAGGCATGGATATCCTGAAGACTTAACCTGTTGGTGGCCCTTGAGGGCTGGAGTACACCCCTGGCGTAGACTTTACGGGCTCACAATTTGCGTGGAATATAGGAAAACACTTTCTTCCCTTGGATGCAAACTGAAAGTTGAGTGATGCGTCAAAACAAACTTCTATACACATTTCTTTTAAAGTTGATCCATCTCCCCCAAAGGTTTCTATACCTGTGCCTTTGGTATATCTCTAAACTTCCCAACTTACTGTAGGTAACAAGGGAATGGCCCATATCCATATGGATCAAATGCCCGAGAGGTGCACGTCCTAGGTGCAATTCCCCCGGCGAAAGCCCACACCCCATGCACTGTACTAGAGAAAAAAAATCCAACTGGGGCATGTAACGATCGTGCTTGCCCCAAACTGGTACTGGACCACGGGGCTGAGGTGGGGATGTATGTGCACCGACCTTAGGCCACAGAGTCAGGTCCGGAGTGCGGATTCCATGGTCAGACATAGCTGGTTCAGGGTTGGAGAAAGCAGCATTAACGTTATCCAGGTTGGGGTCAAGACAGGCGGCATAGGAGCGATGGTCGCGGTCACAAGCTAGGGTCATCATCAGGAAATCTTCAGCAGGATGCTTCAGCAAGGAAAGCAGGAACTTCAGCAGAGCAGCTTCAGCATAGGTAAAGGACCCCTGAAAGGAGGACAGGGGTAGGACAGCACGAAGGCCTCTGCAAGGGAAATATGCAGCAGGCCACAGGAATTAGAAGCTTAGCACTGGGGAACCAGTGCTTAACACAGGAACAGAATGGCCAGACAGGCGTGCTTGTAGCAAGCACCATTACATCCAAACAGACTTGGATTATGCTTTGCCCCTTCCTGGGGGGAAGGGCTAACCCTAAATAGCATGGGCAGCCAATAGGGACAGAGCTGCATAGCAAGCAGCATGAAGGAGGCTGCAGAGTGAGTCTAGAACAGGTGATTATTGATTGCAGCAGCAGGGAGGGGTTGTCTGAAACTCCACAGCTCTGCAAGGATGAGTTCCAGCCAAAACCCAGGAGCGGATTCCTCACAGGGCATGTGTATCAAGGCAAAAGTGGAGCAATTCTGGGGCAGCGTAACTGCACCGTATGTATCAAAGGAAAAAGGCCCAGTATAATCAACAGGATTTTTTTCTTTGATACATATTTTTCAGCTTTTATTGCCCCAGAATTGCACTAGTTTTTGCCTTGAAACACATGCCCCATGGACTCTGTACCAGAGGTGGTTACCAGTGACCATGCTCTAATACAGGGGAATGTTCTGTATTAAGCAACCAAGAGGTGACAAATTACAATGACTAATATTTCGTCACTCTCCCGTTTTAATGCATAGTTTTTACCAGTTCTAATAAAATCAGGCCTCAATTATCTGAAGTCCCTGAGAGCTGTAAAAATGCCTGGCTTTGCTTCCCACTGCCCATCACGTATTAGATCTTAATTGGTTTTGATCTCTTTCCTTGGATCATTCTGATACTGTTTACAGTAGCTCAGTGTCCAGGGGAAAAAATGCTTCCTTTTCTATTCCTGTTTGATTGTGGCATTGGGGATTCTCTCCCCTGATATATGTACCATAGATACAACAGATTATACATACTGCAACAAGATATCCTCACGGAAAGAATGGAGCACAGCAATTGCAGTAAGAAGGGGGCTAGATACCGCTAATAAAAATCCTTTATTCCATGGTAGACATCATGGCATGGGATATGTTAAAAGTCTCGAACGCGTTTCGGGCCGTCGCCCTTTGTCAACGAGAATATTGAACAGACTGCGACTTTTAACATATCCCATGCCATGATGTCTACCATGGAATAAAGGATTTTTATTAGCGGTATCTAGCCCCCTTCTTACTGCAATTGCTGTGCTCCGTTCTTTCCGTGAGGATATCTTGTTGCTGCTTTTCCCAACGTGATGCACGCCGTGGGACTCACTACACAGGACTTCTCTCTACTGTGAGTACACCCATCCGTTTATTACGGTCTTGGTATTCATTCATTGTTGTCCTTTCTCCAGGGGGATACTACATATTGTGTTACTGGGAGGTCAGAGATTTTACTGACACTCACCAATATAACACAGTTCCCCCACATCTTAGGAGATACAAACAGAGACACCTTTACACATATGTTTGCAGAGAGTGGTGTTTCCCTGCTTTCCTCAATTAGAGGCATTATTCTAAATGGACATTTAAAGATTTCCTGCAGCTGAGTACGGTACACTGGGAACGCTGTATCCTAGTATCTACGATTATACATACTATACTGTCCCACGTTTGGTATTCACATATGGTTGCCAGGTGGATTCTTCAAAAATACTGGACACAATGATGAGGTGAAACGCGCTTGAGACACACACACACACACACACCTCTCCGCTCCATGCTGTTTCCTTCTCTCCTTGGCCCTGCCCCGAGGTTCCTGACACCTGCTCCTGATTGGCTGCATTTCCCAGCAGTTGCAAATCGGGATGGATGAAGCTGCCCAGCCCCCTTGCAACAGCCTTGCTCTCTCCCTGCTCTGGGAAATCCCGCAGCCCCACCAATCAGGTCAGGTCCCTCTGTCCAGAGAGGTAATACCGGACACATACTGTACATGCCCAGTATTACTTCTAATTTTTTACTGGACAGTGTCCAAATACAGGTCAGTCCAGTTCAATACTGGACACCTGGCAACCCTATCCCACACGAGGTTGCTGGTATCCATCTGTTCCCTGGATCGAGTGTTGCGGTGTATGCCGGGTTCCAAGTCGCATCCCCACCGCCAGCTATAGATTTTTGCCAGCACAGATACCTCACCTTTGGGACGATGACTCTATTTGGGCTGCTTTACGATATTGTATATGTGAGTTGTATATGATGTTTCCCCCCGGTGATCACGGGAGGTTATGGAGCAGCTGGAGGGATCAAATATTACATCGGGATTTGGGAGTCCTGGGGAACAGCGCGTGTGACTTTGTATTGTTTTTTTTTTTTTAGATTTTAAAGATATTATTTTCTGACACTTTGTTTCTGTATGAAATGTTTGCATCATTGGTAACAGGTAATGTGGTTTATTACAGAGATCCAGCACTCACCCAACGCATATCTAGTACTATCAAGAACGGTGTTATTCACAATAAATACCGCAGTGCTGCCTGGAACTATACAACCACATGGGTAAAAATTATCTATAGAAGGGAAAAATAGAGTCCCAGACCGTGAGCACTCTAAACTCACATTTATCAGTAGAAAAAGAGATCTAAATCCATCCGCCCTTCACCATCATAAAACCACAATATACATTGCCACTGACATTCTGTATACCCTAATGATATCTGACTGTACACTGTTGTAGACACAATGCATTAAATTATATATATGGATGTTTTTAACATGAGGATCAATACATTTCCTCATTGTACGTAATAGGTAACCCGGGTACCATAGTGTTCATACAAATGTATCTGCTGGCTCAACATGACCATGAGCAAACACAGTATACCTATTAAACTGAGGCTCCAAATTATATATACATATTTAATATAATAAAGTCCTCATAGATCAATCCTGCAGACCCAGTCAAATTCGATGACAGCCTGCGTCCAAATCCGCTCTGTCGGAGGCATGTTGGCTAGACGTGTGGATCCTGCATGTTCTTTGCCTTCCGGTTCCCGTAGGGTGCTTCTTTAATGACAACCACAGTTTAACAGGTTCTTATCCCTGTTTCAACAAAGCTGCCTCTAAATGGTCTGAGGAATCCAGCAGGGGCTGGTTACTTGCAGCCAGTCAATTAACCAGTCTCCACCTGGCTAATCAGAGCTGTAGAAAAGCCTCAGGTGGGAAACTGCTGTGAGAGACTCCTTAGCACACAACTGTGCTGACAAAGGAGAGAGAGTATTGAACACACAGGAGGGCTTTGTGCTGACAAGAGACTTCTTGGGAGCAAAAGGACTGCAACGCCTGCATCTGAAGTGAACCCGGAGAAACCGGAGACGCTGGACCAGCACAGTCAGATAAGACTTTCATATATACTGCTCCCTGATAAATTGTTATATGTTTTTGGGACTGGGAACTAGCATATACAGCCAGTCAAATAGCTAGGGCATGTACTGTTTATATAGTCTCCAAACTGGAGTAGGTGTTTGTTTCTTTGTTTTAAAATAAATGTTTAAATATCTGAATATATCCTGGCTTGATAGGGCATTTAGTTCATCTGCCCACCAATTAGGGATGTTATATCAATTATCCTATAGGAGGAGAGGTTATTGATAATATAGTGGGTATATAAAGACCCCTGTAACAGGTCACTGCTACTCCTGACGAAGCCATCATTCAGAACGGCGAAACGTGTAGAGCGCGACCTTACAATCGAGAGGGAGAGAGACTGCTGGGAATCCCATGACGTCATCTTCAAATCGGCTGCAATACCGGAAGTGACGTGTCGGCTCCAATACCGGAAGTAATGTGTCGGCTCCAGGCAGTGATGCACCATGGCGGCTTGAAGCAGCAAAGACGGCATGATGTAATGTTTTGATCACCAACGTTCTATGCTGTTATCCCATTGGGATCTTGTAAGCCTCCACTTTGATTGTTTTTGGATAAATTGTGTGATTTTACCTTGGCTCCGTGTGTGTCTCTCTCTTTAGAGATTACACCTCCTCCATATAGCCTCCATCTGTGGCCCTCTGGTCTGTTATTTTTCAGCTATAGAGGTGCTCTTTTGGGAGCTCCATTTGTTTCATATTGCTACAGTGTTGCACTGTGTATTTTATTTCTTTTAAGGTACCTAAGGTTCTTAAGGTTCTTCTTTGTCCTTGTTCGTGTGGACCTTGAAACAGTCCTTCTAAGGGTTTGAGTGTTTATCTGTTCCTTTTTATTTGCATGTGATTTCATTTTGCATTTTATTTTTTCTTCTGGTCTTTTGTTTACACATTATTAGTATTCACTTGCACTTTGCACTATGTTTAGTTGAAAATATATTGAGCGCCATCTAGTTTGTTTGCTGTATCTGTTTGTTTCTTTGTATCATGTTTTGCCTTAAACGGCGGTTTAAAGTGACAGATTAAATAAAGCCATGTTTAGTTTCCCCCAAATCGGTATCCCTGAGTGTTCCTCTGCACAGGTCTCTTACACGCAGGAATGTAAACTGAAGAAATATATCAATATGTAAAAATAAACATACTACAGTACACTGTATATTAAATAAATCAATCAAGACCAAGTTCTTCATTGAGACCATTGGGGGGAAAAGTGTGTTACGGGTAAATATCCATCGGTTATCTCGGCCTGCAATAAATGATGTTCATAGTCGCCACCTCTAATGCCTAACTTAACCCTATCAATACCGAAGGCAATTAGCTGCATAATATTGCCCAGATGTTTCAATAGAAAATGATGTACAACTGAAGAACATTTTTTCCTGTTGCTGTAATCTGCTTTGGCATTTCTAATGTTACATGCATGTTCCAATATCCTGTTGCGTAACTGTCTCGTAGTCATTGTCACGGGAGACCAGAACTTTTAACACCTTTACCACCTGGATCACTATCCCCAGACAGGACACAATAGTTGAATAAACGAAAGTTTATTCTGGCGAGCCAGCAAACACACAAAACACACAATCACAATGTACACTCACCAAGCGGGGGGAGAATCTAGTCTCAACTAGGTGCAGGGGCCTGCTTCAGTAGGCTTGCCTTGAACACCTTCTTGTCCTGCTTCTCAGTGCTATTAGTCCACGAGCACTTTCGAATCGCCCGCCAGTCGTGAGGTCACAGTCTTCGCCTCACGCTCAACGCAACTCCGGTGCAACTCTGATCGGCCGTACCTCTTACGTAGCGCTCGGTCTCCTACGCTTTTCATGGAGCAGAGGCTTCCAACCAATCAGAGCGCGGATCGCGACGGAGCAGCCAATCAGAGGACGAGGGCTCGTCTGGCTACACCAATCAGAGGGGCCGGCTTACGCACTCTGGACCGCCCCTCGAGAAGGGAGCTGCTGGGCTTTAATAAAGTCCCCCCCACTGGGGCTAACATGGCATAACAATGGCTGTACATAGAATTTTGCAGGCACAACAGGGCTTATTCAATAAAGTGCGATTCAAGTCAACGGGACTTTCTGCAGGGTACTTATCGCACATTAAGCCCCAATGAGTACCTGCACAGAAAAACTTACAGCTGATCTTATTTGAGAGATCCAGTAACTTGCTCAAAGTCACCCCTAGGGCTCACACTGGGATGAGAACCGGCTTCTCCCATTTGAGAGACAGTGCACTTACTGCTAAGCTGCTCCTCCCGCCCCTTATATAACAGTAGTGGAATTGGCAGATATCGAGGACCAAATGATGCCTATCTGCTGCAAAGTAATTCATACACACAGACTTGTTTTAAATGTCTAACTAATATATAACTGTAGCCGGGTCCCCGCTCACCTCCGTAGCGGGTGGGGGAAGGCTGCAGGGCGACCGGGTAGCCGGAGCTCCACGGCCTACCTGGCAAGCGGGGGCTGACATCTTGAATACTTGCACAAAGATGCTGGGCTCATGCACAGTAGGGCAGTAGATGCGGCGGCCATGTTAGGTGGCTCCGGAAGAGCCGCAGGGGAAATACAGGTCCCAGCATGCTCCAGGGCAGGCACACCACATGGGCAGTTACAGCCAATAGGGCTCCTGGATCCACGCAAGGGACAGAAGGAGGTTTGGCGCGAACACGGGATCACGCCAGTTGGGATCAGGACTTCAAGGGAAGAGGTAGTGTCCCAGGTGCCAGTAGCCCTGGGAGTAGACCAGACTTCCCCTGTAGGCCCCAGCTGGTCCCCGATTCACAGTAGATGCAGTGTGCATAGGGAAGGCACCTCCAGATAGGGATGCTGTGAGCTGCGGCCTGCGGTCCAGGACCAAACTATAGGCACTCTAAGAGACATTAAGGGACACCCTCCAGCTGGAGCTTCCTCAAGAGGCGGATGCCTTCAGGAAGGAGAGGAAGAGGATTAGTAGGACACAGCATCATGGGATCACAGTGCGGTTCTGCAGATCCACCATTCCAAGTTGGCCTGGTCTGGCCTAAGACCAGGAAGGTACCCACGTGCACCAACGGCCATACACAGGGGGTAGCGGTAGGTCAACAGGTGGAAGGTACTCGGCAGATTCATTTCCATTCCCTGGCAGTGGGTAGAATTTGACACCAGGAATCAGCACGTAAACAAACTGGAGCGTTGGAGATGAACTTCAATGGCAAGACAAATAGCAGAAATATGGCAATTTAAAGAGTTTAATTAGGAATATTTACAGATGTCTATGTAGAAACTATAACTATAACCATATATATATATATATATATATATCAAAGAGGGTCAGCGCTGGCTCCATAGTGTAAATAGTAAAGGTTTAATATACATGAGCTAAAAAATATTCACTCACAACAATGAGGTAGGACATGCGCATCGGATAGAGCTCCAGTAACCCGCTCTTCATCTGTTGGTATGGAGCTGAAGTCTCGTGGCTGCAATCAAACTGTTATGTTCATGCAGCCGGGCACCTCCGTGATGTGCATCCACTCAACGGCCCTCCGGCTGAACGGAACACGCTTACTCAGTTTCGCAGCACAACAGCTCCCCTCCAATACAGCAAAGGTACAACGGAAAGGCTCCTGGTGCTGCCAATGGCGCTAACACCCTTGCGCGTTTCATCGCAAGTAAAACGGTAACTTCATCGGAACTGAGTAAGCGTGTACCGTTCAGCCGTTGACTTCCTAGCCTGACGGCAGCACGTACCGCAGGTACCTGGAATGATCCCAGAGAGTGTATCGTCTGTATAAAGAGGACCCATGTCACCAGGGGGTCTCAAAGCATTGAGTAGCCCACATGGAACTACATCTAGGGGATAACCCCTAGTCCCCTGCAGTATCCTTTCCAGGATACACCGCTAACACCGCTCTTTGTGACTTAACAAGCCTGCACTGATATACACAAATATATTCCACATGTAGATAGGACTGGTTTTTGGCTACCAGTCTGCCCTCACTGGCAGTAAGCCCTGGTAAGAGCAGGCCTGCCAGTACCTATCATGGAATTTTCCCATTCCCTGCAGTGCCCTTGAGCGACAGGGGGGGGAGGTGGGACAGGCCTGGGTTTACCCAATCCTAGGTCAGACCTGGTGTCCTCTTCCTGGCTGTATTTAAGGGGAGTGCCACCCAAATTTAGTCAGTGCCTCTCCCCACTTGAGAGAGACATGTCACACACAGGTTGCCTGAATACTGGCCTTCCCTGTTCCTCTTCCCCTTGGGGGAGAGTGAGTGTGCACTTTTCCCATGATCCTGATAGAGGATCAGGGAAGAACAAGGACTGCTGCGGAGCCCTTGACCCATATTGCAGGTCCAGGGACCATCCTACAGCTGGATACAACAGAGACTGCATAGGGCAGAGGCCAGCTGTGACTGCCCACCAACCCAGCTCACCTCGCGCCCGCCAACTTAGCTCCCCTCGCGCCTGTCTCCTGCCCCGGGCAGCAGCCACGGGGACCAGGGGCCGGAGGGAAAGAAACAAAATGCTCAAGTGGGAATTAGCCGCTAGTCTGGCCCCCCCCCCCCGAGCCTACCTCCCGCGCCCCACCCTCGAGCCTACCTCCCGCCTCCCCCCGAGCCTGCCTACCTCTCGCCCCAGGCAGCATCCGCGGGGATTGGGGACAAGGGAGGAAGCGAGGCCACAACTATGGACAAACCTTCGACTAAAGCATCTGGTGGGCAGGGAAGCAGGAAGCAGCACCCACCGGTCAAGGTCAGTCAAAGTCACCCAGGCAGTCAGTCAACCACCCACCCAGGCTGTCAGTTACCCACCCAGGCAGTCAGTCAACCACCCACCCACCCAGGCTGTCAGTTACCCACCCAGGCAGTCAGTCACCCACCCAGGCAGCCAGTCACCCAGGCAGCCAGTCACCCACACACCCAGGCAGTAAGTCAGTCACCTATCCAGGCAGTCAGTCACACACCCACCCAGGCAGTCAGTCAAGGAAGTCAGTCACCCACCCACCCAACAGGCAGTCACCCACCCACCCACTTCCAAGCTGCAAGAGGTAAACGTAGTCATTGGATACAATGTCATATCTTTCTATAGGATCTCATTTCTTTGGTAAATATGGGTGCTTTTCCCACTGGTTTTGCCCTATTTTTGCAGCCAGGAGACATTAGTAATAGACCCTCTATGCTGCTGCATGAAATGTAATAAGCCTTCATACACACAACGCACACTTTATGAAGACTCGTATTCCTTTTTAAGACTAACATTTTAGTACATTTTGTCCCAACATGCACTTGAAAAACAGAAGAAATAAAATAATAATTGGCTGTAGGGTTTATTTATTAAACTGTTCCAGCTACAAAATGGGGGCAAAGGAATTTAACCAGATATATCAAAGGAAAACAACTCCAGGCTCTCAACGGGATCCCTTTTCTCTGATAAGTGGAGTGCTGTTTTCCCCACTGCTTTTGCCGTCAGCATACTGCACGTTAGTACAGTGCTGGCCAACGCCAGTCATCAAGGGCCAGCAACAGGTCAGGTTTTAAAGATATCCTTCAGTCGTTAATTGAGCCACCTAAGCTGAAGCAGGGATATCCTTAAAACCTGACCTGTTGGTGGCCCTTGAGGACTGGAGCTGGCCTCCCCTGCTGTAGTAAATACACCCTCACACCTCTGTAACGCTACACAATCTCGAACCTGACAGTAATCCTATTTTTCTCTTTTCATTTGATCTCCCAATCACTTATAACACAGGGATAGGCAGTAATGTCAACATAATATTGCTTTTAAATTGCACATTAAATTGTCAAATTCCAAATCTAATAGGTGTGAAAAGCACTTATTTTTTTTCTACCTCGAGAAATAAATCTGTTTTATAAGTTCTCCATCCCACCAGTGGATTGCCATTTGATAACATTACTTTTAAAAGCAATTTTACCTCTTGACCTTTCGAGGTAGCAAATTCAACGAAAGTACTCGGACATCTGACACTAGTTATATCTAATACATGACATGTGAAATATGAATATAGGGAGATAAGTATTTCTGACTTGTGGCCAAGCTTTGCAAAGTATGGAACTAAGCAATGATGTCTGATGTATTACAAATGCACCAGGTTTCTGTAGGTGTTATAGCCACAAATAGGCAACATTAACTGCAACGCAAGATTTCGCAGACTAGGGTCCCTGGCCACTGATGCTGTCTGAAGACTTTAGTAGTGGTCTCTGAAGTCTGTGAATTTTACATGTAGAGCTTATATGCTGAAAATATTAATAATATTCATATGTTAATGAACAGGGGGCTAAGGAGTCTACAGTCTGAGGGTTATTTATCTAAGTCCCCCAGCTACAAAACTGCCCCAGATTTATCAAAGAAGAAAATCCACTTGGTTTCAATAAAAAAAAGTTTGATTTGTTTTTTATGCACTTATTAATTGCACTGCACCTTTATGATCAATGGAAATGTACAATATATGAACTGCACCATGTCCCCCTCATTTCCTCCTTCCTATTAATATTATTTGTACCTCCCACCATCCACCTTTATATTTTCTGCAAATGTTCTAAATAAATAGTTTAATAAAAATATATGCGAAGGTGAAGGGAAGTGTCCGGTGCCACAGCAGACAGTGAAATTTGACTCCAACTCCGGTAATAGTACAAAAAGGCTTTATTAAGAAAAAACACACACTAAAAACAGCAGGCTACAACACAGCCTCCTCCCCTACGCGTTTCACGCTGTGGTAGCGCTTCGTCTGGGAGTGGGGGAGGCGACTGCAGACCAGACATTTAATATACAAAAGCCCGCGAACCGGGGCTAATTAACCTGCGTCAGCTGTGTATCTCATAGAAAGAACAACATGTATGCGCCAGCAAACAGATGGTTAACTTGCGCTTGCAACCTGTATACCTATATACACAAAGGTATAATCATTGTAATTCTACACATACCTAAGCAATATTGAATGTGTATGTGTTGCAGGGTACATGCAACCACACACGCGGGTTCCCTTGATAAGGCTTATTTATTGAGCCTTAAAACATACAGCACACAAAACAAAATAGCTTCTCATCAGCAGACAAAACAAAATAGCTTCTCTTCAGCTTAGAAAACAAGGCAGCTTCTCTTTTGCATGCAGGACACAGACAGTTCATCACATATGTGCTTTGCAACACAAACCTTATAGCAGTAATCTCTTCAGTATTTTCAGTCCTGTCTCCTGACCAGGTAGAAATGAAATAGAGAGAGAACCCAAATATAGCACTCGAGTTCACCCTCTGGTGATGAATGTAATAATTAAAACATAATCTTTATTAATCTGCAGCAAATAAATAAAATAAAGGGTGTTAAAACAAAGGACGACCTGAAGGTATTCAGATCCCAATGCTGAAATACCTATTTCGCCTTGAGAAAGCCTCTCGCGAAACGCGCGCGTCGTTCTCTATACAGATCCTTACAATGACTGTTGCATAGTGTGTCATCTGGATTTACTTAGTACACACAATTAATTAAGATCCTGAGCCTATATGGCTTTCAGCATTGGGATCTGAATACCTTCAGGTCGTCGTTTGTTTTAACACCCTTTATTTTATTTATTTGTTGCAGATTAATAAAGATTATGTTTTAATTATTACATTCATCACCAGAGGGTGAACTCGAGTGCTATATTTGGGTTCTCTCTCTATTTCATTTCTACCTGTGCCCATACCCAAAAGCACAGTTCACCAAATACCATATCTGTGGCAGTAGCAGGGGCTCCCCTATTGCTCTGTCTCCTGACCAGCTAGCTTACATGTGTAGGGGGGGGGGAGGGGGCTGGTTTAAACACGTTGATTATGCAGCTGGGGTCAGACTAATTAAGCAGCCCTTATCCACTGAAAGTTAACCTCGTCACTGCTGCACTGCAAACTTAGACATATGTTTGCCAGGTATATGGCTGCTGACGTTCATTCACCCTGTCACTGTATGGTACACATGATATATAGAGATATCCAAACAGCAACAAATGGTGCTTGGAGATTAAATATAAAGAAATTATACAGTAACACTTCTAAAGCTTTACACTCTTCTGCCCCTCCTTACATCTCAGCCCTAATTTCTCGTTATGCACCATCCAGACTCTTGCGTTCTTCTCAAGGATGTCTTCTTTCTACCCCCTTTGTATCTAAAGCCCTCTCCCGCCTTAAACCTTTTTCACTGACTGCTCCACACCCTGGAATGCCCTTCCCCTCAGTACCCGACTAGCACCCTCTCTATCCACCTTTAAGACCCAATTTAAGACACACTTGCTTAAAGAAGCATATGAATAGCACTGTGGATATTCTGAACACATGATACATAAAGCTTGGCCCCCTGCAGACGCACTTACCAGAACTCCCTCCTACTGTCTCTGTACATTCTCCCTACCTACCAATTAGACTGTAAGCTCCTCGGGGCAGGGACTCCTCTTCCTTAATGTTACTCTTATGTCTGAAGCACTTATTCCTATGATCTGTTATTTATACTATCTGTTATTTATTTGATTACTACGTGTATTACTGCTGTGAAGCGCTATGTACATTAATGGCGCTATATAAATAAAGACATTCAATACAATACAAAGGGCAGCAAGTGTGTTGCAATATGGACATGAAAATGAAACTTAATCTTAGACTAAATGTACCAAAGAAAATAAATGGTAACATATTGCACAAGAATTGAAGGTAGATCCATAAGTACATAAAGCAACTGGAAAAGGAAAAAAGGAAAAATAAAGGAAGAAAGGTGGGGACAAGGGAAGGGGCAAAGAGGAAAGGAGAGGGGGAGAGGGAAAGGAGAAAGGGAGACGGAAGAGGGGGTAGGGGGGTGAGGGGTGAGGGGGGAGGGAGGGAAAGCAAGGGAAGAAAAGATAAGGAGAGACCCGCAATAATAACTACATGAAAATGACTATAGGGGCACAGATTGAAATCAATAAGATATGCAGTGTTGAAAAACTGCAAACCTATATAGTGCAAAGTACATCTAATGACAGGGTGCAAACAATCACAAGAAACATCTTAGATCCCAAGCAACATTCAGTCCGTTAGGTTGCAGCGTATTCAATGTAAATATCCAATGTGCTTCCCGCTGGTGCAGGATTTTAACCCTATCTCCCCCACGGGCAGGCAGGGCAACCTGTTCCAGTGCAATACATTGGAGTGATACTGCTGAACCTAAAGGACATGAATTTAAATGTTTAGACGCCGGGTGTAACATATCTTTATTGCGGATCAACCTGAGGTGCTCTAGAATCCTAATCCTGAGCACCCGACTTGTTAGACCGACATATTGTTTAGAACATCGGCATGTCAATAGGTATACCACAAAATCAGATTGGCATGAGAGATAAGGTTGAATCTTGATTTTGCGTGTGCCATCTATGTTAGAAAAGTGTGTGGCTTTAACCATATTGGGACAAATTTTGCACCGTCCACATCTGTATGAACCGATTAATTTGGGAAAAAGAGACCTTGCAGAGTTAATGGGTTTGCGCATGCTAGATGACAATGTATTACCCAATGTAGGGGCCTCGCGAAACACAACTCGTGGACCTGTTCTCACAATTTTACACATCAGAGGATCTAAAGTCAGAGTGCCCCAATGTTTATTAATGATGGATTTAATAGCTAGGGCTTGGTCACTGTATCCTGTAATGAAAAAGGGGACGTCTGGATTATCGGCCAATTTATGCTGTCTCCCCTCCCTCCCCCTCTCCCCCTCTCCTTTCCCCTTCCCTTGTCCCCCCCCTTTCCTTTTCTTTTTTCCTTTTCCAGTTGCTTTATGTATTTATGGATCTACCTTCAATTATTGTGCAATATGTTACCATTTATTTGCTTTGCTACATTTAGTCTAAGATTAGGTTTCAGTTTCATGTCCATATTGCAACACACTTGCTGCCCATTAGAAGTGTTACTGTATCATTTCTTTATATTTAATCTCCATGCGCCATTTGTTGCTGTTTGGATATCTCTATATCTCATGTGTACCATACACATCCAATATTGATTAGTTATGTGTAGAATTACAATGATTATACCTTTGTGTACATAGGTATACAGGTTGCAAGCGCAAGTTAACCATCTGTTTGCTGGCGCATAGATGTTGTTCTTTCTATGAGATACACAGCTGACGCAGGTTAATTAGCCCCGGTTCGCAGGCTTTTGTATTTTAAATGTCTGGTCTGCAGTCGCCTCCCCCACTCCCAGACGAAGCGATACCACAGCGTGAAACGCGTAGGGGAGGAGGCTGTGTTGTAGCTGCTGTTTTTAGTGTGTGTTTTCTCTTAATAAAGCCTTTTTGTACTATTACCGGAGTTGGAGTAAATTTTCACTGTCTGCTGTGGCACCGGACACTTCCCTTCACTTTCGCATGCTTCTTCTGCCGGATGCACGCTGCGGGAACATCAATCAAGGAGAAGCAGGACCCAGGCCGGAAGAGCTGACAGGGGTAAGTTTGCTGCCCCTGAGCCCAGACTACATGATGGTCCCTCCCCACTCTCCGTTTTGCTGTTCCCTAGACAGTCCCTCACCCCCTCTGGTGTTGTATTTACCCAGCGTCACGCCTGAGCGCATTACAGTGTAACACTTCTCTAATAAAAAAATATATATATACATGTTTTTCCATGGTTAATGCAGCAATTCCGCTTGGGTACTTTAACATTTTCTTTTTTAAATCTTACCTTAGTTGAACAAAGGCCCCATAATTCCCAGGGAACCCCCCAAATCCCCATAATTCCCAGGGAACCCCCCAAATCCCCATAATTCCCAGGAACCCCTCCCCCCTCAATCCTCCATAACCCCGCCCCCCCCATTCTGGAGATATTAGTAGTTTATATGTCCTGGGTCTGATGCAAACAGTCTACAAATATGGAAGCAGACCCTTCTGTTTTCCCAGGATTGCCCCTTTAATATGGTACAGATTTATTGCCCCAGGACATTTTCAAAAATAACCCCCCCCCCCCCTACGTGTCAAGGCCAGACTGGTGCAATTAAAAGGGCAAAACTGCACAGGATCTTTCACAATAAAACTCCCGTTGGAAGCAATACGACTTGTTTTCCTTGGACATACCTGGTGCATTATTTTGCTTCAGCATTGCACCAGTGGAACCTTTGCTATATTGACCCCTATATTGGTATGTGGTCAAAGGACTATTACCATTGAATGGGCCCACGGTAAGGAGATGTTTGAGACCCGACGCTGTAATGAGCATTAGACAGTTCTATACCTGCATCCGGTGACAATGGTCCATAAGGATTCCAGCCTAGATCTTCACTGCCTGCCTGACCTGATGGATCACAGCTTCTGTTTCCATTTTCTCATTGGGAAAGGACAAGGAACACAGAGATCAGTAGCGTAGCTAGACATGCGCGGGCCCCCGGGCAAAAAATTCAGGGCCCCATTAATATTAATACTGACTGTCATTTTTGTCTCCCTCCCCCATCCTCTCTCTCATCAGCCCTCCTCCTCATCAGTTCCCCCCATCAGCCTCTCTCCCTCCCCCCCTCTCTCCCTCTTTTCCTCCCCTTTGACGGGAGATGATCAGAGGAGCGGTGGCAGAAGACACCGGACGTAAGAAAGACTTCCGCGTCAGACTGCTAGAGGGCGCTCCTCCCCTGCCGTCCTCCTCTGCCTCTAGTGATGATTAGAATACTGGCATATCCTTTAACACAGGGGGCCCGCCGCCACATACCATCTCCCCCTGCCTGTCTCTATGGGGGTGGGGGGGAGGGGAGAGAGTGGGCTCCCCAAGAGCGCAGGCACCTGGGCCCGGGCTACAGATACGCCCCTGACAGGGATACATTGCAATTCTTTGCAAACGAGCGTTTATACTGCACGCGCCTTCTCACTATCACACTGGCCAATACAGTATGTGGGAACTCCTATTCGGGGAAATGTGAGAATAAACCCAGGGAGATATCCCATGTCCCGTTAGGGCGCATTAGGTCAGCGGTTCTCAACTCCAGTCCTCAAGACCCCCCCCCCAACAGCTCAGGTTTTCAGGATATCCCTGCTTCAGCACAGGTGGCTCAATCAGTGGCTCAGTCAACACGACTGAGCCACCTGTGCTGAAGCAGGGATATCCTGAAAATCTGACTTGTTGGTGGCCCTTGAGTACTGGCGTCGGTCCCCTCTCCCCCTGTCATAGACATTATTGAACAGGAGTTTAAGCTCAAATGCATCTTTTGCTGAAGGATGATCAAAAGAAGACAATTGTTCGTGCTTCACACATTCCCAAGAGCACCAGAGAAAACATTCTGATAGTTCAACTAACGCATCTCAAGAAGCGAAGCAATCAAAGAACCAAGGAACAGGGGAGCATTACACGCGAGGTTTCTGGGTCTCTGTAATGGATTTATTTCTCTCAGGAACAAAAAAAAAGTCATTTTGGAGATACATGGATTTCAGAAACAAGTAACACTAACGTTACAGGCCTGATGAAAGAGCAAGGATCCCTGAAACTGCAGTGTTGCTAGTTTGGGAAATCCATGTGCTAAATATGTATCTCTAAAATGACTTTGTTTGCCGTTTACACTCTTTGTGACTATCAATTTGCGATTGAACAGTATTTTTGTAAAAAAGTTTTTGGTAAATTTTGATTAAATCTATGTTTGTAAATGACTCATTGAGTTAGTAAGTTTTTATTGTTTGAGTGCCGGTCTAAATTCATTTTTTGTATATATTGATTGTACCTCTTGGTGGAGTTACTGGACCACTGCACCAGATACACACATCTAGAATTGCGAGTGCAAGTTCTAACTTGTGCATATCTCAGTGGAACACAGACATGTTTCGTGCTAGTGCACAATGAAACTACTGTAAAAAAAATGATGGTGCGTGTAGTCTAAAATTCTAATAATATTCTAATTTTACATATACATAAATAAAACGGAAATAGCCGTGTTAGTCCAGTTGCGATAGTGCAGAATAAATGAGTTCTTCAGTATTAGGTGATACCTTTTTTATTTGGACTAACAATTTATTTCATAGGACAATCTTTCAAGATTTCTCCTCTCTTCCTCAGGTCAGCAATACGGATATACAAAGGAATCTATAGCTAAAACAGAGGTTTGGAAAGCAGAAAAAAAAAACAGAGCTGTAGATAAGGTGGGGTGAGAAAGGGATGTCTGAAGACATTGGAAGGTTAATAAAACGGTGACAAGGAAAAGCATGGAGGGGGAAGGGGATGCTGTGGGTGGGGGGGGGGGGGGTGATGTGCCGATAAGAACATTAACAGAGAGGCAGGCAGGATAATTACAATTATGATAGTGTGTGGGAAACCCCATATCTGCATTAAGTCCTCTTGTTTTGGTGTCAAAGAGTCTTATCATTCTGAGTTCAAATGTGTCCCGCTCTTGGGTGCGTTTATACATTCCATTGAGTATTTTGATTTTTAAATCATTTATCGAATGATCTGGTAGTGAGAAATGATGTCCCACTGGTGAGCAGTATCTTCCTTCATGGTGCTGTATAGAGTGTCTGTGCCTTTTCATTCTACCTCCACAACTCACACATGGGCCACACGCAGTCATACAGGGGCCACACTCACCCAGGGAGTGAGGATTTGAGCTTCGCGCATGTGCAGAGCTAGCCCCAGCTTTGCTGGTTGTCTAGGACGCTAGCGGGTCTCCCCGCCAATATCCTACATGATTGGCAGTCAAAGGGGTGCTCTAGATGGCCCCTAAGAAGCCTACACTACTCCAGTTTACATTCTATGTCAGTAGATTTGTGGAGATTTTAAGCATTGCGTGATTTAAACAATTAGAGTAGTGTTTACATGTTTAAAGCTACTGCGCATGCTCAGCAGTGGTATTCTCTAAGCGTGACTGACCACACTGCTGATTCCGCAATATAACAAAAATATGCCCTTTCCTCTGTTGCTCGACTGCTAAAACTTTGTCTCATGCCCTCATTCTCTCCCGTCTCGATTACTGTAACATCCTGCTATCCGGCCTTCCTGCCTCTCACCTGTCTCCCCTACAATCTATACTAAACGCTGCTGCCAGAATCACTCTACTATTTCCGAAATCTGTCTCAGCATCTCCCCTGCTGCAATCCCTCTCCTGGCTTCCTATCAAATCCCGCATCTCACACTCAATTCTCCTCCTCACTTTTAAAGCTTTACACTCTTCTGCCCCTCCTTACATCTCAGCCCTAATTTCTCGCTATGCACCATCCCGACTCTTGTGTTCTGCTCCAGGATGTCTTCTCTCTACCCCCTTTGTATCTAAAGCCCTCTCCCGCCTTAAACCTTTCTCACTTTCTGCCCCACACCTCTGGAATGCCCTTCCCCTCAATGCCCAACTAACACCCTCTCTATCCACCTTTTAGACCCACTTGCTTAAAGAAGCATATGAGTAACACCGTGGCTAATACTATACACGATACATAAAGCGTGGCCCCCTGCAGACGCACTTACCAGAACTCCCTCCTACTGTCTCTGTACGTTCTTCCCACCAATTAGATTGTAAGCTCCCCGGAACAGGGACTCCTCTTCCGAAATGTTACTTTTAAGACTGAAGCACTTATTCCCATGATCTGTTATTTGTATTATTTGTTATTTATATGATTGTCACGTGTATTACTGCTGTGAAGCGTTATGTACATTAATGGCGCTTTATAAATAAAGACATACATACATACATTCTGTTTGGCTAATCAATGCTTTGGCGCCGTTTCTGTTTGTGTTCCACCTATGTATTCTGTCCCTGCTTCATTGACAGATCAGAGCTTGAGAAAGGACCTTGTGGTCTGAAACGTACGTTGCTCTGGAGCATGTTGTTTGCCTGATGATTTATTACATTTAAAGTATCATTTTTTCAACTGAGTGTGCTGCGGTCCTCCCATTTTTTGTGCATCTACTGGACTGGGTGGTGTTCCCCGTCTATCTGCGTGCACCCTGATTTCTGTTTAGTATATATTTCCTTTTCTCTTTGTCTATAGTTCAATGTCACACACACACACACACACACACACACACACACACACACGCACACACACATATCTGCGCACACGCACACGCACACGCACACGCACACACACACACGTACCTGCGCACACACACACACGTATCTGCGCACACACAAACATATCTGCACGCACACACACACATATTTGCGCACACACACACACACACACGTATCTGCGCACACATACACACACACACGTATCTGCGCACACACACACGTATCTGCGCACACACACACACACGTATCTGCGCACACACACACACACCTATCTGCGCACACACACACACGTATCAGCGCACACACACACACGTATCTGCGCACACACACACACACACACACGTATCTGCGCACACATACACACACACACACACGTATCTGCGCACACATACACACACACATGTATCAATAATAATACATTTTACTAGTTATAACTATGTTATAATAAAGCATCAATAACGTTGTTAGCACAGAAGTGCAATTCATTAGAGCCACATATTTTAAATATTTTCAATTACATTTACAAGGTAAAACAAAAATGAAGAACATTTTCATGTAATTAATGGAAAAAAACAAAAAACATATATAAAATTAAAAAACATTTACAAAAAAAAGTGTCTATAGTCTTAATAAGGGATATAACAATTTTATACAATAAGTGAAAATGTGAAGTACGCACTGTGCGTGTCATCGACGTTAGGACGTTATAGGTTATAGGTACCCTTAATAGTAACACAGAAAAGATTTATGGGGGTGGTTTCTAAAATACGAACAAACTTCTTAATAAAGGGAATATTCAACATGTGACTAAATATCCGTATTACCGTAACAAGAAAATGATATACATTTGAAAAGTGTTTTTAATGGTGTAGGTCAGGTGTGGCCAAACCCAGTCCTCAAGGGCCAACAGATCTTCGACTGAGCCTCTGATTGAGCCACCTGTACTGAAGCTGGGATATCTTGAAAACCTGACCTGTTTGGGGGGGACTTGAGGGCAGGAGTTGCGCACCACTGGCTTAATGAATAAAGTGTTTTAAACATCAATTCTGATTAGTACTAATGCAGAAGACTTCTAATAGTGGAATAATAACCTTACACTCATACAGCGAGATGTCCGTGAAGAACGTGAGCGGAGCACAGCTATGAAAAAGCAGGGGGCTACACACCAGCAAAATTGTAGTAAAAAAAACCCTTTTATCCATGGTACACGTGACACTCATACAGCGGTGTTGGCACATAAATAATTCATGTTGATGTTTCTGATCATGTTTATCCAAATACCTGTACATAGTCTACAAGTCTACGCAGTGTCACTCCCAAATACACGTACATAGTCTACAAGTCTACGCAGTGTCACTCCCAAATAACCGTACAGGCTACAAGTCTATGCAGTGTCACTCCCAAATACCCGTACATAGTCTACAAGTCTACGCAGTGTCACTCCCAAATACCCGTACATAGTCTACAAGTCTACGCAGTGTCACTCCCAAATAACCGTACAGGCTACAAGTCTACGCAGTGTCACTCCCAAATACCCGTACAGGCTACAAGTCTACGCAGTGTCACTCCCAAATACCCGTACAGGCTACAAGTCTACACAGTGTCACTCCCAAATACCCGTACAGAGCCTACAAGTCTACGCAGTGTCACTTCCAAATACCCGTACATAGTCTACAAGGCTACGCGGTGTCACTCCCAAATACCCGTACATAGTCTACAAGTCTACGCAGTGTCACTCCCAAATACCCGTACATAGTCTACAAGTCTACGCAGTGTCACTCCCAAATACCCGTACATAGTCTACAAGTCTACTCAGTGTCACTCCCAAATACCCGTACATAGTCTACAAGTCTACGCAGTGTCACTCCCAAATACCCGTACATAGTCTACAAGTCTACTCAGTGTCACTCCCAAATACCCGTACATAGTCTACAAGTCTACGCAGTGTCACTCCCAAATACCCGTACATAGTCTACAAGTCTACGCAGTGTCACTCCCAAATACCCGTACAGGCTACAAGTCTATGCAGTGTCACTCACAAATACCCGTACATAGTCTACAAGTCTACTCAGTGTCACTCCCAAATAACCGTACATAGTCTACAAGTCTACGCAGTGTCACTCCCAAATACGCGTACAGGCTACAAGTCTATGCAGTGTCACTCCCAAATACCCGTACATAGTCTACAAGTCTACGCAGTGTCACTCCCAAATACCCGCACAGGCTACAAGTCTATGCAGTGTCACTCCCAAATACCCGTACATAGTCTAGTCAGTGTCACTCCCAAATACCCGTACATAGTCTACAAGTTTATGCAGCGTCACTCCCAAATACCCGTACATAGTCTACAAGTCTACTCAGTGTCACTCCCAAATAACCGTACATAGTCTACAAGTCTACGCAGCGTCACTCCCAAATACCCGTACATAGTCTACAAGTCTACGCAGTGTCACTCCCAAATACCCGTACATAGTCTACAATTCTATGCAGTGTCACTCCCAAATACCTGTACATAGTCTACAAGTCTACGCAGTGTCACTCCCAAATAACCGTACATAGTCTACAAGTCTACGCAGTGTCACTCCCAAATAACCGTACATAGTCTACAAGTCTACTCATTGTCACTCCCAAATAACTGTACAGGCTACAAGTCTATGCAGTGTCACTCCCAAATACCCGAACATAGTCTACAAGTCTATGCAGTGTCACTCCCAAATACCCGTACATAGTCTACAAGTCTACGCAGGGTCACTCCCAAATACCCGTACATAGTCTACAAGTCTACGCAGTGTCACTCCCAAATACCCGTACATAGTCTACAAGTCTATGCAGTGTCACTCCCAAATACCCGTACAGGCTACAAGTCTACGCAGTGTCACTCCCAAATACCCGTACATAGTCTACAAGTCTACGCAGTGTCACTCCCAAATACCCGTACAGGCTACAAGTCTACGCAGTGTCACTCCCAAATACCTGTACATAGTCTACAAGTCTACGCAGTGTCACTCCCAAATACCCGTACATAGTCTACAAGTCTACACAGTGTTACTCCCAAATACCCGTACATAGTCTACAAGTCTACGCAGTGTCACTCCCAAATACCCGTACATAGTCTACAAGTCTACACAGTGTCACTCCCAAATACCCGTACATAGTCTACAAGTCTACGCAGTGTCACTCCCAAATACCCGTACATAGTCTACAAGTCTACTCAGTGTCACTCCCAAATAACCGTACATAATCTAGAAGTCTACGCGGTGTCACTCCCAAATACCCGTACATAGTCTACAAGTCTACGCAGTGTTACTCCCAAAAACCCGTACATAGTCTACAAGTCTACGCAGTGTCACTCCCAAATACCCGTACATAGTCTACAAGTCTACGCAGTGTCACTCCCAAATACCCGTACAGGCTACAAGTCTACTCAGTGTCACTCCCAAATACCCGTACATAATTTACAAGTCTACGCGGTGTCACTCCCAAATACCCGTACATAGTCTACAAGTCTACGCAGTGTTAGTCCCAAAAACCCGTACATAGTCTACAAGTCTACTCAGTGTCACTCCCAAATACCCGTACATAGTCTACAAGTCTACGCAGTGTCACTCCCAAATACCCGTACATAGTCTACAAGTCTATGCAGTGTCACTCCCAAATACCCGTACATAGTCTACAAGTCTACGCAGTGTCACTCCCAAATACCCGTACATAGTCTACAAGTCTATGCAGTGTCACTCCCAAATACCCGTACATAGTCTACAAGTCTACGCAGTGTCACTCCCAAATACCCGTACAGGCTACAAGTCTACGCAGTCTCACTCCCAAATACCCGTACATAGTCTACAAGTCTACGCAGTGTCACTCCCAAATACCCGTACATAGTCTACAAGTCTACACAGTGTCACTCCCAAATACCCGTACATAGTCTACAAGTCTACGCAGTGTCACTCCCAAATACCCGTACATAGTCTACAAGTCTACGCAGTGTCACTCCCAAATGCCCGTACATAGTCTACAAGTCTACGCAGTGTCACTCCCAAATACCCGTACATAGTCTACAAGTCTACGCAGTGTCACTCCCAAATACCCGTACATAGTCTACAAATCTACGCAGTGTCACTCCCAAATACCCGTACATAGTCTACCAGTCAACGCAGTGTCACTCCCAAATACCCGTACATAGTCTACAAGTCTACGCAGTGTCACTCCCAAATACCCGTACATAGTCTACAAGTCTACGCAGTGTCACTCCCAAATACCCGTACATAGTCTACAAGTCTACGCAGTGTCACTCCCAAATACCCGTACATAGTCTACAAGTCTATGCAGTGTCACTCCCAAATACCCGTACATAGTCTACAAGTCTATGCAGTGCCACTCCCAAATACCCGTACATAGTCTACAAGTCTACGCAGTGTCACTCCCAAATACCCGTACAGGCTACAAGTCTACGCAGTGTCACTCCCAAATACCTGTACATAGTCTACAAGTCTACGCAGTGTCACTCCCAAATACCCGTACATAGTCTACAAGTCTACACAGTGTTACTCCCAAATACCCGTACATAGTCTACAAGTCTACGCAGTGTCACTCCCAAATACCCGTACATAGTCTACAAGTCTACGCAGTGTCACTCCCAAATACCCGTACATAGTCTACAAGTCTACTCAGTGTCACCCACAAATAACCGTACATAATCTAGAAGTCTACGCGGTGTCACTCCCAAATACCCGTACATAGTCTACAAGTCTACGCAGTGTTACTCCCAAATACCCGTACATAATTTACAAGTCTACGCGGTGTCACTCCCAAATACCCGTACATAGTCTACAAGTCTACGCAGTGTTAGTCCCAAAAACCCGTACATAGTCTACAAGTCTACTCAGTGTCACTCCCAAATACCCGTACATAGTCTACAAGTCTACGCAGTGTCACTCCCAAATACCCGTACATAGTCTACAAGTCTATGCAGTGTCACTCCCAAATACCCGTACATAGTCTACAAGTCTACGCAGTGTCACTCCCAAATACCCGTACATAGTCTACAAGTTTATGCAGTGTCACTCCCAAATACCCGTACATAGTCTACAAGTCTACGCAGTGTCACTCCCAAATACCCGTACAGGCTACAAGTCTACGCAGTCTCACTCCCAAATACCCGTACATAGTCTACAAGTCTACGCAGTGTCACTCCCAAATACCCGTACATAGTCTACAAGTCTACACAGTGTCACTCCCAAATACCCGTACATAGTCTACAAGTCTACGCAGTGTCACTCCCAAATACCCGTACATAGTCTACAAGTCTACGCAGTGTCACTCCCAAATGCCCGTACATAGTCTACAAGTCTACGCAGTGTCACTCTCAAATACCCGTACATAGTCTACAAGTCTACGCAGTGTCACTCCCAAATACCCGTACATAGTCTACAAATCTACGCAGTGTCACTCCCAAATACCCGTACATAGTCTACCAGTCAACGCAGTGTCACTCCCAAATACCCGTACATAGTCTACAAGTCTACGCAGTGTCACTCCCAAATACCCGTACATAGTCTACAAGTCTACGCAGTGTCACTCCCAAATACCCGTACATAGTCTACAAGTCTACGCAGTGTCACTCCCAAATACCCGTACATAGTCTACAAGTCTATGCAGTGTCACTCCCAAATACCCGTACATAGTCTACAAGTCTATGCAGTGCCACTCCCAAATACCCGTACATAGTCTACAAGTCTATGCAGTGTCACTCCCAAATACCCCTACATAGTCTACAAGTCTACGCAGTGTCACTCCCAAATAACCGTACATAGTCTACACGTCTACGCAGTGTCACTCCCAAATACACGTACATAGTCTACAAGTCTATGCAGTGTCACTCCCAAATACCCGTACATAGTCTACAAGTCTACGCAGTGTCACTCCCAAATACCCGTACATAGTCTACAAGTCTACGCAATGTCACTCCCAAATACCCGTACATAGTCTACAAGTCTACGCAGTGTCACTCCCAAATACCCGTACTTAGTCTACAAGTCTACGCAGTGTCACTCCCAAATACCCGTACATAGTCTACAAGTCTACGCAGTGTCACTCCCAAATACCCGTACATAGTCTACAAGTCTATGCAGTGTCACTCCCAAATACCAGTACATAGTCTACAAGTCAACACAGTGTCACTCCCAAATACCCGTACAGGCTACAAATCTACGCAGTGTCACTCCCAAATACCCGTACATAGTCTACAAGTCTACGCAGGGTCACTCCCAAATACGCGTACATTGTCTACAAGTCTATGCAGTGTCACTCCCAAATACCCGTACATTGTCTACAAGTCTATGCAGTGTCACTCCCAAATACCCGTACATAGTCTACAAGTCTACGCAGTGTCACTCCCAAATACCCGTACAGGCGACAAGTCTACGCAGTGTCACTCCCAAATACCCGTACATAGTCTACAAGTTACGCAGTGTCACTCCCAAATACCCGTACATAGTCTACAAGTCTATGCAGTGTCACTCCCAAAAACCCGTACATAGTCTACAAGTCTATTCAGTGTCACTCCCAAATACCCGTACATAGTCTACAAGTCTACGCAGTGTCAATCCCAAATACCCGTACATAGTCTACAAGTCTACGCAGTGTCACTCCAAAATACCCGTACATAGTCTACAAGTCTACGCAGTGTCACTCCCAAATACCCGTACATAGTCTACAAGTCTACGCAGTGTCACTCCAAAATACCCGTACATAGTCTACAAGTCTACGCAGTGTCACTCCCAAATACCCGTACATAGTCTACAAGTCTACGCAGTGTCACTCCCAAATACCCGTACATAGTCTACAAGTCTACGCAGTGTCACTCCAAAATACCCGTACATAGTCTACAAGTCTACGCAGTGTCACTCCCAAATACCCGTACATAGTCTACAAGTCTACGCAGTGTCACTCCCAAATACCCGTACATAGTCTACAAGTCTACGCAGTGTCACTCCCAAATACCCGTACATAGTCTACAAGTCTACGCAGTGTCACTCCCAAATACCCGTACATAGTCTACAAGTCTACTCAGTGTCACTCCCAAATACCCATACATAGTCTACAAGTCTACTCAGTGTCACTCCCAAATACCCGTACATAGTCTACAAGTCTACGCAGTGTCACTCCCAAATACCCGTACATAGTCTACAAGTCTACGCAGTGTCACTCCCAAATACCCGTACATAGTCTACAAGTCTACGCAGTGTCACTCCCAAATACCCATACATAGTCTTCAAGTCTACGCAGTGTCACTCCCAAATACCCGGACATAGTCTACAAGTCTATGCAGTGTCACTTCCAAATACCCGTACATAGTCTACAAGTCTACACAGTGTCACTCCCAAATACCCGTACAGGCTACAAGTCTACGCAGTGTCACTCCCAAATACCCGTACATAGTCTACAAATCTACGCAGGGTCACTCCCAAATACCCGTACATTGTCTACAAGTCTATGCAGTGTCACTCCCAAATACCCATACATTGTCTACAAGTCTATGCAGTGTCACTCTCAAATACCAGTACATAGTCTACAAGTCTACACAGTGTCACTCCCAAATACCCGTACAGGCTACAAGTCTATGCAGTGTCACTCCCAAATACCCGTACATAGTCTACAAGTCTACGCAGGGTCACTCCCAAATACGCGTACATTGTCTACAAGTCTATGCAGTGTCACTCCCAAATACCCGTACATTGTCTACAAGTCTATGCAGTGTCACTCCCAAATACCCGTACATAGTCTACAAGTCTACGCAGTGTCACTCCCAAATACCCGTACAGGCGACAAGTCTACGCAGTGTCACTCCCAAATACCCGTACATAGTCTACAAGTTACGCAGTGTCACTCCCAAATACCCGTACATAGTCTACAAGTCTATGCAGTGGCACTCCCAAATACCCGTACATAGTCTACAAGTCTATGCAGTGTCACTCCCAAATACCCGTACATAGTCTACAAGTCTACGCAGTGTCAATCCCAAATACCCGTACATAGTCTACAAGTCTACGCAGTGTCACTCCAAAATACCCGTACATAGTCTACAAGTCTACGCAGTGTCACTCCCAAATACCCGTACATAGTCTACAAGTCTACGCAGTGTCACTCCAAAATACCCGTACATAGTCTACAAGTCTACGCAGTGTCACTCCCAAATACCCGTACATAGTCTACAAGTCTACGCAGTGTCACTCCCAAATACCCGTACATAGTCTACAAGTCTACGCAGTGTCACTCCAAAATACCCGTACATAGTCTACAAGTCTACGCAGTGTCACTCCCAAATACCCGTACATAGTCTACAAGTCTACGCAGTGTCACTCCCAAATACCCGTACATAGTCTACAAGTCTACGCAGTGTCACTCCCAAATACCCGTACATAGTCTACAAGTCTACGCAGTGTCACTCCCAAATACCCGTACATAGTCTACAAGTCTACGCAGTGTCACTCCCAAATACCCGTACATAGTCTACAAGTCTACGCAGTGTCACTCCCAAATACCCGTACATAGTCTACAAGTCTACTCAGTGTCACTCCCAAATACCCATACATAGTCTACAAGTCTACTCAGTGTCACTCCCAAATACCCGTACATAGTCTACAAGTCTACGCAGTGTCACTCCCAAATACCCGTACATAGTCTACAAGTCTACGCAGTGTCACTCCCAAATACCCATACATAGTCTACAAGTCTACGCAGTGTCACTCCCAAATACCCATACATAGTCTTCAAGTCTACGCAGTGTCACTCCCAAATACCCGTACATAGTCTACAAGTCTATGCAGTGTCACTCCCAAATACCCGTACATAGTCTACAAGTCTACACAGTGTCACTCCCAAATACCCGTACAGGCTACAAGTCTACGCAGTGTCACTCCCAAATACCCGTACATAGTCTACAAATCTACGCAGGGTCACTCCCAAATACCCGTACATTGTCTACAAGTCTATGCAGTGTCACTCCCAAATACCCATACATTGTCTACAAGTCTATGCAGTGTCACTCTCAAATACCAGTACATAGTCTACAAGTCTACACAGTGTCACTCCCAAATACCCGTACAGGCTACAAGTCTATGCAGTGTCACTCCCAAATACCCGTACATAGTCTACAAGTCTACGCAGGGTCACTCCCAAATACGCGTACATTGTCTACAAGTCTATGCAGTGTCACTCCCAAATACCCGTACATTGTCTACAAGTCTATGCAGTGTCACTCCCAAATACCCGTACATAGTCTACAAGTCTACGCAGTGTCACTCCCAAATACCCGTACAGGCGACAAGTCTACGCAGTGTCACTCCCAAATACCCGTACATAGTCTACAAGTTACGCAGTGTCACTCCCAAATACCCGTACATAGTCTACAAGTCTATGCAGTGGCACTCCCAAATACCCGTACATAGTCTACAAGTCTATGCAGTGTCACTCCCAAATACCCGTACATAGTCTACAAGTCTACGCAGTGTCAATCCCAAATACCCGTACATAGTCTACAAGTCTACGCAGTGTCACTCCAAAATACCCGTACATAGTCTACAAGTCTACGCAGTGTCACTCCCAAATACCCGTACATAGTCTACAAGTCTACGCAGTGTCACTCCAAAATACCCGTACATAGTCTACAAGTCTACGCAGTGTCACTCCCAAATACCCGTACATAGTCTACAAGTCTACGCAGTGTCACTCCCAAATACCCGTACATAGTCTACAAGTCTACGCAGTGTCACTCCAAAATACCCGTACATAGTCTACAAGTCTACGCAGTGTCACTCCCAAATACCCGTACATAGTCTACAAGTCTACGCAGTGTCACTCCCAAATACCCGTACATAGTCTACAAGTCTACGCAGTGTCACTCCCAAATACCCGTACATAGTCTACAAGTCTACGCAGTGTCACTCCCAAATACCCGTACATAGTCTACAAGTCTACTCAGTGTCACTCCCAAATACCCATACATAGTCTACAAGTCTACGCAGTGTCAATCCCAAATACCCGTACATAGTCTACAAGTCTACGCAGTGTCACTCCAAAATACCCGTACATAGTCTACAAGTCTACGCAGTGTCACTCCCAAATACCCGTACATAGTCTACAAGTCTACGCAGTGTCACTCCAAAATACCCGTACATAGTCTACAAGTCTACGCAGTGTCACTCCCAAATACCCGTACATAGTCTACAAGTCTATGCAGTGTCACTCCCAAATACCCGTACATAGTCTACAAGTCTACGCAGTGTCACTCCAAAATACCCGTACATAGTCTACAAGTCTACGCAGTGTCACTCCCAAATACCCGTACATAGTCTACAAGTCTACGCAGTGTCACTCCCAAATACCCGTACATAGTCTACAAGTCTACGCAGTGTCACTCCCAAATACCCGTACATAGTCTACAAGTCTACGCAGTGTCACTCCAAAATACCCGTACATAGTCTACAAGTCTACGCAGTGTCACTCCCAAATACCCGTACATAGTCTACAAGTCTACGCAGTGTCACTCCCAAATACCCGTACATAGTCTACAAGTCTACGCAGTGTCACTCCCAAATACCCGTACATAGTCTACAAGTCTACGCAGTGTCACTCCCAAATACCCGTACATAGTCTACAAGTCTACTCAGTGTCACTCCCAAATACCCATACATAGTCTACAAGTCTACGCAGTGTCAATCCCAAATACCCGTACATAGTCTACAAGTCTACGCAGTGTCACTCCAAAATACCCGTACATAGTCTACAAGTCTACGCAGTGTCACTCCCAAATACCCGTACATAGTCTACAAGTCTACGCAGTGTCACTCCAAAATACCCGTACATAGTCTACAAGTCTACGCAGTGTCACTCCCAAATACTCGTACATAGTCTACAAGTCTATGCAGTGTCACTCCCAAATACCCGTACATAGTCTACAAGTCTACGCAGTGTCACTCCCAAATACCCGTACATAGTCTACAAGTCTACGCAGTGTCACTCCCAAATACCCATACATAGTCTACAAGTCTACGCAGTGTCACTCCCAAATACCCATACATAGTCTTCAAGTCTACGCAGTGTCACTCCCAAATACCCGTACATAGTCTACAAGTCTATGCAGTGTCACTCCCAAATACCCGTACATAGTCTACAAGTCTACACAGTGTCACTCCCAAATACCCGTACAGGCTACAAGTCTACGCAGTGTCACTCCCAAATACCCGTACATAGTCTACAAATCTACGCAGGGTCACTCCCAAATACCCGTACATTGTCTACAAGTCTATGCAGTGTCACTCCCAAATACCCATACATTGTCTACAAGTCTATGCAGTGTCACTCTCAAATACCAGTACATAGTCTACAAGTCTACACAGTGTCACTCCCAAATACCCGTACAGGCTACAAGTCTATGCAGTGTCACTCCCAAATACCCGTACATAGTCTACAAGTCTACGCAGGGTCACTCCCAAATACGCGTACATTGTCTACAAGTCTATGCAGTGTCACTCCCAAATACCCGTACATTGTCTACAAGTCTATGCAGTGTCACTCCCAAATACCCGTACATAGTCTACAAGTCTACGCAGTGTCACTCCCAAATACCCGTACAGGCGACAAGTCTACGCAGTGTCACTCCCAAATACCCGTACATAGTCTACAAGTTACGCAGTGTCACTCCCAAATACCCGTACATAGTCTACAAGTCTATGCAGTGGCACTCCCAAATACCCGTACATAGTCTACAAGTCTATGCAGTGTCACTCCCAAATACCCGTACATAGTCTACAAGTCTACGCAGTGTCAATCCCAAATACCCGTACATAGTCTACAAGTCTACGCAGTGTCACTCCAAAATACCCGTACATAGTCTACAAGTCTACGCAGTGTCACTCCCAAATACCCGTACATAGTCTACAAGTCTACGCAGTGTCACTCCCAAATACCCGTACATAGTCTACAAGTCTACGCAGTGTCACTCCCAAATACCCGTACATAGTCTACAAGTCTACGCAGTGTCACTCCCAAATACCCGTACATAGTCTACAAGTCTACTCAGTGTCACTCCCAAATACCCATACATAGTCTACAAGTCTACGCAGTGTCAATCCCAAATACCCGTACATAGTCTACAAGTCTACGCAGTGTCACTCCAAAATACCCGTACATAGTCTACAAGTCTACGCAGTGTCACTCCCAAATACCCGTACATAGTCTACAAGTCTACGCAGTGTCACTCCAAAATACCCGTACATAGTCTACAAGTCTACGCAGTGTCACTCCCAAATACCCGTACATAGTCTACAAGTCTATGCAGTGTCACTTCCAAATACCCGTACATAGTCTACAAGTCTACGCAGTGTCACTCCAAAATACCCGTACATAGTCTACAAGTCTACGCAGTGTCACTCCCAAATACCCGTACATAGTCTACAAGTCTACGCAGTGTCACTCCCAAATACCCGTACATAGTCTACAAGTCTACGCAGTGTCACTCCCAAATACCCGTACATAGTCTACAAGTCTACGCAGTGTCACTCCCAAATACCCATACATAGTCTTCAAGTCTACGCAGTGTCACTCCCAAATACCCGTACATAGTCTACAAGTCTACGCAGTGTCACTCCCAAATACCCATACATAGTCTTCAAGTCTACGCAGTGTCACTCCCAAATACCCGTACATAGTCTACAAGTCTATGCAGTGTCACTCCCAAATACCCGTACATAGTCTACAAGTCTACACAGTGTCACTCCCAAATACCCGTACAGGCTACAAGTCTACGCAGTGTCACTCCCAAATACCCGTACATAGTCTACAAATCTACGCAGGGTCACTCCCAAATACCCGTACATTGTCTACAAGTCTATGCAGTGTCACTCCCAAATACCCATACATTGTCTACAAGTCTACGGAGTGTCACTCCAAAATACCCGTACATAGTCTACAAGTCTACGCAGTGTCACTCCCAAATACCCGTACATAGTCTACAAGTCTACGCCGTGTCACTCCCAAATACCCGTACATAATCTACAAGTCTACGCAGTGTCACTACAAAATACCCGTACATAGTCTACAAGTCTACGCAGTGTCACTCCCAAATACCCGTACATAGTCTACAAGTCTACGCAGTGTCACTCCAAAATACCCGTACATAGTCTACAAGTCTACGCAGTGTCACTCCCAAATACCCGTACATAGTCTACAAGTCTACGCAGTGTCACTCCCAAATAAACGTACATAGTCTACAAGTCTACTCAGTGTCACTCCCAAATACCCATACATAGTCTACAAGTCTACTCAGTGTCACTCCCAAATACCCGTACATAGTCTACAAGTCTACTCATTGTCACTCCCAAATACCCATACATAGTCTACAAGTCTACGCAGTGTCACTCCTAAATACCCGTACATAGTCTACAAGTCTAAGCAGTTCACTCCCAAATACCTGTACATAGTCTACAAGTCTACGCAGTGTCACTTCCAAATACCCGTACATAGTCTACAAGTCTATGCAGTGTCACTTCCAAATACCCGTACATAGTCTACAAGTCTACAAGTCTACGCATTGTCACTCCCAAATACCCGTACATAGTCTACAAGTCCAAGCAGTGTCACTCCCAAATGCCCGTACATAGTCTACAAGTCTACACAGTGTCACTCCCAAATACCCGTACAGGCTACAAGTCTACGCAGTGTCACTCCCAAATACCCGTACATAGTCTACAAGTCTACGCAGTGTCACTCCCAAATACCAATCAGTCCCCATGTCATCCGCTTCTGAAGCATGAACGGCCGAGACCCACTTCCACAAATGGTACAAGCTGAACAAACATCTTTCCTGCCAGCTTTGTGGTAAATGTCTCTACATGTAGAGCGTGATTACCAGAGCCTTGATTGTTCAGGGACTTTCAGAGGGTATGTGTTTGCTAGAAACATATATAGTCTACATTCATTAAGTGATACTACATCGTAAGGCACGCTATAGTCCATTCAAGTGAACAGGTTGTAAAGTGCCTTGCGTCTGGGGAGCTCAACTCCAGTCCTCAAAACACCTCCCCCCCCCAACATGTCAGGTTTTAAGGATATCCCAGCTTCAGCACAGGTGGCTAAATCACAGGCTCGACGGTCTAGTTGCATCTGCTCCAAGAGCAAAGAGAACGGACATCATGAAAGCCATTATAAATGAAGATTTTTTCCCCCTTGCTTTATATTTTTAAAGGCACCCTCCGGTGATACTGTCTTCAACGCTCACTATACACAATACACAGGCAACATTGGACTACGACCACAAGTCAATAGCTTTGTTGATGTACTGTACAGTGTTGCTGGGGTTTATTATATACGTTCTAACACTAGTTCTGCTCCTAATAATGGTTCGCTGGTCCACTCTCAGTTAGCTGCAGAATATCGTGCAAACTACCACCCCAAACGGCTTCAGCGACTCTCTCATGCATTTCCCCTCAGAGGATAAGACCCTTCAGTATCCCCATTCACCAAGACCTTAAACACTGGGGAAAATGTGCAACATCACACCTCTCCTATCGGATTGGCTGATTTAGTGGCGTGCTGCATGCGAGTGAAATAAACATTATTTTATGCTGTATTGATTAAGATGTTTCTTATTTTTGTTCCAAATCTTTTAGTCACCCGCCCCAATGTGTAGCAGGTCCCTGGCGGCGGTCCGGGACATTTGGATGCGGTCGTTCAGCCGCCGCTTCGGACATTCGTCTGCCTCAGGTTTTCTAACCCCCTTACCATAAAAACCTTACCCAGTTAACCGCTTGCCCTAAAATTCTTTATCCCTTACCTGCTTACCCTAAAAATGTTAACCCCTTACCCTAAAAACCTTACCCTGTTAACCACTTACCCTAAAATCCTTTACCCCTTACCTGCTTACCAAAAAAATCCTTTACCTCTTACCCTAAAATCCTTTACCTCTTACCCTAAAATCCTTTACCTCTTACCCTAAAATCCTTTACCTCTTACCTTCTTAGCCTAAAAACCTTAACTACATACCCTAAAAACTTTAACCCCTTACCCTAAGAACACTAACCTTAGTACTCACCCTAAAAAACCTTACCCCGTTAACCCCATTCCCATAAAAACCTTAACCCCTTACAGTAAGAATCCTAAACCTAACACAAATCACCTACAGTTAGGTCCGTAAATAATTGGACACTGATACAAGTTTTGTTATTTCAGCTGTGTACCATAACAAATTCAAGTTACAGTTAAATAATGAATATGGGCTTAAAGTTCAGTTTATAAGCTTTAATTTGAGGGTATTCACATCCAAATTGGAGGAAGGGTTTAGGAATTACATCTCTTTAATATGTAGCCCCCTCTTTTTCAAGGGACCAAAAGTAATTGGACAAAAGCTGTTTCATGGACAGGTGTGGGCTATTCCTTCGTTATTTCATCATCAATTAAGCAGATGAAAGGTCTGGAGTTGATTCCAGGTGTGGCATTCGCATTTGGAAGCTGTCTACCCACAACATGTGGTCAAAGGAGCTCTCAATGCAAGTGAAACAGGGCATCCTTAGGCTACAAAAAAAAAGAAAATCCATCAGAGAGATAGCAGGAACATTAGGAGTGGCCAAATCAATAGTTTGGTACATTCTGAGAATAAAAGAACGCACTGGTAAGCTCTGCAACACAAAAAGGCCTGGACGTCCACGGAAGACAACAGTGGTGAATGATCGTAGGATCCTTTCCATGGTTAAGAAAAAACCCCTCACAACATCCAGCCAAGTGAAGAACACTCTCCAGGAGGTAGGCATATCATTATTCAAGTCTACCATAAAGAGAAGACTTCACGATAGCAAATACAGAGGGTTCACCACAAGGTGAAAACCATTCATAAGCCTCAGGAATAGAAAGGCCAGATTAGACTTTGCCAAACAATATCTAAAAAAGCCAGCCAAGTTCTGGAACAGCATTCTTTGGACAGATGAAACTAAGATCAACCTGTATCAGAATGATGGGAAGAAAAAAGTATGGAGAAGGCTTGGAACGGCTCATGATCCGGAGCATACCACATCATCTGTAAAACACGGTGGAGGCAGCGTGATGACATGGGCATGCATGGCTTCCAATGGCACTGGGTCACTAGTGTTTATTGATGATGTGACAGAAGACAGAAGCAGCTGGATGACTTCTGAAGTGTATAGGTATATATTTTCTGTTCAGATTCAGCCAAATTCAGCGAAGTTGATTGGACGGCGCTTCACTTTACAGATGGACAATGACCCAAAACATACTGCGAAAGCAACCCAGGAGTTTTTTAAAACAAAGAAGTGGAATATTCTGCAATGGCCGAGTCAATCACCTGATCTCAACCCGATCGAGCATGCATTTCACTTGCTGTAGACAAAACTTAAGGCAGAAAGACCCACAGACAAACAACAACTGAAGACAGCTGCAGTAAAGGCCTGGCAAAGCATCACAAAGGAGGAAACCCAGTGTTTGGTGATGTCCATGCGTTCCAGACTTCAAACAGTCATTGCCTGCAAAGGATTCTCGACAATGTATTGAAAATGAACATTTTATTTATGATTGTGTTAATTTGTCCAATTACATTTGAGCTCCTGAAATAAGGGGACTGTGTATGAAAATGGTTGCAATTTCTAAACGTTTCATACAATATTTTTGTTCAACACCTTGAATTAAAGCTGAAAGTCTGCACTTCTATTGCATCTCGGTTGTTTCATTTCAAATCCATTGTGGTGGCATACAGAGCCAAAATTATGAAAATTGTCAGTGTCCAATTATTTCCGGACCTACCTGTACCTTGGGGCCAAAACGGCCAGTGTTTAAACAGGGGCGGCAAAACGTCTGCGTATAATAGTCCCATACCACCCTGGAGGGGTCCCATACTGCCCTGGAGGTGTCCCATACCGCCCTGGAGGGGTCCCATACCACCCTGGAGGGGTCCCATACCACCCTGGAGGAGTTAGGGGTCAAATTAAGAAAATGAACACTACTTAATTAATCCCCAACATATTTGCATTTTAGAGTTGAGATATCAGCAAGAACATCTTGAGCTCAACCCCTTGATGGAAGCACAGTCTTATTGTGTATGGTGGCCTATGCTATGCATCAGTCTTTACACATGACAGTATACCTCATATTAAATAATGATAAGAATATAGTTGTCAATAACCACATGCTTCTTGTCAAACCAGCTCCTTAACCCATAGGATATTAGACATAATCAGTGTTAGAGGAGCCGCAGTAACACGATGAATAGCACATTGATTGCCTTGCAATATAAATGTATGCTCTGCAAATAAAAATGAAGTTGAATTTGTAGAATAGCATTTGTACCATCCTTGTATCTTGATATAAAAGGTCCATTTCCAGTGAAGCGCTCTTCTGGTGCTGTAAAGTTTCTTATGGTAAGCCTTTAAATGGTACAGATATTTAGGAAATAATATGGAACCAAAACCTCCCGCTGCAATTTATTGAAAGATAATTATAGAGCTGGCCTTGCCCGCATGGACGGCAATTGCCACTGACAGGGGGGGGGGGGGGTGCGCCCCCCCTCCCCCTAACTGTCATGATGTTAAAGTGCCTGCGGTGCACAAAACGCGTTGAAGGTTGTAACCCCCGTTTTTATGGACTCAAAATAAAGATTTTTTGCCAGACCTGCTCCTCATCCCCTTTCTTGGCTGTGCGCTGCACACACACTATATTTAATTATAGAGCTGGCCTTGCCCGCATGGACGGCAATTGCCACTGACAGGGGGGGTGCGCCCCCCCTCCCCCTAACTGTCATGATGTTCGCGTGAGCAATCAGTGTGGCAGTTGAGGCGGTTAGTTTTAAATTAGAACCAAGGAACAAGCAACTGTCACTTGTTCCTTGGTGTTGCAGAAGTTTCACACCCACCCACCCATTGGTTAAGTTATTTCGGGTAATTTTATTTCAATGTTAACTTTTCTTTATTTTGCAGATATTTAAGTTAATCTTTTTGAAAACAAGGAAGAAAAGATTGATGGAGGGGTCAGTGGACCAATTGCTTTGTCGCGGTGGCAGTTGGGGGGGTGGGGGGGTAGGTGCTTGTCCCGCCAGAAGGGGCATGGGGCTAGTAAAGCATGGTGTTGAAGCAAGGGGGCAGGTCATCGGGACGTACTTCCGGGTGCCTCCTTCGCGTTGTCCAGCCCTGAGCATTCTGGCGCGGACAGGTGGTACGCTATCCCCAGTTGTTATTAATAAACAAGCCCCGGCCGTTTTGCCTCCAAAACTGGGTCCTCTCGTTTATTTGTATGTTTTAGGTATATGGGTATTCGGAAAGGGGGGAGAGGGGGAGGGGTGTGAAGCTCGCGCCTCCTTGGTCATACCGTTACAGACCCGCACATCTCTGATCAGTGCAAGAGGGCCGCATGTTTGTTCCATTTCGCAGCCAAGCACAGCGCTGGTTTATTGAGATGCTACACCCCCCTGTTAGAAATCATATCAGGTCTCTGGCTACATACTGTAGCAGTGGGAGAACAAGCTGCCCTGGCTGAACGAGTAGCTTAGTGGTAAGAACACTGACTTTGATGCCCTGAACGGAGATGAAATCCTAGTGTCGGTTCTCCCTGTGACCTTGGGCAAGTCACTTTATCTCCATGTGCCTCAGGGACTAAAATGACTAAAAGGAATTAGCCACTCGGAATAAGGCAATTTATGCATCTCCAAGTTCAGGAATGATGGATAGTAGTAGAGTTGGTGGATCTGTGGTAAAAAACAAACAAACATGCTAAATAGCTACATTAAGGTCCATTTTATTTCTACCAAATGCTATTTGCATTTTCCTTTATGGGTTTTTTTATCAATGGGATTTGTTTTTCTTTGATACATATTTTTCTTACCCCAGTTTTGCCGTTTGGAGACTAGTGTGAGGGAGTTCCAAACCTCACCTTATTTATCATTAAAATAATGATAACATACTGTATTTACAAGAAATACACTGGTTTATCCGGCTGAGACCTCCCAATACATGTCCAGTTAATGCATACATACGTATACAGTATATGTTCATTTCCAAAGCCCATAACACTTTTGTATTTATGAACTTGCAGACTCTTTTTCCGTCTCTGGATACAAAATGAGTTCATGTGTTTATAAAAAGAATTTGTGCTGTTTCTTCATTGCCTCAGGGTTCTTTAACCCCCTGCAGTTAGTCCTTCTGGAAGCCCAGTCCCACAACACATAGCTCCGGATGTGATGCCGCCTGACTGGTCACTTTGAGCTCTGCTAAACATTGGCTGTTCCAATGTTCACTATCCTTCCGTGCAGACTCCTCGGCCCTGAAATCAGAAAAGAGGCTTATATTGAGACACTAATGACAAATGACTGTGTTATACTAAGCAGGCCATGTCAATGCTATTAATAGGTATATACTGGGACACATAATCCTGTTGGTGTAGCATTTACGCAACACTTTATTCTGCTCTTAAAGGAAAAAACACAAGAATATATTATGCCAGATCTGGTTTCATTTTTACAGATCCTTCCCTTTTGCACTTGTATAGGATTGCTATAGTTTACACAACTCCTTAACACCTACAGTACACATCTGAATATTTTCAGTACACAGCTACACATGCGCTCTCAGCATCTTTCTCAGGTCAACAGGTGGGGTCTTTGGTCAAACATTTTCTACAAGAAATTAATAACGCCAATATAAAACTCACGCTAGACACCTCCTACACTATGCCTTTAACTGGTGTAATAAGCTGAGAATTTAGTTAATTAAACCCATGAAATTAATTGGGATTCTTTTTTAAAGAGTGCAGGAGGATCAGAGGTATCGGGTTTGACACGTTTAGTTTAATTCCATTCACCTTTGTTAATAATCAATCTCTAATGTTTTGCGCATTTTCCTCCCACCTTATAAAACACAATAGTCTTGACATATACTGCTGTTCTTCGCCGGTGACACATTCAAAGCGTTTAGTTACTGTACATCAGTTTATTTCTTTTTGTCTGTATCAAAATGTAAGACACATGATAAGCCCATTTCTTAAACCTTTACCCGCCGGAGGTCGGGCAGCACCCCGACGTGTCCACGTGATTGCTATAGTAGCAATGACATGGCTGCGACCACCAGCCAGCTGATGTCAACAGGGAATGGGCTCCACTTCCGTATCGATCAGACTGATCACTCCGATAATCCCATAGACAACCAGCATTTTTACTATGACATACCTGGTACAACAATAGGGCCTCTGTCGTGCCTAAATGGCACCGCAAAGGTTAAACTTGATGCCCATGAATTGGTCCAGAACGTTTCAAAATTGGCAGATATTTTGTCCCACAAATTGTGAAACATGGCTGTCCACTAAGCAGCCACTGCTGCAACTAATTACATTTTCCTCGGGTCTACACCTTCTACCTTTGTTAAACCTTTTTCGCTGCTAGAAGGTTGGCAGCATGTGGTCACAACCGCCCCTGGAGACACGAGCAGAAGTAGAAGGGGCTCCAGCAATGATCAGATCGCGTTCAACACTCCGATGGAGCAGTGAACGCGAACTTCTCCCTAGCAAGCAAACATAGCATGGTGTTCCCCGTCCATCATAAGGACCCCTGGCCAGCCAGCCTTCATGATGTACAAGGAACGTCATAAGGGCAGCCTAAAGGTTAAATGACACTCCCCCGAATCACATGCTAATAAGCTGTAGCTAAATCAGACCAGTGTTTGATACTTTTATGATAAGAGACACATGAGCCAAATTCTGATGGTCTCTATTCACCAAACTGCGATTGCCATTGCATTTATCAGTTCCTTTAGCTGAAACGATAAAGGCTTCAATTGTTCAGTACCATTTAGGGCCAGAATTACTAAGTGGTGCTAAGCCATGAGACACCCTATGGCTGCTGAGGGACAACGTCGATTGACTGGGCTTTAAGTTAGTAAATAGGTCCCTTAATGTCAATTCAGGAATTTCAGGTAGTGTCAATTTAATGAGTCATTTACGTTCATTGAAAGATAGTTATGCAAAATGAAATCTCATATTGTATGAGTCAGATATTCTTCATTTAATACGCAGGAGGCCGCCGTGTTAGTCATGTCAGAAGCCAGTAGTGTAAAATAAAACAAAAGGGGCGCATGAGAGAAACCACAGAGACAGTATGTACTACCAACCACAATTTATATGTACACTAATACATGTACAACATACTTAAAATTAAGACCGGATCATAATATCCAATGAATCACACAACACACAACACTACCAGAGGGCAAGCCTCAGTAACCCAAGGCACTCGTTGAGTTCAAAGATCTTAGGGAATGGGGGCTTACGTGATGATTAACAGCTAGCCCAATGTCTTCAACAGAGCCCTCATGGGTGTGTGTGCGTGCGCAGCTTCTGGAGTCCGTCCATAGGCAGGGAGGAGAGGGGAAGCGGAGGACAGCGCACACTAACTCCATTTCAAGAAGCCAGAAGTGTGTCAGGATGAAGTGCACTGAATGTATTACTACTCCGTGTGGCCGCTTTCTCCGAGCTACCTTGCGGAAATTGGAATATAAGTAGGGAGAGACATGCAAACTTGCAGAAATACGGTTCGTTGCTGTTTTGGTCAAAGTTTCCAAAAAAGTGCTAACATTGGCAAAATGTTCCCTCAAAAAGCTCTGAAGATTTTGCTGGAGCGTGTCTAAGTTCTAGCAAAATTGGGGAATTTCACCAGCGAATCTATATCTGTAAACAACATCTGAACTCTGAAAAGGGGCTTTCCCGCTCGCCAAAAATCCTATGTCAGGCTAAGGAACTGAGTTGGTCTTTTACTGGGTGAGCTGCTTGCGACCATTTAAAATGGCGCACATTTTTCTTGGGCGAAGGTTCGCCAACTTGGGCAAAAAGTGTTGACATATCTAGAGAGGTGGAACAAAAATTCACATAAGCAGTAAATCCTATTGGAAATTTTAGCTAAGGGTAAAGCAATGGTCACACGGTGTGGCATTGTAACAAATACATTGCAAAATGTACAGAAATAGCGCTCATTGTCACTCTCTGTACATTTGAGAACTCTGAGTTTGGGCATCGAGGAAATGTCTCTGATTAGAAAATACATACAGCTAACGCAAAACTAAATGATGTGGGTATTGTCCATGGCACACGTGGTGGTGTTAGAGGCAGTGTGGGTATTGTCCATGGCACACGTGGTGGTGTTAGAGGCAGTGTGGGTATTGTCCATGGCACACGTGGCGGCGTTAGAGGCAGTGTGGGTATTGTCCATGGCACACGTGGTGGTGTTAGAGGCAGAGTGTGGGTATTGTCCATGGCACACGTGGTGGCGTTAGAGGCAGTGTGGGTATTGTCCATGGCACACGTGGTGGTGTTAGAGGCAGTGTGGGTATTATCCATGGCACACGTGGTGGCGTTAGAGGCAATGTGGGTATTGTCCATGGCACACGTGGTGGAGTTAGAGGCAGAGTGTGGGTATTGTCCATGGCACACGTGGTGGCGTTAGAGGCAGTGTGGGTATTGTCCATGGCACACGTGGTGGTGTTAGAGGCAGTGTGGGTTTTGTCCATGGCACACGTGGTGGCGTTAGAGGCAGTGTGGGTATTGTCCATGGCACACGTGGTGGTGTTAGAGGCAGAGTGTGGGTACTGTCCATGGCACACGTGGTGCTGGAGAGGCAGAGTGTGGGTTTTGTTCATGGCAAACGTGGTGGCGTTAGAGGCAGAGTGTGGGTATTGTCCATGGCACACATGGTGCTGTTAGAGGCAGAGTATGGGTATTGTCCATGGCACACGTGGAGGAGTTAGAGGCAGAGTGTGGGTATTGTCCATGGCATACGTGGTGTTGTTAGAGGCAGAGTAGGGGTATTGTCCATGGCACACGTGGTGGCGTTAGAGGCAGAGTGTGGGTATTGTCCATGGCACACGTGGTGGCGTTAGAGGCAGCATGGGTATTGTCCATGGCACACGTGGTGGTGTTAGAAGCAGAGTGTGGGTATTGTCCATGGCACACGTGGTGGTGTTAGAGGCAGAGTATGGGTATTGTCCATGGCACACGTGGTGGCGTTAGTGGCAGAATGTGGGTATTATCCACGGTACACGTGGTGGCGTTAGCGGCAGAATGTGGGTATTGACATGGCACACGTGGTGGCGTTAGCGGCAGAGTGTGGGTATTGTCCATGGCACACGTGGTGGAGTTAGAGGCAGAGTGTGGGTATTATCCATGGCACACGTGGTGGAGTTAGAGGCAGAGTGTGGGTATTATCCATGGCACACGTGGTGGAGTTAGAGGCAGAATGTGGGTATTGTCCATGGCACACGTGGTGGAGTTAGAGGCAGAGTGTGGGTATTATCCATGGCACACGTGGTGGAGTTAGCGGCAGAATGTGGGTATTGACTGGCACACGTGGTGGCGTTAGCGGCAGAATGTGGGTATTGTCCATGGCACACGTGGTGGCATTAGCGGCAGAATGTGGGTATTGTCCATGGCAAACGTGGTGAAGTTAGAGACATTTTCTTTATCTACTAAATCAGGGGAGCGCAAACTTTCCCCCCTGCCTGCTCTCCTCCCCTGCTTAGCTCCGGCGTCAAATGACACTGCGGGGTCATGTAACATCATGTTGCCACGGTAACGCAATGCCACGTGACCTCACTGGACATCATTTGATGTCGGGATACCATGACGACACGCCGCTGGAACCCAGGGAAGTGAGTTACAGAGACCTCGCGCCGTCCCCCGGCATTTAATTGAAATGACTTGGGGGAGAGTGCGGGACCTCTGTACCTGCTGCACCCCCCCAGAAAATCTCGCTGCGTTCTCCAGTATTAAAACATGCAAAGGTTCCCTGCTCCAGTCCTCAAGCACCACTAACAGTCAAGATTTTAAGACTCTCCTCTCATTAACACAGGTAGCTCCATCATTTTGACTGAAACCCCAGTGCTCAAGCAGGGAAATCCTGAAAACCGGCCCTGTTAGCGGTACTTGAAGACTGGGGTTGGCGGCCTCCGCACTGTGTGCAGTGTTTCCCTTTCCAGGTTTCATACATATTTTCTTACATATATTTATCAAATGAGAGAGACCATGTTTCAAACAAATACATTGAAGAGGCTCGTCTGCAAAGGGGTTGCTTGTATCTTTATCTCGGAGAGGGCAGGACCAATATCCCCTTGCCTTGGAGCAGACAGGTTCAAACAATACCCTGTTTAAGAGAGGAGTGGCAATGTTTGGGTGCTGTTATGAGCGTGTCATTTTTGACAGCAAAAATGTGAATTTGCCACCGTAATTAGCGTTGATTTTTTATGAGTTGTGAGACAGGAGAGAAGCATAAAGAGTTCAGTTCCTGTAAAGGGGAGAGGCAGACGTACCCGCCTTGGAGCAAACACAGACGGTTGTCTGCAATTCTATATGTTAAATGCGTTCGACCAGGGGTGCTCAGCTGCAGTTCTCAAGAACCCCCCAACAGGAAAGGTTTTGAGGATATCCCAGCTTCAGCACAGGTGGCTCAATCGGTGGCTCGGTCCACCTGTGCTGAAGCAGGGACTGATTGAGCCACCTGTACTGAAGCAGGGACTGATTGATCCACCTGTGCTGATGCAGGGATATCCTCGAAACCTTTCCTGTTGGGGGGTCTTGAGTTGAGAACCCCTGCCTTTGACAACACATTTGAAGAGAACGGTGCCGCTGTGAAAGCACCGTGTTCTATAACTTCATTTAGATCTCTTACAGTATGCTGGCCCTAAACCATGTCACAACCACAGTCACAACCAATATGCACTATTCATAACACGTATGCAATATGCATTCTGCTTGATTGGCTTTGAGATCATCTTCAGTTTGCATAGCTGTAAAATTCTTACAACGCGAGCGTCAGATAACCTGCGACGCGTAATTACCCCATGCTATGATTTACACCCAGACTAACAATGTTTCCAAGAGCAAAAAAAACAAAAAACCCCAAACAAATGATGCCATTTGATCTTAACATATTTTAGCAATAGAGCCCGGTGTGGGTCATTAATCAAACCTACAGGTGCCAGTTAAAACAGGTTTCCCGCACTGTACATTATAATCATGCAATGAGTGGAGTGCTGCACTAATCTCCATAAATGTTAGGAGACAATACTTTATCATGAGCAATGTCGTGGGAAGCCATATGCTTCGTGCAATGTAGAGCTGTAGAGTTTGGTTGCAGTTCCCTTGTGTAACTGCTCGTTTTCTAGGTTTCGAGTCCTGTCGGCATCGCAGCCTTTCCGAAATTATTAAAGGAGCCGTCCAAGGTGGTGAATTAAAAAAACAAAAAAAAAGTTTTATTAAAAAAAATATATGGACTTGAATCTGCAGCTGAACCCCGTTAATTTCAGCTCTGGGGACCCCCCTTAGCTTCTGGAGATCCTTCGCTCCAAAGCAGGTGCTCTGACTCAGCAAGCTGGGCTTTCAGCTTCGAAGCTCCTGCTTCCGGCTTCCTATTGGCCCGCAGAGCCTGAGATCTCTGAAGAGCGGACATATTGTGAACCCTGGTAGCCGAGAAGGGCAGCTACCGGCACCAGAGACCCCCGGCTTCAAGTCTCTCTATATGAAAAAAAATTCATTCACACAAAATGAAATTGCCTCTTTAAGGCCTACTGGGTACTTTATCACCAAAAAATGTATTTAATGACAATATTTTATTTGCAGAGACTGAATAAATAGAGAGGTACGTTTGTAAGAGGTTCAGCGTGACTGGACAATCTGGATCCCTGTGTCCCAGCCAGTCCTCATTCTAACCGCAGGGCTTTGTTAAAATTGCCTAAGTGAGCGGGAGCCGCTATATATACACAGTGCTATTGGTAACCAGCCAATTGGTGGAGCAAGTCCCAGCACTCCTAAAAACAATCAGAGGCTCTTTCGGTTCGCCGGAGTGAGTTTCATTGGAGAACCGGCGTTTGTGGTGGGCTACTATCCACGGGTCCTGCGAGAAGCCGCAACCCGGAAGGAACAACAACGTGGTGCCGAGCCAGCCAGCCCCAGCGCGCGGGACTGACCAGTAAGCCTCAGCACCATCCCCCTGCGCCCAGGATACCACCAGGACTGTTGCCCCTGCACTGCCCTACTGGAATTATATATCTCTATATGTAAGTTATTACTTGTTATTTTTCAATTTGTTTACTTAAATCTTGACCCTTGGTGCGCTCTTGTGTTTCATATTATATATATATATTATATATATATATCTATAAAAACACAAAAAAAACAGGCGCACTCATAGCGTAAAAAAGTATAACAATAAAGTTTATGGAATGAAGGATTTAAAAATACACACTCACAAACATAGCTGATTATAAAGCATTTTTGAGTAAAAACTCAGCCCGTCAGTCGCAGGAACACGGTATGCAGGATTTCGTTGTATAATCCCTGGTAAATCCTGCTGCAGTAGCCCCTCTGTGTCCTTGCAGGGACCGAGATGCACGAGGGACGCTGCCTCTCACTTGCTCCGGCGTCACACAGTGAGTTCTCTGATCCAAATCTCGCGAGAACTCGGTGACGTCAGTGAGTTTCAACCGGAGTGAATTCGCAATGGAAAACGGGCTGGACGGCTGAATAAAATGCTACCAGCACAGCAAAAATATGCTGAAGCACATGAGTGGGGTGTAATAAACGTAAAAACTGGACAGTAACTACCACTGCACTCTACGCGTTTTGTCTCGAACGAGACTTCATCAGGAGATTCTCTATCAAGTGTTATCCACAAAGGCAACACGCAAGGTGGGACTAATGGAGGTAGGATATACAAGGATTGTCTAATGATATGATGTCACAATTAAAAAACACTTTATTAAAGAGCTATGCTCCAAATCTAAAATAAAACTGAACGCAATAAACGTGTGAGTCTAAATGAAGGTGATTGACTTAGCTAAGTGTCTAGACGAAGAAGCGAATTAAAACAAAAGCCTCGGCAGGACTGGCAAGGGGGGGGTGTCTACTAGAGCAGGGGAGCACAAACTTTAGTGCTGCTCCCCACTGTCTCTCTCCCCCCGGCTCTCACGCCCCCCGGCTACCTTCCCATCAGATGACGCTGCTGGGTCATGTGACGTCACGTGACCCGCGGCATAATTTTCCGCGTGTGATGTCACATCACACAGCGCCGCGGCCTTGTCTGCCATGGCGACGCGTCACACAGCGTGAGTAAACAGTTGCCTCACGCGATCCCCCGGCATTTAATTTAAATGCCTGGGGGAAGAACGCGGGACCTCTGCAACTGCCCGCGCCCCCCCAGCAAAATCTCCCACCCCCCTGGGGGGTCGCGTCCCCCACTGTGCGCACCGTTGTACTAGAGTACTGGAAAACACACACCTAGAAGTACGCGCCTGCGTCAGTGCAATAAGTGGGGTTCTCAAGTGTAGAATAATTTGGCTGACCGTGTGCAATATACCTGTAATTAATTGTACATAGGGTTATCAATCGCTAATGCCCAGATATATAGTCCCACTGTTAGTGCTACTGAATACTATAGAGCTTGTCTCGTGAAGGCGCCGATAGGCACATCTGTGCTTAACGAGTCAGATTAAATAACGTTCATGAGTGACTGTTGGTCCCATGCAGTTGGTAGTAAATACCTGTAATAACCACTCCCGGGTGTCGGTCTGGATAAGGGGATAACCTAGTAATGGTTAACCCTATATCTCTAGTAGACCTTGCATTGGTGCATTCAGTACCATATACTAGGCACCTTTACAACTCCAAAAGCGTGTTAGCTTAGTAGCAATAGTCACTGTGGATACTCGCTATTGGTCTGGATAATGGGATAGCCTATACATGGTAAACCCAAAATCACTCTTTGACCATGATGGAACATTGGAGTATCACCTAGGTACAGGTCTGGATAGAGAGCTAGCCTCGTAATGGTTAGCGCTGAATCACAATTTGACCTTGCGTGGGTATTTAGTGCCAGAGTGTAAGCACCTTTTTGCCTCCATGAGTTAATACGCTCAATAGCTATACTCACCGTAGATACACACTATTGGTCTGGATAAAGGGATAGACCATTAGTGGTTAACCCCAAATAACTTTTTGACCGTGGTAGAATATTTATATAACACCTGATGTTCCCCATATAGGTCTGTGGTATATACCGTTGGGTATCTACATATATATATATATAAGAGCCACAGTTGCACTTCTTGTGTTCTCTCAACGCTGAGAATATGAGCTGCCAGTTACGGTATAGTTCCTGCTCTGAGCCCTTCTGCCGATCAGGTTTGCGCTCAGCTGGACAATACGCCAACGTCCAGTGCCGGTCGGGCCCCCTGCAGCCACCGGCATGAGAGAAAGGCCCGGCGCCAGAGCAGCAGCGGGAAATTTGAATGTACCAAAAGATGCTCAAGGAGAAATAGCAGCGAGACAGCTTCAGAATATTTCAGTCCCACTTTCTGCGGCCCAGTTCTGAGAATTGAACAAAGCGGCCGCGGCTTGGAAACTACGCCAGGAAGAGGGGGAGGTGAAGGAGTGAGAGGGTGGAGTAAGAGAGGGAGAGGGGGGAGTGCGACCGGAAGAGAGAGAAGGGGGAGTATGAGAAAGAGAGAGGGGAGAGTGAGGGTAGATAGAGGGGGGAGTGTGAAAGGTGGAAGAGAGAGGGGGTAGTGTAAGAGGGGAAGAAAAAGGAGGAGTGTAAAAGGGGAAGAGAGAAGGTAGGAGTGTAAGAGAGAGAGGAGGAAGTGTGAGAGGGGAAGAGAGAGGTGGGGAGTGTGAGAAGGAGGAGTGTGAGGGCACTATAAGCGGGGAAGAGAGCGAGGGGGAATGCAAGAGGGGAAGAGAGAGATGGGGGAGTATGAGAAAGAGAGAGGGGAGAGTGAGGGTAGATAGAGGGGGGAGTGTGAAAGGTGGAAGAGAGAGGGGGTAGTGTAAGAGGGGAAGAAAAAGGAGGAGTGTAAAAGGGGAAGAGAGAAGGTAGGAGTGTAAGAGAGAGAGGAGGGATTGTTAAAGGGGGAAGAGAAAGAGGAGGAAGTGTGAGAGGGGAAGAGAGGTGGGGAGTGTGAGAAGGAGGAGTGTGAGGGAACTATAAGCGGGGAAGAAAGCGAGGGGGAATGTAAGAGGGGAAGAGAGAGATGGGGGAGTGTGAGAGGGAAAGAGAGATAGGGGGAAGTGTGAGAGGAGCATGTAAGAAGGGAAGAGAGAGGAGGAGGGGTGTGTGAGAGTGGAAGAGAGAGAGAGGGGGAGTCTGAGAGGGGAGGGAGTGTGAGAGAGGAAGAGAGAGAGAGAAGGGTGTGAGAGGGGGGAGTGTGAGGGGAAGTGAGAGTGTGGGGGCTTGTGAGAGGGGAAGAGAGGTGGGGTGTAAACGGGGAGATAGGGCGGGGGAATGTGAGGGAAAGAGGGGGGAGAGTGAGAGGAATGTGTAAGAGGGGAAGAGAGGAGGAGTGTAAGAGGGGAAGAGAGAGAGGGGGGAGGGGAGGAGTGTGAGAGGGGAAGAGAGAAAGGGGTGTGTGAGGGGGAGAGTGAGAAAGGGAGAGGGGGGAGTGTGAAAGGGTAAGAGAGCGGGGTGTTTGAGGGGAAGAGAGGAGAAGAAAGGGGGGTTGTAAGAGGTGAAGAGAGGGGGTTGTAAGAGGGGAAAAGAGGGGAGGTATAAGAGGGGAAGAGATAGAGGGGGGAGTGTGAAAGGGCAAGTTAAAAATGGGTGTAAAAGGGGAAGAGCAGAGGAGTGTAAGAGTGGAATAGAGAGGGGGTGTTAGAGGGGACGAGAGAGGGGATGTAAGAGGGGAGGTGAGATGGACGGGGGGAAAGACAGAGACGGACAGACGGGGTGGGGGGAAAGAGAGAGACGGGGGGAGTGAGAGACGGGTGAAGAGAGGGTTGGGGTTCCCCAGAATTTCGCAATATAATTCTAGGGTTCCTTAACCAAAAAAGGTTGAAAACCACTACTCTACACCTATTCTCCTGAACCCCCCTTCATCTACTCTACATCACTTCTCCCCTCTAACAGAGGACCTATTTCAGTTATTCTTCTCCTCTCTCCTCTCTACTACCTGCTAGCTTAACCCCCTTCATTCTTACCTTCTCTGACCTCTTGCTCCTAACCTGGATCCCTGCATTTATTTACATTTTCAACTTAACCCTCTCCTCTGATGTCTTTCCTTCCCCCTTTAAACATGCTATTGGGAGGCCAATCCCCAAGAACACGAGCGTTAACCTCACTAAACTATCTAACTATTGCCCTGTCTCTCTCCTGCTCGGACTGGCTTATAACTTCCTTCATGCCTTCTTTCCTCAGCTCCTATCCTCTGTTAGACCCCCTACAATCAGGTTTTCACACTGCGCAATCTACTTAGATACTGTAGCACCAAAGTAGCAAATGACCTCCCCATGGCTAAATCCCAATGAAAATACTCTCTTTTTATTCTACTCGCCCTGTCTGTAGCTACTGTTTACCTCCTACTTCTCCTTTCCACTCCCTTGGTGTTCAGGACAAAGTCCTCTCCTGGTGTTCTACGCACCTTTCTCTTTAGTGTATCTATTTCTAACCTATCTATTTCCTAGCTCTTCTACCTCTGTTGATCTATCTGTTGATGCACCGCGAGGCTCGCTTCTGGGACTTTTTCTCTATTCTCTCTATACACTCTACCTTGGTGACCATATTCATTCACTTGGCTTCAAATATCACCTGTATGCAGATGACACACAGCTGTATCTATCCTCAGCAAACCTCACATTTCCAATACAATTCCAGAACAGTACAGTCTCCAATTGTCTCACAGCAATCTCATCCCGTATGGCCAGCGGCGGATATCCTGATTCGCCGCCCCTCGGCACTCACCTGGTGCCGCCTCCTTCGTGCTGCCGCCCTCCGTCTTCTTCAAAATCACAGCTTCAATTGACACTGCCGACGTCACAAATGCGATGTCACACGGTGTATCGTTGCCACGGCAACGCGACGGCACAACATAATTTGACGCCATGGCAACGAGACACCATGTGACGTCGCAGCGTCATTTGACGCTGCAGAAAGAAGGCGAGGCAGTGGTGGCAGCAGGTAAGGAACTTCCCATCAAGCCTGAGAGCGTGGCCTCTGTGTTTGGGGGTGGAAATTTTGGTCCAGGCCTATCGGGCCTAATGGAAAATTCCCTACTGCGTATGGCAGCTAAATGCCTCAAACTAAATATGTCATAGACCAAGCTGCACGTGCACCTACATCAAGCCCCATTGTGCCCCTTTCCATCACAATCAGTAATACTACCAACAGCCCAGTTCACCAATCCCGCTTAGGTGTCATATTTGACTCTTCTTCGTTCTCCTCTCACCTTAATTCTATTGCTAAATCTTGGTGCTTCTTTCTTAGCAACTTCACTAAAATACAACCTTTTCTCTGTTTCTCTACTACTAAAATGTTTATACGTGCCCTCATTCTCTCCAGTCTGGAATACTGAAACCTTCTACTTACTGACCTCAATGCATCGCAGCCTTCTACGCTACAATTTATAGAAAATGCAGCAGTGAGGATAACCTCACTCTCCTGTCAATCTCTGCTTTTCTCCTCCTGAAAACTTTCTGTTGACTCCTTATTAAACTCAACACTACACAATGATTCTTCTCTCTTTTATGGCTCACCCCTCTTCTGCCACTCCCTGCAGTATATCTCAGCTCATAATCACTCACTATACCCCTACTAGCGTTCTATGCTTTGCTCAGGCCTGTCATCTCCCCACTCTCGCCCGCCTACAACACTCCTCACATGCTACACCCTACCTCTGGAACTCCCACCGTCTGCACGTCTGCCAAGCCCATTCTCTCTCTAACTCCAACTGAACCACCTGTGCTGAAGCAGGGATATCCTTAAAACCTGACCTGTTGAGGGGGGTCTTGAGAACTGGAGTTGATAACCTCTGCTCTAACCTATGCACACAAATTAACTTCTACTGTTTGTTTGTTTCTCCATACGCCGATTAGATTGTAAGCTCTTTGGGGCAGAAACGCCTTTCTCCCAATGTTACATTTATGTATTGATGCACATACAGTATCCCATCTATATTATTATATTCCTTTAAGTGTGATTGTGTTGTTATATAAATTGTAAAGCTCAGGATAATAAGTTGACGCCATAAACACTTTATTAATATAATCGACTTTCTTGGAATAATTCAATCACTATTAAGGTAAAAAAAAAATTACATATAGTTCCTGTGGAAAGCGAATGACTATTTTTTACCAATCCTATATATTTCTAGTCTTGCTGTGATTCACCTGTAGCCTTTTGGCTAACGATGGCAGCGTAATTAGTCTGCATATCACAACAAACAAAAAAAGAAAACGGAGAACAAATAAATTAGGTCAAGAATGTAGAAACACCCCAAAGCTCGAGTCCCTAAATTGTAAGTACTCTTCTTGTTCCTTGTTTTAAAAGACATTATTTATTGATATTTTTTATAAGAATATTGGACAATTTTTTAATGATTTTCTTATGCGAAAACAGTTTGACGAAAGTTATTTTTTTTTTTAAACGCTTACACATATCTAATTTTATTTTAAAGGTAGACTACCAATTCCTTACAGCACATCTAATCTCTTTAACATGCTACTGCTATTACTTCACTTTGGTGTTGGGAGAGGTTTCCTGAGAAGCCCGACTTCAGTATGACTCACTCCCCGCCCAGCACACCTCTTCTCACCGGCTCACTGTCCCACCATGATTGCTTTTAGGATTGAGGATGTTTTCATGTTGCAAAATGGTTAATTTATTGTATGTGCAGTACGTGCTGTGAATATTATATCCTAGGATATTAAACATTTTTATATTTTTAATAACACATTCCAAATCTAACACCTTTTCCCTCCAGAAAACTCAAAAAGTCTACTTTTTGTTACGATATGAATAAATTGTGGTCTGCATAATGGAGAACAACGGGATCCTAAAATCTCAAGACAACATATATTTTCAATAGTTTTACAATACTGTATATAAATGTAACATCAACCAGATTTATCCCAATCAGGAATTAATAGTTTTTTGTAGGAACCAGAATAACTGCTAAAACTCTGGATGAGATTTGGTAAATGACGGACTGTATTTCACAAGTCCGGTATAATAACATTATTATATATTATTATATGGCATTCATTCCTTATTGGAAGGAACACAGGGGAAACCTATCCAGTCCTGTTTGTTTCCACATTTTGTGCATCCCACACCTTTTGAGTCCCATTTCCTCCCATAGGGAGACTCCATGTTTCAGTATAATAACAAACTATAACTATACAAATATGATTCTTTGTAGTAGATAAGTGAGCACAGCAAGTTTTATTGCTTGACTCTTGGTGCTTTAACTTTAAAATGTCTTCAAAAACCTGATAGTTGACTTTAAAATCGTAAACGTAATGTTATCATCGTTATATATTCAACTAATCCATACTGGTGGTTTGTGCTATATAAAACAAAACTAGCAGTGTAAAAACGTACTACCCATCATGGCTAGTGTAGAAACGACTGACATGAAATACAATATAGGATTCAATAAATGATGGGTATGTCAATGTGGGACTCAGACTGTGAAGAGCATGGCTCAACCAACTGTTGTTGCAGAATACGTCCGTTCATATAACCAACAAAGACACATTGATCCATTCCCCCCATTATACTTCAATTTAACAGATATTATTTAATATATATATATATATCTGAGCATTAAGTCCACCCCTTTGTATTTATACAGTATGTGCATCATTTAACAGAAAGGATGTTCATTTCCCAATCACGCAGGATATTATTAAAGGTATTTGAGTTGCATACCTGGTGTATTAAAGGGTCAAAAACGACACTATATTTATTAAAGGAAGAAAGGCCATGGAAAGCTATGTGGTTTTGATCTTTTGCATCTGGAAGACTTTGATAAATAGTTTGATAAATGGCTCACATGTCTTTGTTTGTTTTCCAAACAAGCTGCATTTTGTATTAAAGCCTCCTTATATGATCTCAAGTAATCATATATGATATTAAGTAATTAAACCCCTCTCCCTCCCTGCACCCCACCCCCCTACACACTACTGATGGATGTGTGGTCCTATTTCTCACTGTCCCTTTCATTCATGTATTGCCCTGTCTGTTTATTTACCATTTTCTCTGCCATTTCTTTCCTACATACTCTGTTTTAGATTATATGGTTTTTTTTTTTTACATCTTTCTTAAACTCGGGGAATCCTTCTAAATCAGTATTGCAGACCTGAGAAAGAGAAAAAACTCTCGAAAGCGTGTCTTATAATATCAATTATTAGTCCAAATAAAAAAAAGTATCACCTAATACTGAAGTACTCAGTTACTCTGGATTATATGATCTCTGTAATTTTTAGTTTCTGCTCATGCACTATTTCTGAGTTATTATTAAGAGCCAGGTATTATACTCCTGTGTAAATTACGCCTTCAAATAATGTCACAGAACATACAGTACTAGATTTTGGTCAAGTTATGCTAACGCTGTTTTACTGCTCACTTTACCAAACCAGTAAGTACAGGCCTTGTTGGTTTGCAGACCTGTTTTGTTTTAGAGCTGTACAGTACATCCCAATGTAAGAAATAGGAATAGAAAGTGTATATTTCTTACCCAGCTGGTTGAAGAGCAGGATCACTGGTAGCTGAATCAGATGTTGACACTGGAAGGCGAAGCTGAACCCTTGGTCTTCTGTCAGAAAAGCACCTCCTTACAAAAGGCTGGGGGTTGGCAGCACTCATTGCAAACCTTCTCTGCTGATCCCCATACTGACGACTGGAAAAACTGTTTCTCAGAACAGGAGCTGTAACTTGGCTGGAAACAACCTCTGTACTAGAAGTGCCTGGTGGCGAAGGTGACTTTGCTTCAAATAAGGAAGAAGACGATGGGCAAAATATCGATTGGGCGTTGCCAATCATTTTTGAGGAAGGCTGTTGCTCATTAGAGCTGCGTCTTAACCCTTTGTGTGGAAAGGATGGTGAAACCGGAGGAGAGGATGTGCAGTGCAAAGGAGGACTAGGTTCTCTGCGGCTGCTTGGTGGACTTGGAAGTCTACGTTGACTTGGTGGGCTTGGTTGTCTACGTATTTGCGGAGGGCTTGGTAGCTTCCGTTGGGATGGGGGACTAGGCAGCTTCCTTTGAGCAGGGGGGCTTGGTACTTTAGGGTTTCCTGTAGAGCTAGCTTTCTTCTGCAGTGGTGGGGGACTGGTTTGTACACGGGAATGGGTTTGGATCATAGCCCTGTTTGCTGGTGGGCTTGTCAATCTTTTCTCACTTGGTGGAGATGGAGCTGTTACTCTTGTTGGGGAAATTCTTCTGATTGCTGCTGGGAACTTTTCATTTCTCCTCTGTGAAGGAGAAGAACCTTGTTTTTGTTTAAGCAGGGATAGTACATCAATGCATGGTTCCTTAATCTCCCCATCATTACTAGACTTGGTCACTTCACTGGGATTCTGCAGGGGGATTATTTTGTGTGATTGCTTGTACAAATGTGCAGCCTGTTCTATTTCATGCTTTCTCTGGATCTCAAAACCCCTTTCTCGTTCTCTGCAAGATGCAAGTTGATGATCAGATTCTAATGAGTATTTTCTGAGTGTGGAGGGTTGTTCCTGTTTCCTGAAACTCGTATCTACAGACATATATCCACCTGTACTATTTTTACTTGGTAACAAGTCTATTGCATTTAATGAAGCTTTTATTTTTTGAGATGTAGCTGTTTTCCTCATTGTGCAAGACTCTGATCTGGCACTGAGCAAGCTTTGTTCTGGTGAGGTTGCTTCTGTACGTCTCTCATGTTCATCAGATCGGAGTAGGTTAAATGAATCATCCATAAGTATTTCCATAGGAGGGGGAGGCAGGTACTCGAAATCTTCAGTTCCTTCCTCATTTGTATAAATTGTGGTCATGTCTGGAGATACTGCAGATGGAAGAGTAGTGATTAACTTACTTGGGAATGTATTTATATTTGCAGTATTTCCATCACCTATTGGTAAAATATGATGCTTGTGATTTAATGGTTCTAGTCCTCTAAAGGCAAGCATGGTGGGTGGAAGAACTGGAACTCCAAATTTTCTAATGCACCTAAGTGGCCCTAAAGATTTGACATTTGTGTGATTTATGGAATCTTCTAGTGGACTAAACGTCTCAATAAGTTTACGAACAGACTGTCGGGGAGAAACATTTACACTCTCCAGCTTTCGTTCAGCCAAAGTCCATTTTTCTTCTCTCTTAACATTCGGTGTTGATAATGTGGTTCCCAATGCAATACTTTTGTTGTGCTTTAAGTCAGATGCTATATTGTGATCATATCTTCTGTCTTGACTGGGCAAAATGTGAAAACTTTTATCAAGACATGCCTTAAGTTTGTTTGTAGAGGAGTTCAGGGAATGACTATCTTTTTTGTGTACAAATGATTTAACATTGGTATTTTGTTGCGTTTCTTTATTTTTATTTCCGTTGCACATATACAATTTGTCCAGCTTTTTGCTGAGCTCTTTTTGTGTTCTTTGAAGTTCTAATAGCGTTGGATCCTCAGACTGGCTTCGGAGTGATTCCGCTGACCTAGATCTTCTGTGTGTTGAGCTTCCCCTGTTGCTTCCAGTTGCTGTGCTGGGCCTCCTCAAGTCTGATTTTGCCCCTTCCTCTCTGGTCCACACATTATTGCTTGATTTCCCGGGAACGAATTTGATTTTTTCACTGATGGCCTCTTTAATTTTCAGTGTCATTAACTCATTTTCAGGGTTCTCTAGCCATTTAGATGAATGTTTGTAAGCACTTGTTCCTGCTGGGGATGTCAGAGGCCTTTGAGGCAATGTGACTGATAAACTTCTGTTATCTTCACCTTCATCATAACTATCATCACTAGCAGTAGAGTCTGTTGATCCCAGGTCATTAATACTGTCTTGCTCAAGAGTAGTACTGGAGTCCAGTGAGTTCATAGAAAGACTGTCTGCCAGACTGGAATGTCTAGGAACTGTTGAATTGCCTGATTGTGCTGTTGATGAGCATTTCATATTTTCCTTTTTGTTTGTTCTTGGATCAAACACATCCTTACAATTCATTTCAGCAGCGAGGTCGCCAGTCATGGTTTTAGCGATCTGCTCTCGTTGAGAAGCTATTTCTTGATTTCCTCCCAGACTTATTTGTCCAGATGAATCACAACTTCTCTGCCTTCCCAGTTTGTCAGGGGATCTGCACTCTTTGATGGATTCGTTATCCCCACCAATTCCACTATCTTCAGAGTATAGAGTCCTGTCGTTTGGATGGGACTGAGGAGACCCAACTGACGCAGCTTCCAATAGTGTGATAGTCCTAAGAAGTCGTTCATCAAAGAGTTCCTTCACCTTGAGTTTTTCTTGCAAATTTGTGGCAGCTGACTGTAGGTAGCTGCAAGTTTCCTGCAAGGCATTTGAGGTCAATGAAGCTACAGTCCCATTTAATGTTTGCATTTTGTTAACTGTATACTGCAGCAGCTGCTGCAATAGATCTGGTTGTTCAGTGGGATCCCCTTTTCCAAGAGGCCAGGCAAGGTTGTCCCCTACTTCTTTTAAAAAGATTTCCCCATCATCTGCAATTTCTTCCAACCGCTGGTTGATCTCATCAAATCTTAGAGCCATGAAGCTGATCATCTGCTGCATAAAAAGCTGAGTCTGTGTAGCTTGATTTGTCATAAATATGATAGCTTCATATTTGGACAGATTAGGGTTCAGGTAAGCATAGGCATTTTGATGCGCCTTGACCAGCAGTTCTGGGAAATCCACTTTCTTCTCCGTCTCACAAAAAGCTATTTGTTTTTCTCTTGCCTTAGCACGCCGACCTTGTTTGAGAATCCTCTGGCTCTTTGATTTTTTACCTTTCCTTGGGTTGCTTTCCTGTTGCAACCCACAACCAGGTTCTTGTTCTGATCCGGTTGAGCTGTGCTTCCTTACAGGAATTCTCTCAGTGGTAAACTTCTGTGAACTTAAACTAGCCATTGCTTTGTCTAAGTTTGTAGGTGTTTCCTCTTTCCTGTGATCCTCAGGCAAAGATACATTTTTATTAGGTCCATTATGGATATTGGACACACTTCTGTCCTGGTGATATGGTTTTTGGTCCTTTTCTTGCAAATGATCTTTCTGCCTAACAATCCCAGCATTGCTTTCACCATCAGGATCGTAACAGCTTGAGTTTCTACCCAGCAAAGGGATTGCAAATCCACTATTATCCTGGCTTGGAGGAAGAATAGCTTTATTTCTCTTCAACGGGTTTGCTGCATTTTTTGCAATACTGTGAATGATACCCCCATGAGAAGGCGAGCAACCCATCCTATTACGCTAAAATGACAGACAGATAAGTTTAACAAACAAGTAAGTGGTCCTTACAGTTTTGTTGCGCTGTTGAATTTGGTATTTCCAGCTGATGCTTGACGGGAATATTTTGCCCGTGTTCTAATGGTCTTCAACCGCATTATTCCTTTCTTCTTTTTTGCCTTCACTGAAAAGAACGAAACAAAATAAGCTGTTATTCACGGTGTTGTAAGATGTAATTCAGCAGCTACAGGCCAGCACGATATCTCCATTGGCTTTAGATACGAGAAGCTTGGCGTCTTTCTTTTGCATTGGGCAGATGTCAAGTACAAATAGGATTTAAAGCTTATTAGATTAACTATGCTTTATCCGGTGAGCAGCAATGTTTTATTTGTGGAAACAAATCGGACATTTATTCAGAGAAAAGATCTATTTACTACACATGTTGTTGTGACAGTACTGAACCAAAAGAAAAGACTGCGGCCTAATCTGCAATTGAAAATGTATGTAAGTGATAAATGATTGCCATGTCCTTGTATCAGCACGGTGACCTTGGTGAGTGAAAGTAAGCGTAGAAGACGAGGCACATTGTTTATGATGCTGAAAGCTACGGAGCAATTAAATAACCTACAGAGTGTTAATTACAAAGCATATATCAAAAAACTACAACAGTTATACATGGTTTGGAAAATGACACTGTTCCACTTCAGTTTGATATAGAAAAATGAATGGTAATAAAATATTGTTTTAAATATCTGCCCAGAGGAAAGTTGGTATACTGTATAATGTATACACCACGTTACATGATTGGAGACCTCGGTGCGGTAGTGTGCTGCAATAGTACACTCCAAAGAACCCCTATCTGGAATGTGTCAATCATGCTGCTGCCAGGTGAACTAGATCCAATGTATTTATTTATAACATTTATATAAATAAAAAGGTGCTTACATTTTCAGCCTTGAGTAACCAGGATCTTAGCCTATTGTTAACATAGATCGGCAAAATTAGCCAATATTGTCGAAGGCAACCTCATCATTTGATTAACAACTTTTAATTGTGGAGTAGACGAAACTTCATACAGTACTATTATCTCACACAGACAAATCTCACCCGCATGGCATTTTTGCCATGCCACTGCACATGCACTACCACATGCAGCACCTATCACCTGAGATCAGACTCCAAAAGACTGTTCATGGTCCCAAGGCTCAACAAAGTATCCGGCCGCTCCTCCTTCTCTTACCGTGCTCCCCAAAACTGGAACAACCTACTGGAGACTCTCACATCCACCACCAGTTTAAGTTCTTTCAAATCTAAGGCTGTCTCACATTTTAATCTGGTCTGTAACTGTTTCATTCGCCCATAATATAAATTATCTTTAACTGTGCACGCAATGTCTTGTATATAATGTATACCCTGCTCATTATATAACTGTATTTGTAAACATGTATTATTTGTCTTAACTCTGTTCCCAGGACATACTTGAAAACGAGAGGTAACTCTCAATGGATTACTTCCTGGTAAAATATTTTATAAATAAATAAATTAATTACAGTGGGAAAGTGCTTCTTCGTGAATCTAGCCATGTGACCATTTGTTCGCATATAACAAAATGTAATAGAAAAAAATAATAACAAAAAGTGTAACCACACTTATCTCCTCTATTGGAGTGTGAAATAATAATGATGGGTCTTGCAGGGGGAGGAGAGGAGGGTATATATTTAACCCCTCAGTGTTTCCATAGATGTATTAAAGTTTGGAAACTAGAGCGGGGGCTTCAGTTCACCTCCCGTGTGTAAACAAATCTACTCAGCCAGTAAGGGACATGGCTGGGGTCAGACTATGCAGAGAGAGAGACGTATCTTTAGGATAACAATACAATAATTATATATATATATATATATATATACACACATGATCACATAAAATCAGAATTGGAGGATGACACAGAACACTTGTGACAATCGTTTAGATAAAATAAAAGTGTTCCCCGCTGTGCATTTGTCCCTTAGTGTCTCTTACTCAGTCCGGGTGGCCCAGATGCTACCTAATGTGCCCGTTGGTGACGGCACAGCGTTGGAGCTCGTGTGAAATGTAGGTGTGTTAATAGGTACCGGTCTGCTACTTTGCAAAGAATGGTGGTAGATGTGTATGATGAAAAGGATACTGAAGTGCTGCAGTGCTGATGCCTTTATACTAGGGACCCCTGTACCGTTCTGGGGATACCTTGATCCCCTATGCCCCTTTTAACTTTCTGGTCTGTGCTGAAGCAGGGACTCCTGGTGGTGAGCTGCAAGAATGTTTTCAGGGTAGGATTTTGACTGGAGCATTGTGCTTCAATGTATCCGAGAACCTTACCTGATTCCTGGCAACGTTTTTGGGGTATCCAGTAACTCTGGAACCCCGCTACATAGCCACAATCTGTAAAGATTTTCTCCGCAAAACCCACCGTGAAACTCATAGCCTAGCAATCTCTGCGTGCTGGTACTCCTGGAAAGGCAAAAACAAAAATTCTTTATTGTCGCATATTTTACATAGTAACAGCAGTACATATACAACAGTCAGGTCCAAAAGCTGACACTCTAGGACCCCATATAGAACACCCACAAGCTCATATTGAACCCCCAACATATATATAAGCGTATAAGTGTCACAGAGGAGTGCTACTGAGCATGGCAATATACATTTAAAACCAGAGACGAACATGAAACACAGACAGAGCTCAATGCACATCCAGCGAAACTTTATACACGGTACGGTGCCTAAATATACATGTATTGATATCTATTAAATAAAATGGTCTTTTAGTTTAACATTTTGGCCAAATTGTTGTAAGCCCCTGAGCCACTGCACGACAGACCAAATCTCAAGGGTCCCTACACTAATATAAATTCTTAATAACCTGTGCATTGTCACGAAGAATGATAAATCTGTCAAAATTAGTTGCAAAGTTCTAAGTCTTACAATTCTTGTTCAGCTGGTCTTAGCTGATTGGAGGGTGGCAACCTCCTACCTAATGTAAGCTCACCCCCTCCCACTTTCAAATGGTTAAAAGCTAACTCCATAGCATCTCCCACTCTCAGGGGAACTTGCCTGCTTGCAGTGTGATTGTGACAAATCTAATACAGAGTGCTTTTCCTGGTAATGTACAGGTTAATAAAAGCTTGAATCAGACTTAGAACTTTGCAACTAATTTTGACAGATTTATTATAAATTATTCTTCCTGGCAATGCACAGGTTATGAAGAATTTATATTAGTGTAGGGACCCTTGAGATTTGGTCTGCCGTGCAGTGGCTCAGGAGCTTACAACAATTTGGCCAAAATGTTAAACTAAAAGACCATTTTATTTAATAAATATCAATACATGTATATTTAGGCCATGTATAAAGTTTCGCTGGATGTGCATTGAGCTCTGTCTGGTTTTAAATGTACACACTAGGACCCCAAAACATGGATCAGGGGCAACCAAGTGGGCTTAACCTTTATTAGTGAGCCTGGTTACCGCTTCAACGTCACAGGGACATTGGTCTTTTCACCAGGGGGAGAATGTGGCCAGGTCTCCCTGGGTTCCCCTTCAGTCTCATTACCTCCCGGCGTGTCTGTGTGTGGTAGCGGAGGCAGGGACAGGTGCTGGTGGGGTGTGGGGAGAGACAGCTGCGGTCAGAGAGGCGATGGAGTCACCGGCGGCTCCCTTTGCAGGGTGCTGCCATGTTGCTAGGCTCGCGCATGTGCAGTGCGAGATCGCACATGCTCAGAGGACCTCCTAGAAGCAGCCAAATACGGAATAAGCTCTGCGGGGACTACAAGACCCATCATGCAGTGTAGGGTGTGTGTCAGGGCATCTGTGACACCTCCACTAGGCCAGAGACCCCCTTAGACCTGACTCCCCTCAGCTTGTGGTTGCTGCAGGGACAAGCCCATTAGATAGGGACACTGTCCCCGTAGTACCACTGCACCCTGGCATCAGGTCTGGGACCAGATCACCACGCACCGAGAGACTTTAAATGTGGGACACTCCTGCTGGACACCACCCAACGTGGAGAAGGACTCGTCGCTGACGACGACGTTGTGGGACCGTACTGCCCCTTTGTCGACAGTTGGTGCTACCGGGTGCTTGAGTACCCGGCAGGTATCAACAAGTGCATCAACTTTACACATATTAGTTGTGGGCAACTCTGTCTCACATATTGGGTGCGTTGCCTCTTGTGGACACCAGGGTAGTTGGGTGCCAAAGGGCCCCTCAGTACTTTGGGGGATATGCCATCAAGTGTGGACACTGAGTTCGAGGGCACTGTGGGGTTACGGCCGTGCGTGGTCTAGTTGGTGGGGATGTTATAGTGTTGTTCTTTCTCTTATGCATACAGTAAACTGTTATTCTTATCAGTGTGTGTATTATTGTATTGGGTGCTGTGGTGGGGTTATCCAACATAGTAGGATCCCGCACAGGTGGAGGCGCTGTCACCAGATGGATCAGGCACACCCCAGGCTCCCAGCAGCTGAGGTTCAGGCCTCCTGTGAGCCACAGGTAACGCACCACACACAGTAGCCGCCATATCTCCCAGGGGGTTGGCGGAAAGTGCGCTACATATATATATATTTTTTGTGTGGATATGTGCATTATATGTATGTACTGTATGTGCATGCATATGTGTGTATGCATGTATACTGTATATGAACAATAGGAGATGAAAGGGGAAAGAATTCCCTTGTAGCTGCACTCAAACCCCAAATAAAATATAACCTTTATTAATTATATATTAAACACAGAAGGTTCAAAATAAGACAAAGAAACAAACGTAAAAGCAATTGAAAATGGATGGAGGTAGGTGTGTACGCTAAGCTTGTGCAGCCGAAAAGAACAGAATAGTGTCCTGAACTTTAATAAGTCGTTCGTAATCTAATTGCCAGCCGGGGCTTTAGTCTGAAAGGTCTGACACGGGACAGTGAAATGCGTGGGTGCCACTAGAGCCTGGGTAATCTAGTCAGATAAGTACTTAACCAAGTATGAAATATACCCTTTCCTAGTATATTTAACTGTTACTGGAAAGGGTAATAGGTTCGGTAGATATTAAAGAGAGGGGGGTATTCCCTGTGGTGCACAGCGAGCTATGTATATACAGTATGCATGTATATATGCACTATTCCCTGGTTACATTCTTTATACACTTAACCTGATATCAACATAGCTATAGTGGGTTTATATCAAGATAGATATTTATACACATACGCTGTCCTGTCCCTTTCCACTCCCCTCTCACGTCTCCTCACTGTCCAGGCCGCTTTTGTATTTCAATAGAGAAAAGCCTTTTAAGTCCACTTGTTGGTTCAATTATAAGTCTATTACCCCCTACTCCCTCTCCCTCCTTTGTTTCTACATTCATACTTTTAAAAACCTTAACTAAAAAGTGGAGGCAGATTAACTGGTTGGAGTGGCTCATTTTTTATGCTCCTTCTGATACTTGCCACTTCTGCAGCTGAGCTCTTTGATGGGACTTCGAACTCAATAGAGTGGGTGGACTCCATGAAGATAATGGCCCGTCTTGCCCTGGACCCATCGAGTAGGCCTGGCCCTCACCTTTCACAATGGAGGCGCAAAATGATGTATGATGCACTGTGGGTATTAGTATATTCTGTGATGTCCATGAGCTCTTCTTCAAGAAACCCCCCAAACAAATGCTACAGTGTCCAAGACAAGAAATTGAAGCCTTCCAAGTGCCACCTCATGCAGCGCAAAGTTGGGTCATATTTTGAGAATGGGGTAGCTCCTGACCATGAAAAGATAAGGGCACTGCAGGATGGGCAGGTGTCTAACAATCAGAATCCTTCCTGGGAATGGCAAGATATTATCTACAATTGTTTTTAAAGTTTTGATAAGATTTCAGCACCTCTGCATCGTCTGTTAGAAGGGCATCTGGTACAGTGGAAAAATCAGCAGTCATTGGCACGCAATATTGGAGGTGTCAATCTGTTCAGCAAGACTGCACACTGAGTACTCACTAAGACTACAAGAGGACACAATTGTTTAATATGGTAAAAACAAAACACAGGGGAACCCTATCCGTTTTAAATACTTGTTTCTACTTGCAATTAGAAAAAAAATTTGTATCTTGTTAATAAGGCGGCTTCAGCGTGCAGAAAACGACCCAGTATTAAAATCGCGGTTTGCAGGAACAGGCTACAAATAGATTTCTCATGACATTCTAAATAAGACGTTGTTTATGACGTCTGATGAAGTACTGCGCATTTTAATTAATTAAAGTCATAGTGCTAGTTATTACGATGTAATATTAAACGAAATGTCTCATATTGCAGTACTGGAACATATATCATTTCCTTTTTGGATTGTAAATTAGGATGTTCAAATTGAAAAGATGATCCTACGCAACAATCACCAAACCTTATTTAGGATGAAGAATGTGTTTATAAGATTATACTTTGCATGACAAAGTGCTGCTGCCAGTGTTGTGATGGTGCAGCAGATGTTGCTGGTAGTCTTAATGGATTACAAACACTTGTTAAGGAAATAAGAGGCCTTCTGGCGCTGGAAGATACCTTATAGCCTTGAACATGCAGGACGGTGTCTTATAGCAGAAGACTACTTTTATGACACTATGGGGCACATGCATTAAGTACTGGTACAGGTTATCGCACTTGTTTCGGCGTTAACTCCCATTGACTTTAATAGAAGTTAACGCTGAAACGGGTGCAATAGCCTGTACAGGCAACTGATGCATGTGCCCCAATATGTTTACTGCTTGGCATATCATTTAATTGGGAGTGGCTCAGTGAGTAAAGACACTGACTGGCACTGAGTGTGAAGCAGGGGAGCCTAGTTCAATTCCCGGTGTCGGCTCCTTGTGACCTTGGGGAAGAAGTGGACACCCCATCTGGCCCTGATTCCTGCATTTGACCTACGCTGGAAAGGAGGATATCATCAATACCAGACTGCATCATTACTGCTGTGATGCTGACTTTACCATTTATATTTGCAGTGACTTCACTTCTTCTCAAATTATGCACTTCTTTTTACCAGCCTCAGTATGTCTCTAACTCCATTCATATATCTCCATCTCTCCTTTCTTCACCACTTCTCTGTTCACATGAACTCCTTTCTTACCTGCGTCCTCTGACACCACACAGCTATATCCCCTGCACTAAAACACACGCCTACAAATCCTCCTCACACATTCTCTTTCTATCCATGCTTCTCCTCCTTGCTTCTGGGGATATCTCTCCCAATCCTGGTCCCTGCCTTATTTCTACTTGCTCTCGTCCTCGCCTGCCAAATGCAATTTCTACTCCTGGTGTTAACCCCTCCAACCTCATACCCATCCCCTGCCACCCTCCCTCCTCTCTCCCTTTCTCCTGTGCCCTTTGGAATGCTCGCTCCCTTTCTAACAAGTTCCTCTCTGTGCATGACTTCTTTCTCTCTCACTCCCTGCTTCTCTTTGCTATAACTGAGACCTGGCTCACTCAGTCTGACTCTGCTCTGGAAGCTGCCCTCTCCTACGGTGGCCTTTCCTTCTCCCACACTCCGCGCCCTGATGGCAGGGGTGGAGGCGTGGGGCTCCTGCTCTCCTCTCTCTGCCATTACCGAACCCTTCCTATTCCCCCCTCTCTTGCTTTTCCCTCCTTTGAGGCTCACACTGTCCAGATCTTCTCTCCTCTCCCAGTCCATGTGGCGGTCATCTATCGCCCACCTACCTCTACTCATTCCCCTTCTACCTTTCTCTCTCACTTTGAATCCTGGCTCTCTTTCTTTCTCTCCTCAGACTCCCCTGTTCTTCTCCTTGGGGACTTCAATTGCCACATTGATGACCCCTCTCTCCCTTGGGCTTCCCGCTTTCTTTCTCTAACCTCTTCTTTTGGCCTTCAACAGTGGACTGCAGCCAGCACCCACAAGGATGGCCACTACTTAGACCTGGTTTTCACTAAAAACTTTTCTCTCTCTGATTTCTCCATTTCCCCTTTTCCTGTCTCTGACCATCACATCATCTCATTCTCTCTATCTCGCTTCTCCCCTTCTCCACCTCCATCTACCCCCCGGTTCTGCAGAAACCTGCGCTCTATTCACTTACCTGACTTTGAGTCCACTTTAAGCTCCACCCTCTCCTCTCTCAGCTCTGCTACAGACCCTGACAACCTGGTCAGGAACTACAACTCTGCCTTGTCCTCGTCTCTTGATCTACATGCCCCGCTTTCTCTCTGCCGCACTCGCCCTTCTAACCCTAGACCCTGGCTAAATTCCCACACGCGGATGCTGCGTTCCTCCAATCGTTCCTCTGAACGCCTCTGGAGGAAGTCTCACACTCTCGCAGACTTCCTTCATTACAAATTTATGCTATCCTGTTTCAACTCTGCCCTCTCACAAGCTAAACAAGCCTATTTTTCTGCACTAATCAACATGCACAAGTCTAACCCACGCCGACTGTTCTCTGTCTTTGATACTCTACTCAAACCACCCTCAGCTGCCTCTCCTTCCTCCATCTCCGCTCAGGACTTTGCTGACTATTTTAAGGAAAAGGTGGAATCCATACGGCAGAACATCCCCTCTGTTTCTTCCTCCCATCCTACACCTCTTCCTAACTCTCCTCCTGCCTTCCTTGACTCTTTTTCCACTGTCTCAGAGGAGGATGTGTCGCTGTTGATCGCCTCCTCTCCCTCTACCACTTGCCCTCTTGACCCCATTCCCTCCCTCCCTAAAACCTCTAGCTCCTACTATAATCCCTACGCTCACACACATTTTTAACTCCTCCCTCTGCTCTGGAACCTTTCCATCCTCCTTCAAACATGCAACAGTCATACCATTACTCAAGAACAACAAGCTTGACCCTACCTGTCTTTCTAACTATCGACCTGTCTCCCTCCTGCCTTTTGCCTCTAAACTCCTTGAACGTCTTGTATTCTCTCGCTTGCTCCATTTTCTCAACACCTATTCTCTCCTAGACCCTCTACAATCTGGCTTCCGCTCTGCTCACTCCACCGAAACAGCCCTCACTAAAATAACTGACGACCTCCATGCTGCCAAAGACAGAGGTCATTACACGCTGCTCATATTACTCGACCTCTCTGCAGCATTTGACACAGTGGACCACCCTCTTCTCCTCCACATTCTCCATACTCTAGGTATTCGGAACAAAGCTCTATCCTGGATCTCATCCTACCTCTCCCATCGTACTTTCAGTGTCTCTTCTGCTAACACCTCCTCCTCCTCTATTGATCTCTCTGTGGGGGTACCCCAGGGCTCTGTCCTGGGACCTCTTCTCTTTTCTCTGTACACACTCTCTCTAGGTGACCTAATAACATCTTTTGGGTTTAATTATCACCTCTATGCCGACGACACACAAATATACTTTTCAACACCTGTCCTTACACCTGCTGTACAAACCAAAGTTTCTGAATGTCTCTCTGCTATATCATCCTGGATGGCCCTCCGCCGCCTTAAACTCAACATGGCTAAAACAGAGCTCCTCATACTTCCTCCCAAACCTGGCCCTACTACCTCCTTCCACATTACTGTTGGAACTACAATCATTCACCCAGTAGCCCAAGCACGCTGCCTAGGGGTCACACTCGACTCCTCTCTCACATTCGCCCCTCACATTCAAAACATTTCTAAAACTTGTTGCTTTTTCCTCCGCAATATAACAAAGATACGCCCTTTCCTCTGTTGCTCGACTGCTAAAACTCTGACTCAGGCCCTCATTCTCTCCCGTCTTGATTACTGTAACCTCCTGCTGTCCGGCCTTCCTGCCTCTCACCTGTCTCCCCTACAATCTATCCTAAACGCTGCTGCCAGAATCACTCTACTCTTTCCTAGATCTGTCTCAGCATCTCCCCTCATGAAATCCCTCTCCTGGCTTCCGATCAAATCCCGCATCTCACATTCCATTCTTCTCCTCACTTTTAAAGCTTTACACTCTTCTGCCCCTCCTTACATCTCATCCCTAATTTCTCGTTATGCACCATCCAGACTCTTGCGTTCTTCTCAAGGATGTCTTCTTTCTACCCCCTTTGTATCTAAAGCCCTCTCCCGCCTTAAACCTTTCTCACTTTCTGCCCCACACCTCTGGAATGCCCTTCCCCTCAGTACCCGACTAGCACCCTCTCTATCCACCTTTAAGACACACTTGCTTAAAGAAGCATATGAATAGCACTGTGGATATTCTGAACACGATACATAAAGCTTGGCCCCCTGCAGACGCACTTACCAGAACTCCCTCCTACTGTCTCTGTACGTTCTACCTACCAATTAGACTGTAAGCTCCTCGGGGCAGGGACTCCTCTTCCGAAATGTTACTTTTATGTCTAAAGCACTTATTCCCATGATCTGTTATTTATATTATCTGTTATTTATTTGATTACCCCATGTATTACTACTGTGAAGCGCTATGTACATTAATGGCGCTATATAAATAAAGACATACAATACAATACAAGTCACTTTACCTGCCTGTGCCTCAGGCACCAAAAACATAGATTGTAAGCTCCACGGGGCAGGGACTTGTGCCTGCAAAATATCTCTGTAAAGCGCAACGTAAAACTAGCAGCGCTATACAAGAACATGCTATTATTATTATTCTGGCACTTCAGGACACTGCTCAGAAAATTGCGGTTTGTAGAAATGTTCTTTGTTTAGTCTACGAGTTAAGAGTTTTCATTAACATTCATTACAACAGCTTGCATGGCTTGAGAACTTCCAAGATAGTGAAAGTGTTCAATTGCGTCCATTCTGCCCTACACAATGGACTCTGCAAACAGCTTCTTTAATATCCTTAATCTGCAGTTATCATAGTGTTCTTACATTCCTTCTAGAATTATCAGATAACGATACCAACGATATTGGAGCAAGGGCAAATGTTTCCGTTCTTAAATTCAGCTCAGGAAATTCGACACATTTTTCCATCTTAATCCTCAATTCGTTTTCCAAATTTGCAATCCCACCATCTTGTATGATTGCATCTTTAAAAGGCGTAACTTCATTAAGCCTTTCATTCATTTGACAAAACGACAACTTATTGTGCCGCCCATCTTCATTTGAGAGAGCTATTACTTCCAAGGCCTTGAAATACATTGGGACACATTTCTTGATATTGCAAAGCAACAAAATACGTAAATTGAATAATTTCTGGATGTTTTCAACATGCTCCAATGGGAAAATGGCTATGGGTTACGCACACTTCCAGAACTGGTAGTAAGTGTACCTGTGTATCTCCTCCTCACTTTGTTGAATAAAAACATATTTAAGATAAAAAAATGGGACAAGCATAGGGCTTATAGAATAAGGGCCATGGTATTTTTCAACCCTTGCATCAGTCCACCTGCCTATGTAATACTTTCCACATAACAAGAGGAGAAAATGTAGCATCTATCATTTTCTTGGTGAAGTTGAATCCAAGTAACTGAAACACGTTAGTATTTTGTAATGTGACGAAAATGTTAGCGTAGTTATCCCCTTCAATGCATGGTGGCACCTGCATCTCATAAACATCCTTCTATTTATGCCCCTTTGCTAGATCCAGTGAGGCTTTGAACTGAACCAACTTCCATGGGGTGAATGGTGCCAATTGGGGAAGAGGGGAGCGAGGGGAGGAGGCAGTGTCTGAGGTCATTGGGGTAGATGGGGCAGTGCTGAAAAAGGACACAATGGGTTTGACGAAAGGAGAAATATTGTAGGGAATAAGAAGAAAAGTCAAATGTGAGCCTGGGTGCACAAGGACCCCGATTTACCTGACCTGAAAAAAAACAACAAGAACAAAATAGGAGTCAATGTGAAGATCTGAGCTTGTGTTGGTATTTATGTACAGTATTTTTTTGCCTGGCTAATACATATTTTGGCAGGCCAGTGCAATGCACTTCTACTATATATTGGAAAGCAGTACGCTATGAATTTGGACACATCGTTAAGATATCGTAACCAAATTTGGCATGATGGTTCCTGAGATCAGGGAGCAGGTTTTTGTCTGTTTGGATACAATTAGCAAATGACATCACAAATGACAACAGCAATGACATAACATAACTGATGACAACACAAATGACATGATCCCATCACACAACCCTCAAGCTACCAACTAATTCGTGGTCACTCTGAAAATCCAATTAGCAACATTAGAAAAAATACAGGAGCAGCCAAACGTCTTCAATTGTGCGAGATCAGTGTTTGGGACGAAGGATAAAGTCCCGCAAACACGCAGCGTTAGAGGCTCTCTGTGTTTAGGACGAGAGGAGAAAGTCCCGCAAACACGCAGCATTAGAGGCTCTCTGTGTTTGGGACGAGAGGACAATGTCCCGCAAACACGCAGCGTTAGAGGCTGTCTGTGTTTCGGACGAAAGGCAATGTCCCGCAAACACGCAGCGTTAGAGGCTCTCTGTGTTTAGGACGAGAGGAGAATGTCCCGCAAACACGCAGCATTAGAGGCTCTCTGTGTTTGGGACGAGAGGACAATGTCCCGCAAACACGCAGCGTTAGAGGCTCTCTGTGTTTAGGACGAGAGGAGAATGTCCCGCAAACACGCAGCGTTAGAGGCTCTCTGTGTTTGGGACGAGAGGAGAAAGTCCCGCAAACACGCAGCGTTAGAGGCTCTCGGTGTTTGGGACGAGAGGACAATGTCCCGCACACACGCAGCGTTAGAGGCTCTCTGTGTTTAGGACGAGAGGAGAAAGTCCCGCAAACACGCAGCGTTAGAGGCTCTCTGTGTTTGGGACGAGAGGACAATGTCCCGCAAACACGCAGCATTAGAGGCTCTCTGTGTTTGGGACGAGAGGACAATGTCCCGCAAACACGCAGCGTTAGAGGCTCTCTGTGTTTGGGACGAGAGGACAATGTCCCGCAAACACGCAGCGTTAGAGGCTCTTGATCAAACACTTGAGGCCCTCAGAGGCAATGAAATTATGATGGCTGGAGCGGTGTTTTTAGCCTGGGTTATTTCACATTAAGAAACTAAAAAAATTAAGTTATTCATGGATACATCTCAGTATTTTGTGTTTTCTTAGAATTCCCCAAGCAACGTCAGCTACTTTCTCCTCGTTTTCAACATGTAAAACTCTGCCCCCAGGGAGCGACTTTAATATAAAGTTGGGGCACGCTCCCTGTTGCTTTTGGGGCAACAGAGAGCGTGCCCCAACTTTATATTAAAATAGGCCACAGTGGACAAATTACAAGTCTGGAATCCCCTGTGTATGGTCTTCCAGGATCCCCCCTTGGCATGGGCATACACTTCCTTTAGTGCAGGGGTCTCAAACTCAGCTACCAGGGGCCACTAACAGGCCCGGTTTTTATGGATATCCCTGCTTCAGCACAGGTGGCTCAATCGAAGACTGAGCCACCTGTGCTGAAGCAGGGATATCCATAAAACCTGTCCTGTTGGTGGCCCGTGAGGGCTGAGTTTGAGAACCCCTGCTTTAGTGATATGAATGGCAGCTTTGTCGGTTCATTGCCATTTCAAGTTGCCCCCTGCTCTACGCCATTACTGCTGCATGGCCTGTGAACATGTTGTCAGCGTCACTCCCCACAGGGGCCGCGAACTCCCTCCAGCCCGCACTCCCCTCCGGCCCGCACTCCCCTCCAGCCCGCACTCCACTCCACCGCAGTGGCCCTCACACCGGTGAGTGAGCTAAGCTCTCTGAGAATGAAACGTGCCTTCGTCACAACGCCGGCAGCTGGAGGACGTCACCGACGCGAAGAGACCCACTGACGTCACCCCGCTGCAGCGCGGCCGCTCCCCCTCCCAGCACATTAACCTGTTCGCTGCTGGATGCGGCCGCTGTGCTGAGTTGTTGCCGGCGGGATCGCGCTCACGGTAAATACAGCGCGACAGCATGGGGCAGGTGCAGGGACTGGGGAGCGTTACACGGGGCAGGTGCAGGGACTGGGGAGCGTTACACGGGGCAGGTGCAGGGACTGGGGAGCGTTACACGGGGCAGGTGCAGGGACTGGGGAGCGTTACACGGGGGCAGGTGCAGGGACTGGGGAGCGTTACACGGGGGCAGGTGCAAGGACTGGGCAGCGTTACACGGGGCAGGTGCAAGGACTGGGCAGCGTTACACGGGGGCAGGTGCAGGGACTGGGGAGCGTTACACGGGGGCAGGGGCAGGGACTGGGGAGCGTTACTGTGGGGCAGGTGCAGGGACTGGGGAGCGTTACACGGGGGCAGGTGCAGGGACTGGGGAGCGTTACACTGGGGCAGGTGCAAGGACTGGGCAGCGTTACACGGGGCAGGTGCAAGGACTGGGCAGCGTTACACGGGTGCAGGGACTGGGGAGCGTTACACGGGGGCAGGTGCAGGGACTGGGGAGCGTTACACGGGGGCAGGTGCAAGGACTGGGCAGCGTTACACGGGGCAGGGACTGGGGAGCGTTACACGGGGCAGGTGCAGGGACTGGGGAGCGTTACACGGGGGCAGGTGCAGGGACTGGGGAGCGTTACACGGGGGCAGGTGCAGGGACTGGGGAGCGTTAGATGGGGCAGGTGCAGGGACTGGGGAGCGTTACACGGGGGCAGGTGCAGGGACTGGGGAGCGTTACACGGGGCAGGTGCAGGGACTGGGGAGCGTTACACGGGGGCAGGGACTGGGGAGCGTTACACGGGGGCAGGTGCAGGGACTGGGGAGCGTTACACGGGGGCAGGTGCAGGGACTGGGGAGCGTTACACGGGGGCAGGTGCAGGGACTGGGGAGCGTTACACGGGGCAGGTGCAGGGACTGGGGAGCGTTACACGGGGCAGGTGCAGGGACTGGGGAGCGTTACACGGGGCAGGTGCAGGGACTGGGGAGCGTTACACGGGGGCAGGTGCAGGGACTGGGGAGCGTTACACGGGGGCAGGGACTGGGGAGCGTTACACGGGGGCAGGTGCAGGGACTGGGGAGCGTTACACGGGGGCAGGTGCAGGGACTGGGCAGCGTTAGACGGGGCAGGTGCAGGGACTGGGCAGCGTTACACGGGGCAGGTGCAGGGACTGGGCAGTGTTACACGGGGGCAGGTGCAGGGACTGGGGAGCGTTACACGGGGCAGGTGCAGGGACTGGGGAGCGTTACACGGGGCAGGTGCAGGGACTGGGGAGCGTTACACGGGGGCAGGGACTGGGGAGCGTTACACGGGGGCAGGGACTGGGGAGCGTTACATGGGGCAGGTGCAGGGACTGGGCAGCGTTACACGGGGGCAGGTGCAGGGACTGGGCAGCGTTACACGGGGGCAGGTGCAGGGACTGGGGAGCGTTACACGGGGGCAGGGACTGGGGAGCGTTACATGGGGCAGTTGCAGGGACTGGGGTGCGTTATACGGGGGCAGGTGTGGGGATTGAGGAGCGTTACACGGGGGCAGGTGCAAGGACTGGGCAGCGTTACATGGGGCAGGTGCAGGGACTGGGGAGCGTTACACGGGGGCAGGTGCAGGGACTGGGGAGCGTTACACGGGGCAGGTGCAGGGACTGGGGAGCGTTACACGGGGCAGGTGCAGGGACTGGGGAGCGTTACACGGGGGCAGGGACTGGGCAGCGTTACACGGGGCAGGTGCAGGGACTGGGGAGCGTTACACGGGGGCAGGTGCAGGGACTGGGGAGCGTTACACGGGGGCAGGTGCAGGGACTGGGGAGCGTTACACGGGGGCAGGTGCAGGGACTGGGCAGCGTTACACGGGGCAGGGACTGGGGAGCGTTACACGGGGGCAGGTGCAGGGACTGGGGAGCGTTACACGGGGCAGGTGCAAGGACTGGGGAGCGTTACACGGGGCAGGGACTGGGGAGCGTTACACGGGGCAGGTGCAGGGACTGGGGAGCGTTACACGGGGGCAGGTGCAGGGACTGGGGAGCGTTACACGGGGGCAGGGACTGGGGAGCGTTACACGGGGCAGGTGCAGGGACTGGGGAGCGTTACACGGGGGCAGGTGCAGGGACTGGGGAGCGTTACACGGGGCAGGTGCAGGGACTGGGGAGCGTTACACGGGGGCAGGTGCAGGGACTGGGGAGCGTTACACGGGGCAGGTGCAGGGACTGGGGAGCGTTACACGGGGGCAGGTGCAGGGACTGGGGAGCGTTACACGGGGGCAGGGACTGGGGAGCGTTACACGGGGGCAGGTGCAGGGACTGGGGAGCGTTACACGGGGGCAGGTGCAGGGACTGGGGAGCGTTACACTGGGCAGGTGCAGGGACTGGGGAGCGTTACACTGGGCAGGTGCAGGGACTGGGGTGCGTTATACGGGGGCAGGTGTGGGGACTGGGGAGCGTTAAACGGGGGCAGGTGCAGGGACTGGGGAGCGTTACACGGGGCAGGTGCAGGGACTGGGGAGCGTTACACGGGGGCAGGTGCAGGGACTGGGGAGCGTTACACGGGGGCAGGTGCAGGGACTGGGGAGCGTTACACGGGGGCAGGTGCAGGGACTGGGGAGCGTTACACGGGGGCAGGTGCAGGGACTGGGGAGCGTTACACGGGGGCAGGTGCAGGGACTGGGGAGCGTTACACGGGGGCAGGTGCAGGGACTGGGGAGCGTTACACGGGGGCAGGTGCAGGGACTGGGGAGCGTTACACGGGGGCAGGTGCAGGGACTGGGGAGCGTTACACGGGGGCAGGTGCAGGGACTGGGGAGCGTTACACGGGGGCAGGTGCAGGGACTGGGGAGCGTTACACGGGGGCAGGTGCAGGGACTGGGGAGCGTTACACGGGGGCAGGTGCAGGGACTGGGGAGCGTTACACGGGGGCAGGTGCAGGGACTGGGGAGCGTTACACGGGGGCAGGGACTGGGGAGCGTTACATGGGGCAGTTGCAGGGACTGGGGAGCGTTACACGGGGGCAGGTGCAGGGACTGGGGAGTGTTACACGGGGGCAGGTGCAGGGACTGGGGAGCGTTACACGGGGCAGGTGCAGGGACTGGGGAGCGTTACATGGGGGCAGGTGCAGGGACTGGGCAGCGTTACACGGGGGCAGGTGCAGGGACTGGGGAGCGTTACACGGGGCAGGTGCAGGGACTGGGGAGCGTTACACGGGGCAGGTGCAGGGACTGGGGAGCGTTACACGGGGCAGTTGCAGGGACTGGGGTGCGTTATACGGGGGCAGGTGTGGGGATTGGGGAGCGTTACATGGGGGCAGGTGCAGGGACTGGGGAGCGTTACACGGGGGCAGGTGCAGGGACTGGGGAGCGTTACATGGGGGCAGGTGCAGGGACTGGGCAGCGTTACACGGGGCAGGTGCAGGGACTGGGCAGCGTTACACGGGGCAGGTGCAGGGACTGGGGAGCGTTACACGGGGCAGGTGCAGGGACTGGGGAGCGTTACACGGGGCAGTTGCAGGGACTGGGGTGCGTTATACGGGGGCAGGTGTGGGGATTGGGGAGCGTTACATGGGGGCAGGTGCAGGGACTGGGGAGCGTTACACGGGGGCAGGTGCAGGGACTGGGGAGCGTTACACGGGGCAGGTGCAGGGACTGGGGAGCGTTACACGGGGCAGGTGCAGGGACTGGGGAGCGTTACACGGGGCAGTTCCAGGGACTGGGGAGCGTTACACGGGGGCAGGTGTGGGGATTGGGGAGCGTTACATGGGGGCAGGTGCGGGGACTGGGGAGCGTTACACGGGGGCAGGTGCAGGGACTGGGGAGCGTTACACGGGGGCAGGTGCAGGGACTGGGCAGCGTTACACGGGGGCAGGTGCAGGGACTGGGCAGCGTTACACAGGGGCAGGTGCAGGGACTGGGGAGCGTTACACGGGGCAGGTGCAGGGACTGGGGAGCGTTACACGGGGCAGGTGCAGGGACTGGGGAGCGTTACACGGGGCAGGTGCAGGGACTGGGGAGCGTTACACGGGGCAGGTGCAGGGACTGGGGAGCGTTACACGGGGCAGGTGCAGGGACTGGGGAGCGTTACACGGGGCAGGTGCAGGGACTGGGCAGCGTTACACGGGGGCAGGTGCAGGGACTGGGCAGCGTTACACGGGGGCAGGTGCAGGGACTGGGGAGCGTTACACGGGGGCAGGTGCAGGGACTGGGGAGCGTTACACGGGGCAGGTGCAGGGACTGGGCAGCGTTACACGGGGCAGGTGCAGGGACTGGGGAGCGTTACACGGGGGCAGGGACTGGGGAGCATTACACGGGGGCAGGTGCAGGGACTGGGGAGCGTTACACGGGCAGGTGCAGGGACTGGGGAGCGTTACACGGGGGCAGGGACTGGGGAGCGTTACACGGGGGCAGGGACTGGGGAGCGTTACACGGGGGCAGGGACTGGGGAGCGTTACACGGGGGCAGGGACTGGGGAGCGTTACACGGGGGCAGGTGCAGGGACTGGGGAGCATTACACGGGGGCAGGTGCAGGGACTGGGGAGCGTTACACGGGCAGGTGCAGAGACTGGGGAGCGTTACACGGGGGCAGGTGCAGGGACTGGGGAGCGTTACACGGGGGCAGGGACTGGGGAGCGTTACACGGGGCAGGTGCAGGGACTGGGGAGCGTTACACGGGCAGGTGCAGGGACTGGGGAGCGTTACACGGGGGCAGGTGCAGGGACTGGGGAGCGTTACACGGGGCAGGTGCAGGGACTGGGGAGCGTTACACGGGGGCAGGTGCAGGGACTGGGGAGCGTTACACGGGGGCAGGTGCAGGGACTGGGGACCGTTACATGGGGCAGGTGCAGGGACTGGGGACCGTTACATGGGGCAGGTGCAGGGACTGGGGAGCGTTACACGGGGGCAGGGACTGGGGAGCGTTACTTGGGGTGCAGGGGCTGGGGAGCGTTACACGGGGCAGGTGCAGGGACTGGGGACCGTTACACGGGGCAGGTGCAGGGACTGGGGACCGTTACATGGGGCAGGTGCAGGGACTGGGGAGCGTTACACGGGGGCAGGGACTGGGGAGCGTTACTTGGGGGGCAGGTGCAGGGGCTGGGGAGCGTTACATGGGGCAGGTGCAGGGACTGGGGAGCGTTACACGGGGGCAGGTGCAAGGACTGGGGAGCGTTACACGGGGTCAGGGACTGGGGAGCGTTACACGGGGGCAGGTGCAGGGACTGGGGAGCGTTACACGGGGTCAGGGACTGGGGAGCGTTACACGGGGTCAGGGACTGGGGAGCGTTACACGGGGGCAGGTGCATGGACTGGGGAGCGTTACACGGGGGCAGGTGCAGGGACTGGGGAGCGTTACACGGGGGCAGGTGCATGGACTGGGGAGCGTTACACGGGGTCAGGGACTGGGGAGCGTTACACGGGGGCAGGTGCAAGGACTGGGGAGCGTTACACGGGGGCAGGTGCATGGACTGGGGAGCGTTAGACGGGGCAGGTGCAGGGACTGGGCAGCGTTACACGGGGCAGGTGCTGGGCATAGACGGGGCAGGGGCTGGGCATAGACGGGGCAGGGGCTGGGCATAGACGGGGCAGGGGCTGGGCATAGACGGGGCAGGGGCTGGGCATAGACGGGGCAGGGGCTGGGCATAGACGGGGCAGGGGCTGGGCATAGACGGGGCAGGGGCTGGGCATAGACGGGGCAGGGGCTGGGCATAGACGGGGCAGGGGCTGGGGAGCGTTAGACGGGGCAGGGGCTGGGGAGCGTTAGACGGGGGCAGGGGCTGGGGAGCGTTAGACGGGGGCAGGGGCTGGGCATAGACGGGGCAGGGGCTGGGCATAGACGGGGCAGGGGCTGGGCATAGACGGGGCAGGGGCTGGGGAGCGTTAGACGGGGCAGGGGCTGGGGAGCGTTACACGGGGCAGGTGCAGGGACTGGGGCAGCGTTACACGGGGCAGGTGCAGGGACTGGGCAGCGTTACACGGGGCAGGTGCAGGGACTGGGCAGCGTTACACGGGGGCAGGTGCAGGGACTGGGCAGCGTTACACGGGGCAGGGACTGGGAGCGTTACACGGGGCAGGTGCAGGGGACTGGGGAGCGTTACACGGGGTCAGGGACTGGGGAGCGTTACACGGGGGCAGGTGCAGGGACTGGGGAGCGTTACACGGGGGCAGGTGCAGGGACTGGGGAGCGTTACACGGGGGCAGGTGCAAGGACTGGGGAGCGTTACACGGGGGCAGGTGCATGGACTGGGGAGCGTTACACGGGGCAGGTGCAGGGACTGGGCAGCGTTACACGGGGCAGGTGCAGGGACTGGGCAGCGTTACACGGGGCAGGTGCTGGGCATAGACGGGGCAGGGGCTGGGCATAGACGGGGCAGGGGCTGGGCATAGACGGGGGCAGGGGGGCTGGGCATAGACGGGGCAGGGGGGCTGGGCATAGACGGGGCAGGGCTGGGCATAGACGGGGCAGGGGCTGGGCATAGACGGGGCAGGGGCTGGGCATAGACGGGGCAGGGGCTGGGCATAGACGGGGCAGGGGCTGGGCATAGACGGGGCTGGGCTGGGCATAGACGGGGCAGGGGCTGGGCATAGACGGGGCTGGGGCTGGGCATAGACGGGGCTGGGCTGGCATAGACGGGGCTGGGGCTGGGCATAGACGGGGCAGGGGCTGGGCATAGACGGGGCTGGGGCTGGGCATAGACGGGGCTGGGGCTGGGCATAGACGGGGCAGGGGCTGGGGGGAGCGTTAGACGGGGCAGGGGCTGGGGAGCGTTAGGACGGGGCAGGGGCTGGGAGCGTTAGATGGGGCAGGGGCACTGACTGGGTTATCAGCTGCAGCAGATGCCCACTGAGCTCTCTTTACAGGATTCTAGTGCACGGGCATCTTGGGGCAGTTGTTTAACCCTGTTGGTTCCAGACGGGCATGTGGTTGCTTGCAGGCATTGAAAGGGTTAACGCTGTTTTGGGCAAACTCTGTCTGGAACATGTTTGCAGGCAATGAAGATGTTAACCGACTTTGTTACTCCCGGTGGCTGTTTTTCTGCCCTGTGTCGCTGGCTGTTCGGGCACCGGAAGGGTTAACCGATTTTTGTTGACGGCTAGTTCCTGCGTTTATTTCTTTTTCCGTGGCAAGTTAATGGTGGGTTTGTCGGAGACCGCTGAGGTTTCGTTCGACACCGCAGTACGAGACTTGAGCTGCTGCAGTTCAGCGCCCTTGCAGAATAGAGGATCGTTGGCATGTGTGCTGCTTTATACCAGGGGTGGCAACGCCAGTCCTCAAGGGCCACTTACAGGTCAGGTGTTCAGGATATCCCTGCTTCAGCACAGGTGTCAATTGAGTCACCTGTGCTGAAGCAGGAATATCCTGGACCTGTTGGTGGCCCTTGAGACCTGGGCTTTATCCTGTGCAATCTTCCACCTATCTGGGAGATGCCGTAACGCTATATTGAGCACAGGAGTAAATGGATCGAGACCTTTTTGACTGTATACTCGGGCGATAGCTATATCTATTTGTATACAGCACTTTAATCCACACTTCATTGGAATTTATCTGGGGTGCCATTTCTTCATCCAGTACAATTCCGTGCTGAGTGTCCCTATTGACGCCCTGGGTGATGTACTTGCTTATTAATCTGTTCTACACGTGCACACGGGAAAACCTGTTATCGGGCTATTTGTGGCGCGCCTAACTACCATGTTTTCTGTGTACATGCAAATACTACTTTACATACACCGGCCTCCTATTACCTGCCGCCCCGCTCCAGGCGGTAACTTGTGCTCCACTTATATTGGGAAGTGATGGTGTGTATGAATTGGGGGAAGAGGCTAAGGACTTTTAAGGTCAGAGTGAACCCAAAAGGGTCCTTATTCATGCACTTTTATCGTTTCTGTACTCCAGTTCTGCACTGTGTCCACCTGTTCACATTTGAGCTTTCCCCCCCCCCCCCCCCCCCCCCCCCCCCCCGTTTATGAAACTTATTCTGGTAATTGCAAGATTTCAAAAACAGTAGGAAAGTCTTGAGGATTCATTATTGTAATCTTACTGTCAGACCCTTGCCCCCAGCTTTCGGACATTTAAAAACTAACTGGAAACTCACCTTTCAAGGAAGCCTATCTGACATACCCCTAACACCCACCCCTCCCCCAACTCTATATGGACCAGCTATGTAGCTGGACCAAACCCCCATGCTATCCCACACCTAGGGTTGCAAGGTGCCTTCTCCAAAAATACTGGACACAATAGTGACGGGTGCGACGCGCTCAAGACACACACCTCCTCTCCGATCTATGCTGTTTCCTCCTCCTCCTTGGCCTCGCCCTCAAGCTCCTGACACCGACTCCTGATTGGCTGCATTATCCAGCAGTAACCAATCAGGAGGTAGGAAGCTGCCCAGCTCCCAAGCAACAACCCTGCTCTGGGAATGGGAAATCCCGCGGCCCCCTAAGCCGGTCAGGCCAGTATGTCCAGAGAGGTAATAACACACACACATGTCTAGTATTTACCTTTTTAATTTTTTACTGGACAGCATGTCCAAATATTCAATACTGGACACTTGGCAACCCTACCTCCCCCCCCCCCCCTTGCCCACAGACCTTAATAGATCCATCTGTGTGGCTGGTACATACTCTACCCTGATGTATACTCCGTCGCACAATTTACCCCTTAGTTTCAACATTGCCCCTTACTCCCTCTATAGCGTAAGCTCTCAAGATCAAGGCCCTCCCATTATGTGCGCTTGTTTGATCCTTATTTGGTATATTATTTTCTTTATGTAATATACATAACTCTGTGTCCCCATTGTACCACGCTGCGGAATATGTTGGCACTTTACTAATCCTATGCGCATTTTGGGATATATAGTTTATCAATGGTGCGTTCTCATTACTGCGCTGCACGTCAGTCGCATGTTTTCTAGCATCCTATTTTCGTGGGCATTTAAAAAAAAAAATTGTATTTATAATTGATAGCCACCATTTATTCCTGTACATTAATATACATAATTGTGGATCTTGAATAAAAAAAAACACACTTTTAAATGGTTGAAACTGTCATTGTGCAGCATTTATCCAAAAATCTATTTATTCTCCAGCTGCGAAGCTATGATAATGGATACAATATATTGTCTTTCACTTACAGCACATCAGTAATTTTTTTTTTAAGTTCAGAGACACCTTTTTGGGTGGACTCCTGGGGAGCACGTGTGATTGCTGTCAAAATATTTCTCTTTTTATATAACTTTTTTTAATTTTAATTGTCATATTGTTTTTAAAGTGATATCTCCCAGATTTGGAGTGCATGGCCAGTGTCGGATGTGTAAATTCTGAAAATGTAGCTGTGTAATATAATCCAGTGTTGGGAATATCAAGAGCCATGTTGACTATGAAATTCTACGCTGTAAAACGCCTTCCGTCTTTTAAGACCCTTTTTGTAATGGGCCATATTTACGAAGATGTGCTGGGAGGTGTCATATATGGCCACACAATCTTAACTTTGTCTCAAAGACTCGTGTAAAAGATTTGGGCTTCTTGATCTTGTTTTCTTTGTAGGACTACGGGGGTTGTGTGTGGGGGGGTACCCTCCCTCCCTCCCCCCCCCCCTTCCCCCCTCTCTCTCTCCCCCCCCCCCCCCAAGACAGGTAAAGGGAAATTTCTCCTTCAGATGTTGCAGGGACAATAACTGTGTGTTAAAAATTAATAGGGTTTGGGGTTTTTGATGTATAGTTGATTTTGTTTTTTAGAAGCAAACCTCCACACCTTTTTATTTTATTTTTTTATTGTGTTACAGAGGACTTGTAAAAATACTTTTTGATATTCATTCTTTTATAGGAGTTCTTCAGTATTGGGTGGTATAATATCAATTGCTAGTCCAAATTAAAAAAGATAAGACCAAGCTTCCATGGGTTCTCTCTGTCTTTCTCAGGTCGGCGATTACTGGTTTACAGAGGTTCCGTGAGCTTGACACAGACACAGATAAAAGATAACAATCTAAGACAGAAGATGTGGAGAACTCATGGCAAAGGGGATGGTAAATAAACACAAGGCAATAAATGGGTGACTGGGATTGTGAGACATGTGGAGAGCATGTTTGACCATATATCCATCAGCAGCAGTGTCAGATTTCCCGTAAGGTCCGGGCCTAAGGCGGCAAAATTTGTGGACGGCAACAATTTCTGCCCCCATATAATTTTGCCGCGCTGTCGGACCTAATGGGAAGGTACTTGCCTGTGTCTGCCGCCCTCCTGCACCTTTGGAATCCCAGCGTCCAATGACGCTCGGACGTCCCCACCGTGACGTCACACGGCGTCGTGTTTCCATGGCAACGCGCCGCTGTACGACGTCACGGCGTCATTTGGTGCCGGGATTCCAAAGGAGCAGGACGGCGGCACCAAGGAGATGGCAGACACAGGCAAGTGCTGAGGGGCTGCAAATTTGGAAATCCGCCGCCGATCAGCTGTGATTAGGTGGGTGGGGGAGAAGGGTTTGAAATTCAAATGAACAAAGAGGTACGGAGAAACATAAGGGTGTTCCCCCATATCAGAATTAAGTCCTTGTTTTGGTGTCAAATCGCAGGATCATTTTGAGTTCAAATGTTTTCCATGTATGAAATGATCTGGCTGTGAGAAGTGGTGTCACACTGGTGTGCCGTATCTTCCTCCTTCGTGGTGTGTTGTTGTGTGTCTGTAGGTTCATTCTGGTTTGACTTTTTTTGTCTGGTTCCACCAATGTAGCATCCTTGGTCACATTTTCTGCATTGAATCATATAAACCACATTCCTGGATGTGCAGTAGTATGATCCTTTTAACATTGAATGTTCTGTGTTTGTGACTGGCTGTGGGATCTTGGCATATTGTTTGTAGTGTGTGTTGTTGCATGGTCTTGTGCCGTTCTCGCAAGTTTTGAGTTCGTTATGAAGTTTTCTGTTGACCAACTCCTGTCTGAGGTTTGGCGCTTGACAGAATGTAAGTATGGGAGGTTTGGGGAAGATGTCTTTTTAATGTCTCATTCTCTGTCAGCATAGGTTGCATGTCTTTGATTTTTCACATTCCCTCCGTGAGTGTGTGTGTGTTCTTTTTAGTATTGGATCAGGTGTTCTCAGGTCTTTAAGTGAACTTGTGTGTTTTATTTTTTTGCCAATAGTCTCTGGCTGTATCCCTTGTATTCTTCCAACAAATCAGGGGAGCTCGTCTCGTAGTTATGAAATAAAGAAACACTACATAGTGTAATACTGTTGTGAATAAATTTGTGCAAACAAAGGTCAAAAATGACTACTCACAATAAAGCAGTCAAATTCAGGCAGTCATCCAACTTAAGGGGTGGATGTTCCCTATGTATACAGCAGCCACCAGCCCCCAACACTTCATATGATCGAGGTAGGCCGTATGATATTATAGGTAATGGGTGCTCATCTGGTCGCGATCCTTTTGAGTTACACTCCTGATGAAGCCATAACAACGGCGAAACATGTAGAGTATTTCAGCCCATACCGAAGAGGAAGAACAACTGAGGTCCACCCCTGCCATCAGATCCGGAAGTTCGCCGAACAACCGGAAGTGACGCAACGGGAGTGCCTGGCGTGGACGCGAGGGTATTGCGGTGGAGCAGAGGATAGTGAGGAACTCAAAAGGATCGCGGCCGAGACCGAGCAAATGTAAGAATAAACTCGGCCGCGACAGTACGCAGTGATACTTATAGCCTGGCTGTGTGTAATGGCTTGTTTTGTATCAGTAGGATGGAAGTTGGAGTAATGGAATTAGCTACATCTGTCTGTAGGTTTCTTGTATACAGAAGTGTGTGGTTTTTCATTCTTCAGTTGTATCTAGAAAGTTCACTAAGTTTGCCAAATCTATTTTGAGCTTAATTGATGGGTGGAATTACTTCAGCACTATATTTCTGATCCAGGGGAGATCTTGCCAGGAATATGGATATAGAATCTTGTTTGATTTCCAGACGCCCGTCCAATTTTCAGTTGGACCGTGATCCTCTGGTGTTACAATGCACTCCCCCTGAGGGCTATATGAGCATAACTCATACAAGTATAATGTTGGTATCTTCCTCCCCTTCTTTTCTTTCCCTTTTCTTTCCTTTTCTTTCCTTTCCTTTCCTTTTCTTTCTCTCTCGTTTAAAAATATGACTTTCTTAATCTCTAGCATCTGAGTCTACCTTGGTAACCTTCAGACTTCACTGTGCACTGGAGAGAGATCCGTGTTAACCTCCCGGTCACTTCATTTTTCAAATGCTTATATCCCCATGAACGAAGATTTTAAATAACGACTTTGGAAAGGGCAAAAAGATCTTAAAGTAAGTTAGAAGAGAGAATGGTGGATCAGTACCGACGGCTGCTTTAACACAAAGAAGCTGCAATAATGATCAGCTGGCAGTAAATACATTAGTTGGAGATATGAGAGTTGATAGCACAGGGGAGCAGGAATCCTTCTCTGCTGCCTGCTTAATATGACATTCCTCATTAGGGCAGCATTTCTCAACCTTTTGGTGCTCGTGGCACACTTGGAAAATAATTTTTGCTTTGCAGCACACTAAAATTAAGATTGATTGGTTTGTGTGAATTTGTTGCCTATAACCAGGAACTGGGACCAAATAGTAATTCAGTGCCGATACTGCCAACTGAGCAGAGGCAACGGGGTAATATAACTCCCCCCCCCCCCACCACACAGTTATACCCCTCCCACCCCCCCACAAAATTCTATCTCGCCCCCCCTCCCCCCCACGCACGCAGCACTCACTTGTACTAATTCTCAGAGTATGAGGTCAGAAGTCCCTTGTAATCCCTTGAAATGCTGTCGGAGCTCCTCCAGGCTGAAGATGAGAGAGACAGCGGAGTAGTCCTGCAGCAGATGGGGGTTACAAATAAGGCCTCGGACACGCTTACCACTGGCGTGCTGAAACTGCAAGTGAAACGCAGCCTGAACATTGCCAGACCGCGGATTCCCCACGACCAGACTAATTTCCCGCCCGGATTAACATTGCGGGGGTCCCTGCCTCTGAATGTGACTCTCGTCGTGTTAATCCTACAGGGCTGCACAGTGAGAGCAGACAGAAGCGGTCCTTCTCCCTGTACAGATCTAACAGGCAATTACATGTTTTTATTTTCATTACATGGTATTGTAGCAGGGGGTCTCGGGAGCTCAGCCCCTAAGGTAATGAAGGGGTTAAACAGAAGTACACAGTTAGTTGGGGGTATAGGGAGCGCATGGTTAGGCATCCCGGTAGGGTTGCGTTAACCCCACTCACTAACCAACTGGAAGCCTTACCACCCACCCCGGGACAACTACCCCCTTCATTCACCGACTCTACCCCCAACAAACCCCCTGTCACAGAAATAGGCAAATGCCCTAGTAGCCAACTAGTGCTTTTGTCCATTTAAACATACAGTAAAATAAAACCCTTGCCCATTATTATAGATGGTTATTAGATTATCATAGAATTTTTTTTTTTTTTTATAACTTTCCTTTTTATTTGGTAATACAGTGCATACAAGACATCAGCACCCATTAACATACATTACTATATACCTATTTATGTCGGAAAAACCAAAACTTTGACACATGGCGACCGACAGACTAGACAAACTACATGTAAAGACACACTAATGGGACAGACACGACATACCGGACTGGGGCGAGACACGTGGGTACTTGGGTGGTTCTGAGGGGAGGGGGGGAAGATGAGGGAGCCCTGGAGGCTGTGTCCTTGAGGGGGAGGCACTGCACCTTGATATGTAAACTTGCCGCTTAGTGTTTACCGCCTGGAGAGCCCTACTCTGTCTCTATGTCTTCGTCTGGACTGGCCCGTCAAAGGAGAACGCATCTGCTATTAGTGCAAAATTGTGGCGGCGTCCGTTTTTTTAAAGGACCAGGAAAGTGGAGACGGTTTCTATAATGATAAACTGAATGGGACAGGGTTATGTCCATGACTTATGTTCCATTTTATTCCCTTTTTTTAATTTTTTTTTATTTTCCTTCATTGGTCTTTTTCTGGCTAATCCAGAATAAGGTGTGTGTGTCCTGTCCTGTCCTGTCCCAATTAGTGTTTGACCGGGTCCTACTTTAAAAAAAATAAAAAAAAAATAAAAAAAGGGGGTAACAGGTACCCGGCCAAAATCAAATGATCTACTCGGCCGGGTACCCGGTTGGCACTTACCTTGGGGTGGAGGAAGATGGTAGCAACATCTGGGCAGGTCAGCAGAGGTCCTCTGGCGGTTACAGCATCAGCAGTGTGTTTTCAGCCCGCGTGGGAGCTGCAGGAATCCATAGCAGTGTGAGCTGGTGACCGGAGCAGGAGCAGAAGCGTTCCTATTGGACAGCCGGCTGTCCAATAGGAACGCTCCTGCTCCGGTCACATGGTTAGCCCAGCTCACAATGCTATGGAGTCCTGCATCTCCCGCGCCGGCTGAACACACACTTCTGATGCTGCCACCGCCACAGGACCTCTGCTGACCTGCCTAGATGTCGCCACGGGTCTTCCTCGCCTTCCGTCGCTGACAGCAGGTAAGTAATGATGTATTTTTTCAGCTACCCTGACATTACCCGGCGCCGGGCCCACTTCTCAGTTTCCGGGTAGCTGAAAATCCACCGGGTAATTCCAGGTACTCGGTACATCACTAGTCACAACATCCACACGTGTTGCTAGAGTTTTTTTTCTCTCTCGCCACACCTCTAGTGGCCATATGTTTAAGATTGAACCCAGTGTCATCTCTATTGGCAGCCAAATTCCCATACTTATTAGTCGTATCGTTTAGGCATTATCATTGTAAATATGAGAGTTGTGTGGATATGGGCTGAAACCGTATTGGCTGATTGATTCTGTAGTGTCGGAGGACGCAGCACGTAATGTTTTGTGTGAAGTCGGAGCTTTACTGAATCGTTCTTATGGTGTGACGTTGTAATCACATTTAGGGTGTTGCATGACTAAGTTGCTCTTTTCTTCCCTCTACTGGAAACATTTGTGTGTTTTTTATACAGCAGGGATTAGATTATGGTTAAATAATCCTACTCCTGCAGGCATCAATGCATTGTTTTCGTTCTTCCCAATCTGCCTGCATTCTGTTTTATGGAAGTTTAAATTAAGCAAAACGATTTCTTTATTTGAAGGGAAGGTGGGGTTGGGATAACATGCCGTTTCCTCCATGTATCTTCAAAAGCACATTTGGTTATAGAAGGCCACAATGAAGCTGTACACCGTATAAACAGTATGTTGAACTGGTAGTTTCTCTAGTGCTGCATAAACATGTGTTAAAAAAAAAAAATGAGTATAAAATGGGACATAGGCGGCACACTCCCAAATCATCATGCCAACATTTTGCTAGTAAGTATTTTTAGTGTTTATATGAAATGTTTTTTTATGTTTATAAATACTTAGGTGGTTTGATAGAAAATGACCATTGAGGATCTCGCAGACGGTTGCCTTGAAGGAGACTCTCTCCAATTTGTTTGTAGATACCCGCTTTGCCGCCCCGGCTCCGGCAGGACTGTTACCTTTACGGTGGCTGCTGCACCGATGCCTTCAGACTGCGGTAAGTGAACGTGAGGAATAAAGGAAAGAGAAATGAAGTTGTGACATTGAGAAATGGAGCATTATTCCTTTTGAAAAGGTTATGTAGGAATTTCTGGCTGCGATGCGGCCCACGTAGATTTTTAGAATATTTAATTGTGTGTGGCCCCCTCCCCGCCAGTGCCCTTTGCACATAGAACAGATGCTATTTGTGTTGCTACTCGCCTACACTTCTTATCATAGGAAGAGTGTAGGAGACGAGTGCAGAGGTACAACCAGGGAGACTTAGATGTGGGGGAAATAAACATGGGCTTTTATTTGGCCTGTATGTTCAAACAATACAGCTTTAAGGCAGCATACAAAATAAACAAGACAGCCTATCCCTTTGCAAGGACAGAGCCACACTGCACAGTTCCTATCTGCAGGGCTGGGAGGATAAGCCTCTGAGTCCAAAGTCATACTTGTAAGCAGGGGGATCTTTATCAGTCTGCAGGTCTGGGTTGGTGTCCGTGGTGTGCACCCTTTGGCGGGTCCCAGGGTCCGCTACATCCTGGAATAGTCTGGTTCCTGGGATCTCTCTCTGGCAGCGCACACCTCCCATGTGCTAGAGAGATCCCCTGCAGTTTACACAGGAGGCTTTTCTAACTGTCTGATGGGCCAGGTGGAGAGTTGCTAATTGTCGCTGCAATTAACCAGCTCCCTGCTGGACGCAGCAGTGAGATCCAGGCTTTCTATTTGGAGCGCTTTTAGACAGGGGTTAGGCCCTGTAAATATGGACATTCCCAATAACTTCAGTAGTTGCCATTTCTTTTGACAAGTGCAGAGGTCACAACTTTCTGTTCACTTTCATTGTGGTCACGTGGCATCTATGCTGTCCTTGATATAAATAAGGGGCCATTGAGAATGTGATCCTTTTTTCTTTTCTTCCTGTTTTACATACATGTGAAGTACACGTACATGTGAAGTACACGTACATGTGAAGTACACGTACATGTGAAGTACACGTACATGTGAAGTACACGTACATGTGAAGTACACGTACATGTGAAGTACACGTACATGTGAAGTACACGCCTGGCCTTACTGCTGTATTGTGCTGTTCTCTTAATATTCCTTATTTTTCTGGATTCACTTCCTTACACATTTCTGGTTTTTGCAATACCATGCATGGCCTCACACATATCAAATGGCTCCACATTTATTGTGATCAAGTTAAAAGTATTCCTCTGTAGGACCAAATCTAACAATTCATTATTTGTTTTAGTAGAAAGTAGTAAAGTGATTTTTTTTTTTTTGTACCAGGAAAGCACTTTTACATGTGTGATCGTATAAAAAGAACAATTGTAGATCTAAAAACCAAATTATATCTACCACTTCTTCTTTTAACAGAATTTTCCTTTTTTGACCCAAATGATGCTGCCTGCCACGATATTCTGTATGACCCGAACACGTCGATCCCAGAGCTATTTGCCATTTTAAGGCAGTGGGTCCCACAGGTCCAGCAGAATATTGATCTCATTGGAAGCGAGGTGAGCAATGAGATTACACCCGTTCCCTTTTTTGGCTGTTGTGATATTTTGCCTCGCTATACAGTAGCTTGATAGACCGAAGTTTGTCCTATTGAAACACTTGTTAATCCTTTCACTGGTATGTCTGCCTACAATGAATTGCCAGCAGAATATATCCCTGCCTTTCTTAACATAGGGCTCTGCAGTTTCGTTGTGCCTGGGTATCAGCTCTGGTTTAGCCTGGGACTCTTCATTACATTGTGGGCATTATGCGATGTTGATTATAGTGTTTGTGTGTGTGTTTGTGTTTGTGTTTGTGTGTGTGTGTGTGTGTGTGTGTGTGTCCCTCCATATAGGGCAGCATTTTTGTTATTTTCCTTCTTTTGGTATCCCCATGTGATGTGACTTTTTTTTTTCTGTTTCAGATTTTGAAGAGAGGGTGCAGCGTCAATGACCGGGACGGGCTCACCGACATGACCCTTTTACATTACACCTGCAAATCTGGGGCCCAAGGCATTGGTAATAACGGCTTAACATGGCGGTCGCAGCATCTCATATTTATAGCACACTAATTTACTGTTCTGCTGGAGGCGTTCAGGTTGCCATGTATGTGATAAAATAATATATCACTTGCATGATTAAGATCCATGAACCGCAGAGCCTACGTATACCTGTTTTGGCTAAACATTTGTTTGACTTGAAATGCCATAGCCTGTACATATTACTGCGCTCTTCCCTTTATGAAGTTTCCTGCTGGTAAAAGGATTGGCCCTACAATATATGGACAACAAAAGAACAGATCCAGCCCTCCTACTAATTTGGGCTAAACTATACTAGTGACATGTTTACATTTAGAACCTAAGTCTGTGTGACAAAGGAGACATTTGGTTGCATCTTTTGACCAAAACATGATTCAAGCCTCCAACCTCGTCAAGGTAATCTCCGTTTAGCAGGTACCCACACTGAATATATGTCATTTCTTATTGTTCTGTGGGCTAACTGTGATATAGTGAAAGTGCCTTGAAGGGGTTAAATAAAGGAAGTGTATGCTTTTTGTGATTTAGTGCAATTAAAAGCTGGCCAAAGCCAGTATCGGTGTTCCCTTGTTATAAAGGTGAACTGTGGGTGCACAAATAGTGTGAAATATTACAATTTGCACAGACATCCTTTCTGTCAGCCATAGTCACTCGCCTGCTTTAAATGACATCAAATGACGGCCGACCACCCAGAGGATGACTGAGGTGCTTCTTTCATGCATTTAACATGGTTATACACCATGCAACCAACTCCAAGGTGTTGCTTGAAAGGGCAGCCTCTCCTAGGACTGACCCGTACTACTCTCTGGGACGTGTACAATTCTTTATTACAAGTGCACATGATATAAGACTGCGTTGCTTGACACGTTGCAGGGGGACCTTCAGAATTTCTTTTTGATAGACGGATTATCCAAATTAAACTAGAAAGGGAAGTAACGTCTTTGTGTCTGTGTGTGTGTCTTTGTGTGTGTGTGTGTGTGTCTTTGTGTGTGTGTGTGTGTGTCTTTGTGTGTGTGTGTGTCTTTGTGTGTGTGTGTCTTTGTGTCTTTGTGTGTGTGTGTGTGTCTTTGTGTGTGTGTGTGTCTTTGTGTGTGTGTGTGTGTGTGTCTTTGTGTGTGTGTGTGTCTTTGTGTGTGTCTTTGTGTGTGTGTCTTTGTGTGTGTGTCTTTGTGTGTGTGTGTGTCTGTCTTTGTGTGTGTGTGTGTCTGTCTTTGTGTGTGTGTGTGTGTGTGTCTGTCTTTGTGTGTGTGTGTGTCTGTCTTTGTGTGTGTCTTTGTGTGTGTGTGTGTCTGTCTTTGTGTGTGTGTGTCTGTCTTTGTGTCTGTCTTTGTGTCTGTCTTTGTGTGTGTGTGTCTGTCTTTGTGTGTCTGTCTTTGTGTGTCTGTCTTTGTGTGTGTGTGTGTGTGTGTGTGTGTCTCTTTTAGAAGGTGGTATGTGTTTGTGTTTTTTTTTTTTTTTAAACCTTTAACGAAAAGAGGGTAAAAAACAAAGGGCTTAGAAAGCTAGTCTTACACCCTCTTCCTCCTGTATTTTGTTTGTCCTGTGCATTTTCCCTGTCCGTGTTGCCCCCATCTTTAGATTCACATTGTGATTTAAATTTTTTTTTTTTTTAAATAACCTTGCTAGTCTTTATTTACAATACACATCATATTAGGAATGGATCTATTCATTTTTTCTGCATCAGTATTTGCTTCTTTTTTATTTTTTATTTTTTAAGGTTTCAGTAGAACTCCTATTTACATTTTTCCATGTGCTGCAGGCTTCTTTTCTTGAATAATATAAGACTTTTCTAAATGGAGTGTAAATAATAGAGAATCTTTGTACTCCTCTCCATTGTTTAAGGGCTCACATCAGGGCGTTTTGTTCTTTTTAATTGACCAAAATCCGACACTTAAGTATACTTAAGTAATTGTTTAAGTTGACTTGTAAACATGGTGAGCTGAAACTTGAGACGGGGTCTCGTTTACCTAGAGCAGTGCTGGTTTTTTAATTTTTTTTATTTAAAAAAAATAGCGCGTCTAAGATCAGATGCAATGTAAGGAACCCCAACCCTCTCTAATAGCGCGTCTGAGATCAGATGCATTGTAAGGAACCCCGACCCTCTCTAATAGCGCGTCTGAGATCAGATGCATTGTAAGGAACCCCGGCCCTCTCCAATAGCGCGTCTGAGATCAGATGCATTGTAAATTCTTCTGTATTTGGTACAGTTTTCAAATATCTTGACAATTCCTGGGAGACCTTTTTTAGGAATGCCTAGGGGAACCCTTGTTGAAGAATACTGACTTAGAGCTAGCGCACAAAAGCAAGTAGCTACTTGTTCAACGAGCGTCTGCACACACGCACCCCCTCTATCGGCTCTATAACAAGGACAGAGTAGGCTCGGGGTAAAGCAAATATTTTATTGACCAAAACTCCAGAGCGCCTTCAAATGTAATTTCCAAAGAAGCAATATCTTTTCTTTCCGCATGGTTGTATTTGTTTTAAAGAAGCCAATTAGATTGTTACATTCTTTACAAAACAGTATTCTCTACCCCCCCCGGCCATTTACAGTAGATTAATAATGAATCCCAGAATATGACTGCAGAGCCAGTCTCACCCTAGAGATCAGTAGACAGCTGCACCATCCTCCAGTCTATTGAAGCTCCTGCAGCCATGTTTGTGGCTTGTTTTTGCGTCGCCTACCGGCACTCAAGGAATAATCCATTTCCCTTATCCCATGTCACGTCTTTCCTCTCTGTCACCCAGGGGATGCAGAGACAGCTGCCAAGTTTGCTTCCCACCTCATTGACATTGGCGCAGACATCGGCTTGCGTAGCCGCTGGACCAATATGAACGCCCTGCACTATGCTGCCTACTTTGATGTTCCCGAACTTATCCAAGTTATTTTGAAAGCGTCAAAACCAAAAGGTAAGACGCGGAGCAAGGGAGGCGCTTGTTAAAGTTCTCCCAACTATAATTGGACCACTTCTGTAGTTGCCTGGGAGATCACAGCATTGGGTCTTCCGGTTTTCTCTTCTGATCTAAAATCTCCACTATTGTTCAAGGCAATTTTTTTTTAGTTGAGTATTTGTGTAGGTTTGCAACTAAAATAAAGTGTGTGTATCATTCCCTGTAATTTTGTGGTTCGGTTTAGTGTTCCCCAGCCCACTGTGACGGCCTTTCTTTCAGATGTAGATGCCACCTGCAGTGACTTTGCTTTTGGCACATCGTTGCATATTGCTGCTTCAAACCTGTGCTTGGGAGCTGTGAGAAGTTTGCTGGGAGAAAGCGCTAATCCTGCCTTCAGGGTAAGTCGCTGTCTTGGGAATGATTTAATAGCCGTGTGAAGTCTCACTCCGTTCATGTCAGTCTCTTAGTGCATCCCAGCTTCAATGGTCTCAATTTTCAGTGAACTAAAACCCAATCGTTATGTGGCACAACATGTTTTGCTGTAATGTAGACAGCCTGATGAGTTTCATGGACAAGGAGAAACCTGTACACCCCATATCCCTTGTATGTATTCCATGTATACACGGGCCTAATCTATTTTGTGTAAGTAATATAAAAGATGGTGGTTTTTACCTCCACTGGCTCATGACAATCTTCTTGTGAAGAACACACTGTGTATGCAGTAATGTACAGGGTAAAAAAAAAGTTACACAGATGTGATCCTGGGTTGACAATCTCCAATGTTGATTCTTTCACCGCCAAGGGGGTAATTCTATGTAGTCGGAGCGTTCGGGATGTTTTTTTGCCCACAAATCCCTATTGACTTAAGTCACTCTGTCTTCTATCCGGAGGTGTGTGGCTGGTTGTCTGCCATTTAGAATTTAATTCTTCCGGACCAGGAGATGCTTGTCCATGAGAACAATCTAGCTGCTGCGGTCAGCTCTGCGTTTACTGAGCTCGGCACAGATCTAACTATCTGGGGACGGTTGCAGCTTTAACAAATGTGTCTGTTTGCATATCGTACATTGGGCACATATATATCTACATCTTGTAGTCACCACATGTACACGCAGTGTGTGCAGCAGGCTTTCCTCAATACTTCACAATACTTCATATCATGCCATTAACCAAATGGATTACTGTGGTGGAATTGCCTTTTAGGAGAGAGAAATGAGTTACAGTAAGTGTGCGTGTGTTATGCTGTTTAAAATAGCACTTCTGATATTGAAGTGAACTTCACCAACAGCCTCACTACACCAGTGAACAGGACATCCTGTGACCAGAAAGTCATAACCTCAAACTCAAAATAGTCATTTTTTTCATAGATTCTTGAGATTTTTTTGCATTGAGTACTGTGACTTTTTTTTTTTTTATAGATGTCATGGAGGGAATGTTCTGAAAATATAAAATTTTCTCCATTTTAGATGGCATTTTTTTCAATTTCATAATCCTGTTGAAACAAACGTAGAAGTCTGCTCCGTTTCCTGCTTGTGGTTTATAGCCTCAATCCAATTGATCATAACTTTTTTTAGTGTACTGTATGTGATACCCGTGTTTCCATCTCTAGCAGCGTTGAAATATTTGACTCTCTTGGCCTCTACTTCTTAGTCTCCTGGGAGACTTTCATTATTCTGCTACCCTCACTGAAGAAATACTTCCTCACATTTCCCTTGAGAATGTCACCCTGTTACTTCAGAGCATTGATTTTTTTTTTAAATTTTATTAAAATAAAACAAACGATTTCCCCTCCCCGCAGGATGACAGGGGACATATCCCAGCAGATGTTGTTCCTGATCCAGTTGATATGCCATTGGAGATGGCCGATGCAGCAGCTGTTGCGAAAGAAATCAAGCGGATACTGTTGGATGCCATGCCTCTGGCATGCGACCTTTCCGAGGTCGTGCGTCCAAACTACGACCACGTCCCTGGCAGTGATGTGCCTGCGTCAGCTGATCTGAAGCTGGGCGATCGTGTACTCATTGCCGGGCAGAAGGTATAGTAAATAAATGAAGAAGTACAAGTGATCCATGTGTCTTGTGCTTTGTGTTTCTGCCTACCCTCGAAATGTCAAATGTATTTCTGTATCGCCGTGTTATGTAAGAACACAATGATGTCCATGGTTTATTTTTATTTTTACATGCAGTGATACGTTTAACTGTTTTCTATGTTTTTGATAACTTGGTAGCAATTGACATGCACCATATAGTGATATACGGTATCCGTGGTAGATATTTATGCAGTTTGGGTTATTGCAACCAATACCAAAGTACTGCACATCTGCGTCACCCCAAAGGTGGACCTCTGTAAGGTTTCCCAACAGCTGGTCCCCCTTCAGCACAGAAACGGCATCCAGCGGGTTAAGGGTTAACAGCTAGGATGCCTTGCTTCACTTGTCACCCACACCCTCTGCAATTTTATTATGGCTCTGAACTACAGGACCTACATTGCACAGCTAAGTGGAATTAGAACCTCTTCAGCCAACATGTGTCTCCGCAAATGCACCCGCTGCTGTTTGCGCACTGCACCCGCCAACGCCCTGAACTGGAAACACTACAACCTCCTGTAACATTACTTTAGCTTTGGACTGCTGTTGCCTTGCTTACCCTTCTTTACCTCTGCTCTCCCTTGCACTTTTGTTTCTATCCACAGCTCTCACTTTCTCCCCCAAATCATCCTTTACCCTTCTCTACTAGCCTCTTCTCTCATTTTATAACTGTCAATGCCATCTATTTATCACAGGACACCGCCCCCCCTCCCCCCATCATCAAAAATATTCCAGCAACTCGTTCTCCTCTCCCTCTTCTTGCTGTGACTCCTACTGTGGTGACACATCCCCCCCCCCCCGCCATATTATTTTTATTTATATTTTTTATTTATTAAAATGTTTTACCAAGAAGTAATACATTGAGTTGGTTCTCGTTTTCAAGTATGTCCTGGGCACAGAGTTATAACAATACATGGTTGCATTAAAAGAACAGGGTTATATACACAGACATCCCCTTTTTACTGCTCCTTTCCAGTTTTCCTGTCCCCTATGGAACGCAGGATCTGTAAACTTTTAACTATCCATGACTTGTTAATTTTCAACTCTCTCAACCCCCTAGCCATTACAGAAACCTGTCTCGCCCCCTCAGAGACAGCCTCTCCTGCTGCTCTGTCCTATGGTAGTCTTTCCCTTCGCCACCTAAATCCACCATATAGCCACCTTATCCACCTGGTGGATTAGTAGACATACTACTTTCTCCACGATGCACATTTCACATAATTATCCCCCTTTCCTTCCCTCTCCTCATCCTTCTTTTTTTTTTTTTTTTAAGTTCACGCTTTCTGTCCATCTCCCACCATGTTGCTGTTCTCTATTGCCCCCCACACCCGACCAACCTCGATTTCTTGACTACTTTGCCACCTGGCTCCCTCACTTTCCCTCGACTGACTTACCTACTCTCATTCTGAGAGACTTGAACATACCTACTGCCAATGCCACTTCAGTCTGCCAAATACTTTCAATAGCCTCCTCCTTTGGTCTTTCCTACTCTCTGCAATGGACACTTCCTTTACCTGGGTTTGACATGCTTCTGCTCAGCCTAACCCCATCTTACACTCCCTTCCCTCTCTGACCACCTTCCACAAACGCCAAATTCCACACGCACAGACCCCTACGTTTTGTAGACCCCCTCCAATTTTCACCATAACTTTATTTCATGCTATTTTCCCCTCCCCCCCCCCCACGGACAATTGAAGCCAATCTCTTTCTTATAAAGCTGCCCTTTCCATTGCCAAGCAAACCTGCTTTTTCTTCTCTAATCCTCAATGCCTACAGTATTTGCCACCTTTTTAACGCCCTTCTCTGCCCAACTGCACCTGTACACCCTTTCCACCCACATGGTCCAAGACCGTGCCACCTATTTCATAGATGCGATTGAGACCATCAGACATGACTTCCTTTGTCTGGCTCCACGCTCACCACTCCACTACCCTACGCACACATAAATCCACCTTAGCCACGTGTTAAAATTTACTGCACTCTCCTCATGCTCTCGCCCTACATCCTACATCCTGACTCCTTTGCCTCGCATCTCCTCCTCCACTCCTACACACTGTCCCACCCTAACTCGCATTTTACTTTTCTCTCACCTCCAGCACATCAGCTGTGGGGCTGGAGAAATACTCTGTCCCACAATGAGCAGCCACTTTACCTTTCGTTCCACATTGTCCCTCGACACTGTAAGCTCACAGGAGCAGCGCTCATTACTTTCTATATCTGTTTCAGCTTGTTTGTCCTTTTATTTGGTATGTCATTTATTCCCCTCTGTACCCCCAATGTACAACGCTGCGGGATATGTTGGCGATTTTATAAATAAACGATGATGTAGCTAATTTCATGACACAAAGTACATTTTATTTCTGTTTTGCGTATGTGATGGGAAGCACTCGCATGGGATTTTTATGCTGAAGCCTTTTATGCCTCGGCTGCTCAGGGCAGACGCATGTGAATCATTTTCCTGTTTAGCAAGCAAAATGTGATGAATGTATATTTGTAGAACGCTATCCATGTACACAGCGCTTCACAGCACCAATGCACCATACAAAATAATGGCACGTGCTGGGATAAGGGCTTCAACCATAAAAGTAAATATATGGGGAAGTATCTGTGCTTAGGAGCTTACAATCTAAGTGCTATGTAGGGAAAACTTAGGCGGTAGGAGGGTGTTATTGTAAGTCCGTATGCAAAGTACGAGTACATTGGAGCTACTGAAATACGATGTTAGATGAGTTTTGCGACTGTTTAGCAAAACCGAATTACGGTAGGTGAGCTCAGAACTACCCATATATCAAAATGCACCAATGGCAAACACTATGTAGCTACCTTAGGAGTGATGCAAGGGAATCTGCCATATGTTTTATGGAAAACAAATGAAAAAACAAAGTCTTTTAACAAATGAGTCATTGACTTGCATCTTTTTGATTTGAAAACAAAAATCATTTAAGCCTGCTAACCACATTAATTTAAACCGGTATCTACACTAACTGCATACTGCAGACTTATTGTCTTGTGGATTAAACAATCTTCATTATTTCAAGAGAAATTTTTAAGACTTGGGCTCGAGTTTAGAATGTCACTAATAAATTGCAAGCCAATTTGGAAAGTAGCGCAGGAGTTTTGAGACTGGCCTTGAAGGTGGGAGATGTGTGGGTATTGAGAGGAAGGGCATTCCAGAGGTCACTGTTTGACCTAAAACTGTAGTTTGTCTAGACAAGGGGCCCCCAAGTTCAGTTGCAAGTAACAAACGGGTAGATGAAGGCAGTGCACTGCCTTCATCTACCTGTCTTTTGCTTATCCTGCCTGTGCACGCCGTCTTTACGGAATCGCCGCGATAGGATCGCACTGAGGATCTAGAAAGTAAACAGCGAGTCACTTCTGTGGGTTTACGTTCTTTACTCAGCACTGTATGGGACAATCTATTTACTGTGTAGGTGTGCCAGTGAGCACTAGGTACTAGTCCCCTATCCCTGTTCAGGGATGCTGCAAATTATACAGTTTTTCATTGGAGTCATCCTAGCGGAGAAATCAATACTTATGGGACTTATCAACTTTTGATGCACCAGTTACCTACATGGCAAGTAACAAACAGGTCTGGTAATACTATAATTAAGCAGGTTTCTGGATAGGTATTAATTAAGAATCTTTACATCCTTGCCTGCTGGTTGCTCTTGAGGACAGGACTTGGAGTCCTGGTCTAGATCAAGACCATATCCAAAGGGTGGACTTTGGGCTGACTTGGAGTTCACTTTACCTCTGTCAAAAAAGGTCCTTTTAGCAGCTTCCCCTCTTACCTTAGCTTAGAAGTTATAAGAAAGTGATCTTCTGTGGGTGGGGGAAAATGCCCATGCTCTAGAAAAATGCCCATGCTCTAGAAAAATGCCCATGCTCTAGAAAAATAATAGGATTTACAGTGTAGGCAATAAGCGTTGTGTTTATACGATTTTTGCATGTTGCATTACATAATTACTTAGGATTTGTCTCATGCCTGAAAAGAACCACAATTTCACGCCAAAAAGTTCAAAATAATGCACTTGGGTCACAAAAATCCTAAAGCTGAAATATTAGATTACGGTCACTGTCTCCTACTATAGAGGAAAGGGACATGGGAGTCATTATTTTAGCAGTCTTAAAAGTACACAAGGAGTGTGACAAAGCAATGTGGGAAGCCAGCAGGTGTTGGGTTGCGTAGGGGGAGGTATTCACAGCAGAAAAGGGAGGTGGTGAAGCCCCTTCATAGATCATTGGTGATCACTCGCCCAGAGTACTGTGTTCAATTCTGCAAACCATACCCCCTGGAGATTTTAGCAAGAAGGCTACTAAGATGGTGCATGATCTACACTACAGCATAAGACTGATCAGGAGAGATTAAAGGACCTTTAATATGTACAGTGACAGAATAGACTGGGGAGCAGGGGGAACGATGATTGGAACTTTCAAATACATAAAGGGTTTCAGTAAAGTACAGGAAGGAAACATTTCAGAAAGAGACGTGACAAAACCCCAGTAATGCGCAGGGGAAATGTGAGGCGGAAAGGGTGGTAGGTTCATGGAATAGTCCCCCAAGAGGTGATTGGGGCTAATACAGAGAGGGAATTCAAACCTGCCTGGGATAAACAAGTCTAATCTTAATTTTGAAAGATGGCCAAGAATCAAATAGGGCTTATGTTTTACAGCAGACGGGAAAACGGGCAAACTAGGTGAGCAAAGTGGTTCTCATCTGCCACCCTAATTCTGTTTCCCTATCCTTTCCCTCTTCCAAGTGTTGTGTTGGATGACCACTAGGGGGTGTTTGTTACCCATTTCTTACACTGCTCGGCTCTCTTTTTTTTTTTTTTTTTTTTTTTTTTACTGTTTATCTAGGACCAAATTTAGAGGGTCGTTCCCTCCTATGACCACAGGTAATGAATTCCAGAGAGCCCTTGATTTGACAAACCCTTTCCCATACAGAGGACCCTAAGAAATTCAACGGTCTGACTACGATTGCACCCTCTTTTTTGAACTGACAGGGATATTTTTAAGTTCTTGATGGGTTTGGATTAGAGGGTCTTTGGAGCTGAACACTGTTTGTTTGCTCCTCGGCCCCCATGCTTCCAGAGATACTTGTGTCCGTATGGGGTGCTAGTATCTCTCTGCTGTTTAAATTTCCCAATTATGCAGGCCAGTATGGAACCGCAAGGCATGACGTCGTGGCCTCGTATTGGCCCGTGTGACGCGGGCGTTTTTTAAATCCGCCCCACACAGCCCGCCCGGAGCCGCTACCAGCACCCCATGAAGGCAAGTATCTCCGAAGCAGGGGGTCCCTGGTGCTGAAATCAACGCGTTCAGCTTCCCGAGACCCCCTTCTTCAATTCTGCTTTATTTTTATTTTTTTATGCCACAAGAATCGCTGCTTTTTAAAAAGGTGATAAGTGCTTTTAAAACCATCCTTGGAATGTTCATAAGGTGTTTTGTTTATGTATTTTTTGTTTAAGGAGACAGTTCACTCGGCACCATAGGGAATTAATGGCATTGGGTTACTGTTGTTTTAGGGAAGATGATATTTATTTTGTAAAGAGCTTGACAATCGTTCTTGGTCGTCTACCAGGTTCTTGCATCCTTAAGGTAAATGTCCTCCTTACTTGGATAACTTCCAGATTTCTTGGGCTGCGTTCCACGGACCGCGCTCATGCCTGAGTGGTGACGTCACCAACTCTCCAAACATGAGCGTTGCGCTGTCCGGCAACTTTTTCGGTGAGCGGGGGGCGCGGCCTAAACATTGACTGGGATTGATTGGCTGAGGTCATGTGACCCTCCCCCCCCCCCTCGGCGCGCCTCAAACTCAATTTTAATCTGTTTCGGCCGGCGCCCGCGAGCGTACGTGCATGCTCACGGGTGCGCGCGTGCTGTTTTAGCATGGCCGGACAGATTAAAATTGTGCGGCAGCGTGGACGCAGCCTTAGACCTTATGTGGTGTTTTTGCCAGGAGGCGAATTCTCTGAAAAGCAAAGTTTTTAGGTTGGGACCAGTTCAGGGAAGAGTCTTGCAAAAACCTGCCTGTTCTATACACCTTTTTGTTGGGATGTTCAGTCTTGAGCAAAATGCTGAGGATAGGTGTCTCATGCAGTGTTTTATATTATTTAATATGCTGTGTAAAGATATATATATTTTTTTTTTAATAGAATTTCTAAGGTCTACGATGGCTCATGTTTAGAGAATTTACACTGTCTGCTTCCTTGTTTTGGCTATGCACCTGTGGTTACTTATAAGTTTTACATTTGGATCATATACAGCTTTTTGCTTTGGGTGGTTTTGTGGCCTTAAAATGCATTGCCATTTTGCTTGGATGCTTTAGGGCACAACCCCTTTTAGAGAGTGGTCCAAAGCTCCTGAGCGATTTTTGGAGACTTTTCAGGGCGCAGTTCCTGCTCCATCGTTGATATTTCAATTAAAACAACGCTGCTCCGCACCTCTGCAGCCACTGCCACCCCACGCTCAATTTGGGGAATCCCTGAATCAAAGGTTTTTCCAGAGAAGCAAAAACAGTGTGCGGAGAAAAGGAAATTGTAAGAAAAATAGTATATATTCTATCTGGATATAGCTTCCAAGAAATACATTTGAATAGATTAACTGAATTAGTCTTGCATTTAAAATCTCCTCCTTTTTAAAAATTTTTTTAATTTAAACATTAAAAAAAATCCCCCATATACTTCCCTTTTTTTTTCTTTCCTTGTAATAGATTCTTTTTTAAAATCTAAATGAAAAGAATCAAATTTACACTTGAATACATTTGTAATAATTTTAATAATAACAAAAAAGTCATATTTGTAAGCTTAAATATGTAGATGTAGTCTATATACATTCATTGTAATTCTGCCTAAAATAGTGACGCTGCATCAACATTGTTTAAACTGCCTGTATTATATATGTAATGACTGTCGAGGGTTAACAGTAATGCTATATAAGAAGCCCAATGTTGATGTATGATAGACCTCCTGATGAAGTGGGTAGCGAAGCACGTTGAGGTCATAGGTGACTTCATTGCGCACTGATGTCTGCACAATTGAACATACAAGTGCGGAGAGTCATGCAGAGGTGTAAAACACGTGATGCCAAAGAGAAGCGGTTATCGGTGTGTAGAGGTCCCCAAGAACTGAGAGGGCTCCCACAGCTCTACTCTCCGGAGAGGGCTGCGATCACAATATGTATGTATATAGTATATGGGAGTTATGCAAGAATATATGTAGATACTATTTTTATTTTCTCCCCAGCCTTTCTTGTTGATTCTACAGAAAGATATTTGTTAAAATAAATGGATTAGAAGCTACAGTTCTCACGTGTGTCCTTCCATCCAACCCTGATTAAGTTAGTCCAAGGGATGTGTTGAAACGATAATCCCGAGCAGTACAAATCTATTTTAGGGAAATATTTACATTATTCCTTTTATTAGAAGGCCTTCTCGTGATACAAACTATGCATTGGCGCTGCCGCGTGCGCTTATAGTAAGCGTGTCGTGGCGACGCGATTTTTGGAAGCCGGGAATATTTGATTTATCAGGGGCTGTCCCCTCATGTGACAGCCCCTGAACCAATCAAAGCCCTGGTCGCCCGCGACGCCGCCGTAAGGCGAAATACAACTTTCGCTGGCGGTGACGTCGCCGTCACTATAAGCGCGGCCTTATCCTCTCTTTTTTGTGTTTGCGAATTTATAATTTTTTTTCTACAACTACAATCTTCATAAATGTTTCGTCATTGTTGGCGTTCCCATGCATTTCCAGAAGCTGACGTCATTTTTCAAGACTAGCTGAAATTCTCTGCCATTATTCCTGAGGTTGATTGATTTGTTTTTGTCTTCTTTTTAATTGTTTTCCTTCTTTCCATCTTCGTATTCAGATGTAATTTGCAGCAAACCAATCGGTGATCACTCCTGGTGTCAAAAACGGTTAGGGACTGTGCAGTCACGTGCTTCTTGTTGGCCAGGATATTGTCTGTTTTCATTCTTTATGTACATTGGGGCCACTCCATGTCCATCTTGATTCTTCTTGAATTCATGATGGAGACAGATTGCTAGAATTAGCAGAATGTGAGAACTTCTGCATGTTTATCCCATGTTTATCCCTGTGACCGTAACCATACTCGCCAAGTGACTCTTAATTTACCTGTGTGTGTGCAATTTTCTTGTTCAGTGCACTATTGATCTATCTGTAAAACCATTGAGGGTTAATTATATTTAGGTGTGTGTTTTTTTTGGGAGGGTGGGGGGATAAATAAGAATGTTAAAGGTGTGTTTTTTTTTTGTTTTTTTTCCCCCGAAGGCTCTGACTTTTTTTTTTTTTTTGCCAAGGGCAATTCAATACAAGATTATGCCTCAATTTATCTTTCCTTGTAGCTTTTTATTTTATTTCTAAAATATAAAGTGGTGTTTTTGTAAAAAAAAAAAAAAAAAAAAAAAAAAAAAAATCATTTATTGCAAATCCAAGCTGGTCTTTATTCAGATTTCACTCTTACACCACAGCTGCTAACAGGTTAGCAAATGAGAATAGAAAGCCAGTGATGGGTTATTGGAACAAGGCTGATATGGAAATTGTTGGCAGGTATGGCAAAGGGTTTATTTCTTAATCCATTAAAATGTGATGTTTATGCACCATGTCTCACCAGCATTTTAAGGGTCTTGAAGCCACAATTTGTTCTGCTTTCCAAAATGGTTTTTAGGTTTCTTCATTCACCTTTTTGTCTTCAGTAGTGCTACATATCTTAAATAAACTTATGGCAAATTACTATTGTATTTAGTAGCACTCCTTGCTACCAGGCCAATCATGGATACAGGTAAAGCAATACCGGTGCGCAGGATGGATGATTTAAGAATAATAATTTTTTCTTCAGGATGCAAACCAGGGTTTTTTATCTCGCGCTGAACAATTCCGCTTTTGTTTAGCTTCTTGAACCCACCTCATTTCCGAGATGGTTACAGTGGAGCTCCTGGTAGTCCGGAGCTTCTGACGTCTCCCTCGCTACCCATCTTTTACTGCTTTGCATTCTGGTCCGCCATTCTCCGTTTTGCGGAACGTGATATCGCTATATAATCGCTTCTAACGTGAGCAGGGGTAAGAGGTTTAAATAGAGAGCATGTGAGCGTGACAATACCTCAGGAATTGGAAATGTTATAAAACGGCTTGATAAAGGCAGGAATCAAAGTGTTCTTATGAGCGAGTTTAACATTGTAGATGATCCAATCTATGATATTGGGGAAACAGAAGGACCAAGTGGGATTATTTGTAGCTGAATCAGATTCCACTAGAGGTGTTGCTATGCGACAAACCTTGAAAAAGCCTAAATTGTATCCATTAGTTACTGTTTTGCACAAGTGTTTTATGGCTAAGCGGTTTGAAGGAAAGACAATAACCGCGCCTATGCTAATTGAAAAAGTGAAGGAGTTTCAGCATGAAATGCAGATCACTGACCAGTGTACATTATCTGAAGGGTGGATATGTAATTTTAAGGAACATTATGGCATCCGTAAGCGCGTTATTAGTAAGCAAAGATCTGCCGATGGCGAGGCTGCAGAAAAGTACCGTGAGGTTCTCAATACTTTAGTTGAGGAGCATCATTTATTGCCTTGAACATGTACAATGCTGATGAAACTGGGCTCTTATGGGGTGGTTTGCCCAACAGCACTGTCCTTGGTGGAGCTGAAAAAACTGCTCGTGGTTTCAACATGGATAAGAATAGGCTCACGGGTCTTGTTTGCGGTAATGCTGCTGGTTCACATATAGTGAAACGTTTTGTTATTGGTAAATTCAAGAAGCTTCTAGGGCTTTCAAAGGTACTACACATTATCTATCTATGATGCCCAAGCAAATGCTTCGATTAAATGCAGATCTCTTCAAATACATTTTTTTTTAAATCACTTTGTGCCCGCAGTGAAAGAACATTAGGAAACGAGGCTTCCCTGATGATGGCAAAGCTATTCTTTTATGAGATAATTATAGGGCCCATCCTCCGGCTTCAGAACTTATTTGTGGGAAATGCTTTGTCACATATCTGCCAGCAAACGTCGCATCATTGATGCAGCCAATGGATGAGGCGTGATTCGGATATTCAAGACCACCTACGGGGGATTTTGTGTGCGCAATTTAGTGTACGCTGAGCGTACAATAGTTTTGTCTTCGTTCAATATTAAAGATGCTATTTATCCTGCAGAATTAGCATGGAAAGATTTATTAAAAGTGTAACCCTGCGTGGTGCCTGGTGAGAATTATGGCAGTGTTATTTTTGGGGGGTTATTATTCAGATTGGAGAGATTTAATGTTTTCGATCGCCCTTTCAATAACATTTTGCTAATTATTGAAGACGCTCCTGCTCAGAATCTGGTCAGCAAACTTGCAGAAGTGGGTTTTATACAGATCACGACATCCCAGTATTTGAATTAATAGTTCATCAGTTAACGTCTAAGTGTAATTAATCCTGAGACGTCTCGGGAAATGGAAGAGGATGAAAAGACTAAATGCAAAGACACCTGGTGTCAGGCCACAGCGTTTGTTGAATTTGCATAGTGTAATAGTCACTACAATGCCTCAGACGTAATGAACCTGCATATTTATACAGAATAATTTCTAGCAGAAAAAAAGTAGCATTCCCTAAGCGGGCAGATCTCAGACTTGTTTAAGAGGCATCAAAGAAGGTCTCTTCAACCCCTGCAACCCATCCAGTACTCCGACTTCAGCTACTCCTGATGCAATTGTTTTTTGTTGCCGAGTCTCAGGATATGCCAATAGCTTCTTTGGATGTTGAAGTCGGCATTGCAGATAACCCTGATGACCCTTCATCCCCTGTGGCAAATGAAGCTACAGTACATTGTACAGTGCAATGATCAGATGGTTGGTAGTGCAGATACAGCAAGTTTAGTGTACAGGCAGTCCTCGCTATCCAACGTTTCCCTTTACAACGAATGGCATATCCAACGCTTCACAATGAAACCCTGAGGGACGTTTTTCGACGCCGGAATGCGTTATCCAACGCTCATCGCCACTGATTAACATGGGGGCTCGCTTTACAACGGTTTCACTGTCCAGCGCTACTTCCAGAACGGATTCTGCTGGATAACGAGGACTGCCTGTATAAGCGAATACACTTTCAGTTTAGTAAGTGAATACTGTACAATCGTCTGCTGCGCTGCATCACTTCTGAAGTAATGTCTAAAATATTGGTGCGTAAAATACTGTATTTGAAGGTATTGCTATTAGTACTGTACTATATTACGTTAGTTTATTTACAAAATTAAAGTTTGTTATGTAGGCTACTACAGTTACTGTACTTATAAATATTATTATACTAATGTATAACATGTAAAAAGTTAGTGTCTTGTGATATCGCTAGGAGTGACATCCAATAGTCCAGAGTATCCAACAATCCAGCACAACTCTCGTCCCAATGGTGCTGGACTATCGCAATTGTACTATACTGGTGTTTAATGCTCCCTCCAGGGAAATAATGTCTGACAAATGTATTTCCTGCTAAATATGTATGTGTGGAATTGCAGTATATAGAACTGCCTCACTCTCACGCCCCCTCCCCTGGTATGCACGGAATTGCAGTATATAGAACTGCCTCCCTCTCACGCCCCCTCCCCTGGTATGCACGGAATTCATGTATATTTTGTGCTCTTTCTACTCGGGTAGAATTTTCTGGACAAAAAACCTATCCCCCAAAATCCTATTTGAGTTCAAAGATTCAGGAGGAAATATGAAATGTCTGGAAACGCGTATAAAAAATGTTGTGGTTATTTCTCTTTAATATAAAAACTGCCGTTTTAATAAGTAATAAAAATGCAAATGAGAACCATTTTACGATGCATGTACGTGAGGCTACGTGTATAGAGGAGACCCAATAAAAATACCGCTTGTGAGCACATTCACCTCTCAGACAGGTCTGCATCGCTGCTTTCCCCCATTATCTATTAGCATACAGTGCTGCCACTGCAGCGAGGGATTCTGGGAAATTACATGTAAATGAGAAAACGGTATCAACTTTTGCTTCAAATCCATTTTAACATGGAACCTTAGAGGAGGAGAAATGCATCTAAAATAGCACAAATCTGCAGAGCCTTTTCTAGGGATTCACAAGGCCCTTTGAGATGTCGGTTTAGGCCAGGTATTGAAATTCATGCAAAAGACAACGTCAAGATTTAAAATGAAGACGATTGCAACTCCAAATAAGCGTCACTTTAGTCCCTGAAATACATCTACTGAAACCACAGATTATTTATTTCAAGCAACATTTCGCAGTCTTCTAGAACTGTATGTACAATAGGATGGTAAATACCGAAGCAAGCAGAGATCTGCCATGTTCCTACGCAATAAAAAGAACAATCGCAAAACAAGCGACACGGGGGGGGGGGGGGGGGGGGGACGGGGGTGTGCAAACTGACCCTTTCAGCTCAAAAGTCTGAGAGTCGATGTGAAAGATTTGAAAGCTGCAGAGTTTTGGATAAAAACTATTGGGAAAGCAATGCTGTGCGTTAGTTAAATGACGATGCCAATGCTCTGTGACACGTTACACACGCCATTGCTGCTTTCCTGCAGTGTTGTATGCTGTTAAAATAGCGAGCTGCCTGTCTCCAGATCTTTAATGCTGCATTATAATGTCAACGTGCTATTAAAAAAAAATCCTCAGCAGTCTGGGGAGTTGGCAATAACGTGCCTTGTTTTTCCTATAATACATTTGTAAATACATAAATGTTGCAACTTTTGATATGTGTATATAACCTTGTGTTGTGTAAATCCAGTTTGTTTTGTTTTTTAAATTTGTTTTTTTTAGGCCATTAATGTCGCGGATGTAATTATCAGTAACTACCTCAGTCAGCAATTAAATGCCGCAGCAAGTCAAATTTCTGCTTTCATAAAGCTGAAATCTTAAAAGATTTGACTTCACAAAAGTGGAAAGTGGCCAGAAAATATATATAGCAATTTGTTGCAGTTCTTGTAATCTAGCCAATAAAGAACTCCTTTTTTTATGGCCATATCTCTGAGCATTGGAAGTGCTGTATTAGGCATAAAGATAAGCATTTGTTTTGTTTAATCCAAACAAGTGTGTGTTTCCAGTTTACTATGCGTCTGTACAACCCATCTCGAACATTTGGGTAGAGAATGTGATTACACACCAAGGATCAACTTGGATAACACACATTTTATTGATTTTTTAAATGAGCTGCAGTTAAAGAAAAACAATTGTGACATTTTGCAGCATCTACAGTACAGGCATACCCCGGTTTAAGGACACTCACTTTAAGTACACTCGCGAGTAAGGACATATCGCTCAATAGGCAAATGGCAGCTCACGCATGCACCTGTCAGCACGTCCTGAACAGCAATACCTGCTCCCTACCTGTACCGAAGCTGTGCGCAAGCGGGGAGACTATAGAGCCTGTTACACATGCGTTATTTACATCAGTTATGCACGTATATGATGTTTGCAGTACAGTACATGCATCGATAAGTGGGAGAAAGGTAGTGCTTCACTTTAAGTACATTTTCGCTTTATATACATGCTCCGGTCCCATTGCGTACGTTAATGCGGGGTATGCCTGTATAATATTTAAGTAATAATCCCCTCAGAACAGGGCATTACTGGCCAATAATGCCCTGGCTGGAAGAGTTCAAGGTCCAAGGTGAAGCCGCGGGACTTTAACCCAGCCAGGGCATTATTGGCCAGTAATGCCCTGTTCTGAGGGGATTATTACTATTATAGGCTAAATGTAGGCTTATTTTCAATTTTTTAAATTTTTCATAAAGATACATTTTTGTAGTCATTGATTTAAATTTTTTTTTTTTATCAGCATGATCGTCTACATTCTTATGCTTTTACTGCAAGTTTATTAAAAGGAAATAGTCCATACACACTGCCCCCTCTAAACACACAACAATCTGCAACCCCCCCTCTATATACACACACTCTGCAGCCCCCCCCCCTACACCCACAAAACACAGAAACGCACTGCAGACACACACACCAAAACACACACTAGCCCTCCTCCACCATCTACTCCCACTGACACACACACACTGCAGCCCCCCTCTAAACCCACAAAACACACTGCCGACACATACACCAACAAAACAGACTGCTGCCCCATCTACATCCACAAAACACACCAGCAGCCCCCTCCCTACACGCACTGCAGCCCCCTGTAAAACCACACACTGCAGACACGCCAACAAAACACTCTGCACCCCATCACCCACAAAACACACACATTGCAGCTCCCCCTACACACCAACAAAACACACACAGCAGAAACACACCAACAAGACTCTGCTGCCCCCTCTACACCCACAAAACACACACCAATACAAGATACACACACTAATAAAACACTCTGCTGGCCACCTTTACACCCACAAAACACACACACACACAAACCTTTCCCCTCACTCTCCTGTGCAGAGCTCTCTGCAGGGAGGGGGTGGAGTCGGTGCCTGGCTGCAGGCAGGGCGGGGGAGGAGTCAGTGACCTGCTGGTGCCTTCTGTCCAATCACCTCCCTTGTCTAAGAGCAAATTTCACTCTTTGTGAATGAAAACTAAAAACTGATTGGCTGAAAAATTGGCAGGGTGCCAAAAATTCCGGCCCATTACTGATTGTTTCAAATTCCGAAAATCCAGGGTCGCCGCCCTCAGGGAGCAATACGATCTCCCAGGGGGTGAAGTTTTCCTCCTCTGGGAAAAGAACTCTCTTTTATAGTACAGTGGGAGAAGGATTTAGGCCAAACTCTGGAACCAGAAACAGGGGGGGAAATATTTGAAGCTGCAGCCACAAGCTCGATCTGTACGCAGATTAAAGAAAATGCCTACAAAGTTCTATATAGGTGGTATCTAACCCCAGTGCGGCTGGTTAGGATGTATCCAGGCACGTCCCCTATGTGCCCTAAAGGCTGTGGCCAACGTGCCCTGTTCATTCATATGTGGTGGATGTGCCCCAGGGTGATAGGCTCACAGACTGACCCAGAGAGTTCTAGGTTTCGATTTCCCTCTCGACCCATGGGCGTTTCTCCTAAATAAGCCCCTGGAGAACCTGGATAGACACCAGAATAAACTCATGAGACATATAATGACAGCATCGTGCTGTGCTATAGCAGAAGCGTGGATGAGTTCGAGCCTGCCGGCTCTTAATCAGATAAGAACAAGAATTTGGTACTCTCTCAAAATGGAGACTTACGGGGATCCTGAGAGACTCCTGTTCAAAGTTTAAAAAAAAATGGCAGCCGTGGCTGATCTATGAAACTCTTAATACACAAGACCACCCACCCATAGATCAGTCCAACATCCTTCAATGAGAATCCAGGTAACCCGATGGGAGAGCCACCCCCCTCCCCAGTAGTAACAATGACATTAACAAAATCAGAGAAGGAACAATCTGTATCCAAAATGGTATAGTTTTTAATGACCGTGCATAATATATTTTGATATATGCGAAGTATGATTGTCAAATAGGTCGGGAATGTTGCACCATTCTTCACCCCAGTTTCCCCCACCCACCCTTCCGCCTCCTTTTTTTTTTATTTCTGTACCCTTCAGCCCCCCCCCACACACACACACACACACACTATTGTAAACTAATAAAAAACTTAAGTGAAAAAAACAAGAAATTCCGGGCATTATCCAATCAGAGAGCAGGGATTTCAATAATGCCTCAAATTTAACAGCTTTAGCTTATTTTTTATTAACATCCTTTTTGAGAATACTTTTTAGCCTTTCAAAGTTTGAGTCCTAAAAGTATGATCCAGTAATTCGGTGGCTGGTTATTGGTCTTGAAGTGAAACACAAGCGCAACACTTCAGGGTCACTTATCAGCAGTAAGTGGTTTATTTGAATAAATAAGTGACACTAGTTCTTGTCCTTGTTATACCTCAATATTACTGGGTATCTACCTCTGAGTTCAGCCCCTGCATGTATTCTGATGTTATACATTGAGTGCAAGTGTGCTATTTTTTGGGCATTGGTTCTTAGTCTTGACATATATTATATAGCACATGTGTAACGTGTAGGAAGATCTATTTTTTTTTGGCAATCCAAGCAGCTTAAAAAAAAATAAAATATATATATAACGTATACAGCTCAACCCTGTTGGAACGCGAATCCGCTTATAATGCCATGCATGCATGGCTCCCAATTTTCGTATTTATGAATATTTGACATGATTATTGGTGTCTTAAATACTTTATTGTACAATGCATATAATTGTACATTATTTCTAACGCGATCCGCTTATAACGCGATGTGATTCTTTGGATCCCAAGCACAGCGTTATAAGGGGGTTGAGCTGTATATCTATATCAACTTTTTTTGTTTTAATATAGGCAGCCTTTGATTACTTTTATTGAAAACGAATTATCTAAACTGCCAATCAGTAAAAATTCTGCTTCCCAGGGTTCACTAAATGGCTTCCTTTCAGTTTCAAATCAATCCTTCAGTCCGTGTAACTCAGCAGCTACAATGTATTCTTGGATTCCTAAGGTAATATTATCTATCTATTGTTACAGTTTGCAGCTCAAACTGCTGGGAATATTGTCAACAAATGATCACAAACAGGAAAGTGTTACAAAGATCTTGCACTGCTGGGGAGATAGGCTAAAACCATCTATACAAATCAAAGGATTACCAGTATATTAAAACTCATTAAAAATGGCATTAAGAGTTTAATAAAAAAATTATTTTTAAAGTAAATATTTTATACTGTACTTATATTTTATACAGAACTGATTTATTAAAAAAAAAACCATATGAAGGATATTGCTTGTATTGAAAGCTTTCTCAAAAACAATCTGCACCTAGTGGTGCTTCCTGATGTCTCTGGAATGTATAGTATTTCAGGCGACTCTGTCCTGCAGTCTGTGGCTTCTTGAATTCTTCTCGGTGTTCACAGGTTAGTGCTGAAGCTTAGTTTGTGCCATGCCTTTTGCACATGGGCTCATTCATTTTACCAAGTATATCATTTGAAATGATCACTATATTGGTAATGTATGGTTTAATTATGGTCCCCCAACATGATTTTGTGGTTGTGTGGTGTATTGTATCTTTATTTTTAGCATTCATGGAGATGTTTAAACTACAATGGTGTGTGGGGTTGTGTGTGTTATGTTTTTTTTTTTAAACGATTTATGGAACAATGTTACTTTTACCACTTATTGAAAATTAATTACCTAAACTGCCAATCAGCAAAAATTCTGCTTCCCAGGGTTCACTAAATGGCTGCCTTTCAGTTTCAAATCAATCCTTCAGTCCGTGTAATTCAGCAGCTACAATGTATTCTTGTATTCCTAAGGTAATATTATCTATTGTTACAGTTTGCAGCTCAAACTGCTGGGAATATTGGCAACAAGTGACATTTTTTTTGCCTCTCAAAAGAAAAAAAATTAAAATGTGTGTTACTTACTATAACGTCTGGTTGTAGTTCAATTTTGCTTTAATATACTGTATTGTAGTGTCAATAACTTGGCAAAACAGATGACGTGAGAAAGTTAAAGCAGCTGTTCCCCCTTGGCTCGTGTGTGTCTTGCCAGGAAAGGTGCTGCTAGTTCTTGGTATTTAAATCTCCGTGTAGCAGGGGGATTTAAATGCCATTTTGTTTCCCCGGGAGGCAAGTCTACCTGCGAAACCTTTCCTGGTAAGTATCTCCTGAACGAAAGTGCAGCTGTAATGAACACGGTTCTGCTCGGTGATGCCCTGCTTCCCGTCTACGTAAAAGAGGGGTGAAGAGAAACGCAAGCAGGCGGAACTGCTTCTTGACATGTGCAGGTATTGTGAATACAAATGCACTTGCAATGCATCTCCGCACTGCAGAGCCTGTAATCTAATGTAGAGTAGTATTGCAATATCCCAGTTGGTGTAAGTGGACGACTGCAGGTCAAACATGAGCACAATTTGCTTTGACATACTGGTGAGATGTTTAATCAAAAGTAGTCGATTTTTATCTTTGCTACATTCTCTTGAAGATTGATGAGGTGCCGGCAGTCTTCTTTCACCGGAGCATTGAGCTTTTTCTCTGTATTTCTTGCAAGCACAGCGGCTGCTTCCAGCAACTATGCAATAGATAGAGGTTCGCTGCAGTGCTGAGAATATGGGAAGCAAAGTAACTGTAGTCAGCCATTTTTCATCTAATCGTCATAATTCAGTCAATATGTGTTCCATGCTAACTTGGGTGTAGTTTTTCATAAATATTGTGTTATGAATTGGAGATGCACAATTGTTTATGCTTTAAAATGTAATTGAAAATATACTTGTCTTGTTGGAATAGGCTTTGTTTGCCAGTTAACTTGGCACAGGCGTTGGATCTAGTAGATCATTGGACCAGCGGTAGGCTTTACCACTTTAATCTTCTGCGTAAAAAAATAACTAAAAAATATGCTGTTCTGCACACAATCATATTGATGGACATGCCCTCCGGCCAAAGCTGTGAGGCACGGAAAGGACGGACACCATAGGACATTGAGTATGACATCACAAGAGGAGTGGCAAGAGATATAGGCTGGAAGGAGCACGTGATCCCAGGAGAGACCTTCAGAGAGTGAGAGTAGGACCTGTCTTGAGAAGCCTGGTGAGAGATGCAGCGTGGTAGCAGAGCCTTCCCAGCCTGACAGCAGCACGTACCAGAGGTAGCTGGAACGATCCCGGAGAGTGGATCATCTGTGTAAAGGGGACCCGAATGGGGGTCCCGAAGCAGTGAATAGGCCACGTGGAACCACGTCCCTCTTGTCCACATACACGGCTAACACGACTCTTTGCAACGTAACAGGCTTGCACCGATGAACACACATTTATTCCACACTGGTACCAACAGTGGCCCATTAGGTGGCATCTGGGCCACCAAGACAGAGTAAGACACCGTGGCACTATTGTGCAGCGGAGTACCTCATTACTCTCACTGAGTGGTAATAAGTGTTATCTAGGGTCCTCCGATTCTGAGGGCCCCTGAATGTTATTGTTGTGTTCTGCATACAGTATATTAAGTACGGTTGTTCAAAAGATAGGTAGCACTCTGCGTTGTCTGACCCTCAGGCTGGTTTCTTGCTGGCTGCTTGCCTCCTCTGTGTATGGGAGGATAGACTACGGTGCCCGCCCGCCCTACTATCTACATACTAACTCATCTAGGGAAATAAAGAAGGGGTTCATATCCTAGGAAGTGACCAGGTGATGGATGATGTCATGGGGGATGTGACATCTAGACCAACATGCAATGGAGAGAAGTATCAAACTCCTCCAAGGCAATGCATTATTTTAACCACACTTGGACGAACCCTCGTGGGGCTTAAACCTCTTTCTAGATGACGAAGGGCAATAGCTGAAATTCCTCATCATTGTACTTTTACAATCGTGTACTTTTCTGCTGCAAAGAGCTTTTTAGTCGATTTTGAGTAAAGAAAATGATCACAAGATATTAATCTTGTAGGGATACAACTAAATGAGTAGAGTGAATTTGTAATGCGTGCAATGCTAATTATTGTATTTCTTTCTAGGTGGGTACGTTGAGATTTTGTGGGCCAACAGAGTTTGCATTGGGTCAGTGGGCCGGCATCGAGATGGACGAAGCTGAAGGAAAGAATGATGGAAGTGTTGCAGGAATCCAGTATTTTAAATGTCCAGCTAAACATGGTATGGGCTTTTATTGATCACATTTCAGCCATGTACCAGGCAGATGTATTAAAGAAGTACTGTGACACTGTATTACGTTTAGTAATCCTGTCTGAACAGCCATAAGCAAAGGCGCCCCGTACAGATGCAGCCAGCATTCTTACTCCCGCTGTAGAGTTGCAGTGGGACATACACAGCGGGAGAAGCAGCTTTTGTTTCAAATCGGCTGTGCGTGAGGGGGGTGGGGGGTAACGAGCTAATTGGCCCCCATGCCCTTAGGAGGGATGTTGGCTACATCTGTATGATTTTAGGGCATGATATGCCCCAGCTCCAATTTCAGGCATTGTGGGAGAGCTCCACTAATTTGAAGTGTGTGTGTGTGTGTGTGTGTGTGTGTGTGTGTGTGTGTGTGTGTGTGTGTGTGTGTGTGTGTGTGTGTGTGTGTGTGTGTGTGTGTGTGTGTGTGTGTGTGTGTGTGTGTGTGTTTTCAGATTGTGGGGTGGAACATATTGTAACAGTGTCCTTTATTTTCTGCTAATAACGAAATTTGTCTTGTTAAATGAAATACTTGCCCATCTTATTTACTTTTTGTACTACTGTTCTGTGCTCTTGTTGTAATTGGTTACAAGCCTTTTTTTTAAAGTCTACAATTGTTTTTATCTAACCAAGAAGTACGTTTAGTTGTCATTAATTACAAAGTACACCTAAACATTTAAAGCAATATATGCTTAAATGAGTGTAGGAAATATTGGAGCTGGTGGTGCCGAGGTTTTTTTTAAATTTAATTTTTTTTTTTTTAAGGTATTTTCGCACCAGTTTCTAAAACGAGCAAAGCGTTTAATTCCATGAAGACGTTTATCAGAAGCTCCTCTGCAAGATCCTCTGCTTCCGCCAAGTCACAGAAAATGAATCTCAGTCATGTAACTTCAAAAATTAATACAGGTACAGGTAAGGCAGTGACATGGTTAAGACGAGGCCTCTTCTGGCGCTGGTAGGCCTCTTCTGGCGCTGGTAGGCCTCTTCTGGCACTGCTCCCAGACGACTCCTTATGGCCTTATTCATTTGGACGGTCTGGTTCGTATGGAATAGCACTGCTTGGCAAAAGGCAACGAAGGGGTTGAAATCGACATTTTTATTTTTTTCTTGACCTCTGGAAATGATCACACTACATTGAAATCACAAAGCAGAAAACAAAACCGATACAGAAAAGGAAGTTTCAGACCATGACGTTTTTATTACTAGTTACGTTTTTATTACTAGTGACCCTGTAAAACATTGCAGATCTTTTTGTTTTTAATTTACCCAATCTTCTTCCCCCAGCTTATTAAAGAGCCGTTCCCATGTAGTATCATGATGGTAATATATTTCATAGGTTAAAAGTCGACGACTCCAAGCCCTAAACAAATCCAATGTTTTAGAGACCATGAAACCGAATTTTGAGGGTAGGTTTTATTGTCCTTTATTTCTGGCCCTTTTGTCTTTCTACTTGTTCTCTGTAATTGGATTACAGTAAAAATAAAGGTTTTGGATCTTACCTTTATTATTGGGGACGAGGAAACATAGACATTCACCCTCTACTTAGAGTCCCGGGTATACATGAGAATCGTTTCTTCCTTCCCTCTTTCAGAAGGTCGGTCACATGAATAACATGGTACCAAGTGATGCTCACTCGTGCGTTTTCCCTGCTGCATCATATTCTGTAGCACTGCAACACGAGCTTTAAGGGAAAACTGTCTTGCTGTAGCAATGTAACCTGTCCCCCCCCCACCTTTGTGCTGGTTACTCAAATATTTCGATGTAGCTAAAGTCCAAAATCTTGATTCCTTCTTTGCAATCACGTTCAGCTTTCAAGCTGCCACGATGTAGGAATATGCAACCCCCACCTCCCGTATTAGTTCACTTTTTGTATTTATTTTAATATGCCCCCAATAGAAATTACCAACATTTCTAAACTGACGGGGGGGGGGACCCCAGCAAACAATTGTTTGTCCTGATTGCTCATTTCCTCTTTAAATCCCTCTCGTGGTTTCCCATCAAGTTTGAGATCACCTTCAATGTTCTCCTTCTTCTTACCTTGAAGACTCTTCACTCATCTGCTCCTTCCTACATATCCGCTCTGATCTCTCATCGTGCCCCTGCTTGTCTCCTGCTCTCTGCGCATAGCATTCTTTCCCACTCCTTCCCACTATTCCCCTCTCCCTCCGCCAGGCACCTTCTCTCCCCACCTTTAAGTCAAACCTAAAAACACATTTTAAATTGGGCATTTCAATAGCCTGGACTCGTGGCTCCTGTCCCACACCCAGTGTCACTCCTACCAACCATTGTGGCCAAGAACTGTCATCTACTGCACTTACTCCCTCACCTGCCGTCTCTGCAGGTCTTGTAATAAACCACTTGGGTTGTAAGCTCCCCGGGGCAGGGCTTTCCTATTTGCTTGCACTTATTATAATCCGCTGTATTCTCTTTTTAGTAAAGCACTTCATACACTGTTGGTGCTATAGATAGGCATGCATACATGGCTAATATTAGAATGCCCTTTCTAATACTTTTGCTTTTTAAATTCCAATTGCATAGGGCTGGTTTCATCCAAGAAGAATGGGATGTCCGAGTCTCTTCTGGGCACCGATGAAGCATCGAAACCCATGGTTGCCAAAAAAGGTAACGTCTTGATAAACACTCTCCAGAAATGTATAATAAATATCATGTATTCCTGATGACATTTTTCTACCAACTTTGAAGCTACGAATCCACAAAAAAGAAAGGGAACAAACCCGTAAAGGATATGAACGGTTATGCCTAATACACAAACTTTCGTACTTGCGCCATTGTTTCCCCAAACAGCTGCACTGTTGGTCAGTGTAAGTTTATTCATTTTAATAAGGTTAAAGTCTTCCTTACTGGAGTAAGTAAAATATTTCCCCATAACAATTATGCCCTGTGTTATGACGATAGAACCAGAACAGATATTTAATCATGTCGTACCACTAGCATACGAGATTGAGCAAACATGGACGTTTTATGCAAGATTGCATTATTATTTCCCCTACAATATATCACTAATCTTCCTCTAACCAATACTGTAGATTGCCATTTTGATGCTGAACAGGATTACATTCCCTATCTTGTTATGCTGGCTAAGGGAACGTTTTAGGTTTTATTTGCAAATGTCATACAAATTCCTTAAATAAACACTACAGATGTAGCCGGCTCCATTGCTCTCTCATTTAGTGTATCCGGTTATACTGCAGTATTCTGCAGCAACGTTACCAGTAAATCCTTAGGGAACGTTGCTATTGTGAGGCATGCCTGGGTATGTTCAGTTACCTCGCAGAACAAAGAAGCCTGTGACCACTGTGGAAGTAGCAATACTACTAACATTTCAGCTTTTTGTAAATAAAAGGGAAATCATTTGCTTTTCCCATAGAGCCAATGTTTTCTTTTTCCTGTTGCATAAAGCGGGATTCTGTGATGTGTGTACATGCATGTTGTTGTGTCTTGTTGCTTTTTAATGTCCCGTACTTCTGGAGCCATTTCCCACTCCGTTTCAGCCTTCTGCATTGGATCCAACGGCTCCTCCTCTTCCACCTCCTCAGTGGAGGGTAAGCCGCCCCGTCCCAGCCACCCTCCGCAGTGGAACTCTATTAACCATAACAAAAGGGCTCCATCTCAGTCCAAGTCCTCCTCGTTAAGGACTCTTCATGGTATGGGCTAGAAACCTTCACTCACTCCTGCACGGACTTGTCACCCACTCTCATTGCATTGTCACAGAGGTGATATTAAAGACGTAGCCTTCACTTGTAATGTAACCGCACTACAATAAGAAACACGCACAAAATTACTCTTTCTAACACCATATTTTCTTCATTTTAAACAGGAGTGGTGGTGGTGTCTGTTCTTTATTTATTACTCCATTGACATTGTTTAAAAGGCTGTCCGGAGACAGTGAATACCTATCAATTTGAATGCATGTTATGCTTCTCAAACAGGGGGAAAAAAATTCTATACACCCACAAAAAAAAAAAAAGCCGGGTTGAACGGTCATGTTTAGAAAGATTGGCATCTTCAACGAGGGCACATTAAATTCAAACTTTTGGGGGATTCACTGCCCTTTCCACAAGACGGGTTTCAACAACCGTATTAGTTTGTGGGCTTTTTCCTTCTTAAAGACGTTAAATGTAGATTTTTGTTTTAGAGTGCCTCTTTTAAAGCAGCTCTGCCGGTGGTAACGTTTAAAGTCGAAAAGTTTCTGATTTCATACTGTATGTATTTGGTTGCTACGTTCGTTAAAAATGAGGGGGAAGAGCGTTGCGTCTCAAAAGCAACTCCTATTAATTCCTGGTCTCTGTTCAAATGTATTTGCGTCTGCACTGCTGCTTTAAATGCATGTGAATCTGGTTAATGTATTTACCGGTTATTGTTTTGTGTCGGTGCTTGCGGCATCGGTGTCCATCGTGCTCGATCCAGAAAGCTGTTAAATCTGTGCTAGTGACTGTACCTAAAACTGCAACGGACATGACGTTCCCTCAGGTTAATGCGTATCCTCAATGCGAATTCTAGGCAAAAACGACGCCCGTTCTGCATTTTGTTTGTCATAGGCTGAACGTCATGTCATTGTAACATAATGTTGCGCTTGCTTCCAATAACGTGATCCGTATGTGGTGTTATTACTCTGATCCAGACCCTGGAATAGGTCTTTAACTCAAGTTGAGAAAGAGAGGAGAGGGAAATAATGTGTGGACACAACGCTATGTTAGTTTGAACGTACCCAACACGTGCTTTTGCAGGGTCTGGGTGAGTGGAACACCAAACGATCGCAACATTAAGTCCTTGCATTAACCTTAACAGACTTTGGCAGATATGTGCTGATATGACGACCTCCTTTTCAGGTCATTATCATTCACGTCCGTTATAGTTAACACTATGCACTCTATGAAAGAAAAGATGACTTAATGCTATAGTATGTTCTTGTCCTTGGACGATACACCGTTGGTCTTAGTGTGATGTTAAGTAACTTAACAAAGGGGGGGGGGTGTTGTGTGTGTCTCTCTGGGCCTTAATTGGGAAAACTATGTATAAAAGAGGTGCTCCTATTTTGTTTTCCTTCTATTTGTAGGTCTCCAGAAACGCGCTCCCCCTGTGGGAAACCTTCCTGTTGATCACAAAGACTTTCAGGCTGGTGACAGAGTGCTGGTGGTGGGGCACAGAATTGGCACTGTAAGATTTTATGGGCAAACCAGCTTTGCTCCAGGTATGTTACATGTCCAGGGCTCTTAATAACATTGCTTTCAGTCGTGTAGTTCTGACGCTCCACTTTTATTAGTACAGAGAGCAAAGTCCTTGGCGCACTATCAAGTGCGTGAACCTGATATAATAGTCCTGCTTTTGGACAACTAGTTCGTAAATGTCCACAGACTGTAGTCCTGATTTCCTTCCGATATTCAAATATCTGTAATCAAAGAGAACAGGAGACCATTGCGCAGTATCCCATGTGTATCGAAGTCTCATCCACACAGCTGCTAGATACTTACATCTAGATGGGTAAATGCAGGCCTTGAAAGGTATCTTTAAACCGGAGGTCTGTGTCTCTTGTAGGGTTGTCTTGGGTTCCCCACTGGTGATGCTCCCGCTCCACAGTTTTATTACCAGAGCACTTGGATGGATTTCTAATACCAAACCAATACCATAATCAGACTACTGTATGTTCCTTCCAACCAGTCCATCAAAATGAGGCAGTGGTCTGCAGTATTGTAAGTGCTAAAATATCGGCCTCAATTACATCTATTGGCTCCAGAGATAAATTGCGGGCTGCAGTAGGCTCTTATCAAAACAGAAACCGCTGGTATGGAACATGTGTGTATGAAGTCCTTCCTGTAAGATGATTACAACTCTGTGTGTGTGGTTTTTAAACAGCTTAATGTACATTTTATTGGCTTAATTAAATCTTTGCAATCGCCTGTTAACAATTTTTTTCATTGAAAAAAATATGAATAACTTGTGATCATTTTGATCTTATCTGCTGGATATTAGTGGTGGTTCTTCAATTTGTCTTTGAGTTAATTATGCTGCCATTTTGAGGCCTCGTGTATATAGTAGGTGAGCGCGAAGGAGCTCATGGCGTCATGCGCCTGTAGCGTGAGCGATCCATGGCCTTTGGGATTTGTATGACGCATGCGACGGGGAGGGGTGGCGGAGGCGCGGCCGTGACATCACGAGGCTC